>NC_140580.1:190499528-190997028 GCF_964204655.1 Triturus cristatus | reverse complement strand
GTTCTTCGCCAGCTTCCATTGTAATCAACGACGCGACCCGACACCAAAAGACACCTATGCACTCGACTTCCCTGGGTGAGGTAACTCAAGTACTCTGGTGCTCCCATGGGCGCTAGCCCTAGAACTTCTTAAGTCCAAAAGGGTGTGGTCCTGACTCGATTCTAAGTGTCCCTAATCTTTAAATTTCCAACCGCGACATTGCCCATAGAAGCTGTGTTTACACACTGCACACAGTCCCCGTGGGTCCCCTGTGTCACTACCTTGGGTGGTTCCTTGGGGTCCCAGCGATTCTATAGGCTCTAGGCTTTGTGACTAGTCCAGTTGTGGTTCTTATACCACTTTATTGGTATATGGTTTGGTACGCCCCTAGGGCCCAAACGTGTATTTGTGCTATTACTGTTGATTGCTAACTTGTAAATTAAGTACTTCGAACTCCAGTCTCATAAAGAGACTAGAGGTGTGTGTTTTATCCTAAATGCATATATTTTAAATATATACCTGGTGTGGTTGTCCTTTCATTTGGTCATTCAAGAGATTATAGACTGGTAAAACAAGCTGCTTTACATTCCTTCAAGACTTAGCCTGAAGGCTGCTCTCCATAGCTACCACTAGGATAGCTTTCAGTAAAGGTTGTCTTTAACCTATTCACCATAAGGGGTTGTTTGGACTGATACAAGGTACCCACTATAATTAGTGGACAGCATATATCAGGCCAACTTCTCACAGTGGCAGTGGGTGTTGTGGCCCTCTTGGGTGTCCGAGCTGCTTGAGCAGTGGCTCCATGGCATCTGTTGTTCTTCAGGTGGGGCTCTGGGCTGGGCTTCCTTTTATAGTGCAGGTTGTCGTTCGACTTAACACCAGGTAAGAGCAGGTGTTAAATACATGTTGCTCACACGCCTTATCGCATGTTTTGTGATCAGGCTAATTGTTTTGTTCATGATTTCGTGAAGTTGATGTAAAATATCTTCGTCCGGGGGGTGTCTGGTGTAGGGCTCGGGGGAGGGGGGTCCTGGGTGTGGTTGCGGTGTGTGTTGTGGCCCTCTTGGGTGTCCAAGCTGCATGATCAGTGGCTCCATGGCATCTGTTGTTCTTCAGGTGAGGCTCTGGGCTGGGATCCCTTTTACGGTGCAGGTTGTCGTTCGAATTAACACCAGGTAAGAGCAGGTGTTAAATACTTGCTGCTAACGCGTCTTATTGTATGTTTTTTGATCTTATCGCCGATCTGGCTGGTCATTGAGAATGTTGTGATGTGGTGTTGTTGCGGCTTTTTGCACGGGAACGCCTACTCTGCATATCATTAGCGTTAGTTGCCAGTGTCATCTGTGGCGATGTTTTTTGTGGCTGCTATCGTAGGAAAACTGGTGATTTCGGCTGTTAGCTCCAGCTTGTGAATAGGGCAGTAAATTTATTGCCACTTTGGCTGCGATAAAGTGCTGCTAACTCGGCGATAAGGCCTTGAGAATATGCCCCAAAGAGTTTAAAGTAGTAAATATTAGATATTTTGACATATAAATTTTATATAAAGGGAAATAAATACACCCCACTAATATTAAGTACTTTACATAAATATATACTTATATAAACACACACACATATATATGTTCATATTTTTATAAATAGATATATTTTATAAATACACAAATATTGTAACATAACTAATACAAAACTTATTTTTTACATTATATTGATTTTGTATATATTTAATTTATTATATATTTATGCATATATTTAATTTATTACTATCAATATACATATATATGTATATATATATTCAATGATCCTTGCTTAAACTCCTTCGTGACGACGGAAAACAAGAGCAGACCCAAATTCGTCGAAAATGCTTTATTTAGCTCACCACCATGTCGCCATGACGCGTTTCGGTCGGGAAACTCCGACCTTGTTCACATATATATATATATATAGTTTTTTTACCTGCCAATATTGTTGGTGCCCTTTGACGAATCTACAAGAAATTTACCAAACAAAGTGTCATAGTGAGTCTTGTTGTGCATGGAAAGTTAATTCTCATAGGAGCTTTGAAGATGACTGCAACCCGAATCGCTGGACGGAATTACACTTAATTTGGCAGGAAGGTAGATTTTGGTTTGCAGATCACGCTTTCAGTTATCCGGCGTAAATCTTTTCAGTTGTTGACAATATTTAGGGAAAGCAAATGAGGATATCTGGGTTGACGCTAAGCACAGATCTCATGGTGAGATCTGATTGGCTGCCAATACTTCAACCAGGAAGCGTTGGCAGCAATTTTGGGACTCAGTTTTAGCGGAGTGCAGCAAAAAATGTTAAACAAAAAGAAAAGGGAGCAGGGTGGAAATACCCTGACCCCCTAGGTGAGGTGGTGGGGTCCTCCTCTGACCCCGACAAGGCCAATAATCACTTAAAAAAAAGTTTTTATAGAACAGAGACAAAATCCCACTCTTATTATGAATAAAGCCCAGGTTGGGTCAGGCCCCAGAGATATTCCTATTAAAAACAATGGGGGCAAACAAGCCCCCTCCTATGGCTCAATGAGCCCTGGGGACCACCACCTCCCTGAGGCTAAAGAGAGATTGATGGGGAGCCACATGGACCCCTGAACCCCTGGCACCGCCACCTCCTTGGGGCCAGATATAGAAACAAAATTGGGCGAGTGGCCATGCGGTCCCCCTCCCGGGGTATATACGCCCCGGGGACCACCACCTCCCCAGGGCTGGCCCATACAGATAAAAGGAAGGGGGCCACGCTGCCCCCCTCCTGGAGCCAATAATGGCCCAGGAGACCTCCACCCCTCAAGGCAGGCTCCTGCAGTGTCCCGGGGTGCCCACCCATGGGACATAGTTGTTTGCTCTGACTTGGCAGGAGCTGTGACAGCTCCTGTCAAGTCAGAGCAAACACGAACTTCACTCTCAGCAATTGTGTGCTATTAAACTGCTCCCGCTTGATGAGAGCAGAGTTTTCATCTTTTTCCCTGCCCGCTGTCAAGCGGGCTGAGAACCAGATGAAAAGATTGCTCTGACAGACAGTGAACTGCATGATTCGCAGCCTCCTGTCTGTGACAGCAGTGCCGGCTCCCGCAGGAGGCGAGGTGCAGGCTGGGACCGTGGGGCCTTGAGGCGTGAAAGTAAAGGTCAGAAACAAGCAGAAAGAGGCAGAATATAGGTCAGCAATGAGCAGAAAGAATGCAGGATAAAGGTCAGAAACGAGCAGGAAGAGGCAGAATAAATGTCAAAAAATAAGCAGAAAGAGGCAAAAAAAGGTCAAAAACAAGCAGAAAAGGCAGAATAAAAGTCAGCAACAAGCAGAAGGAAGCAACAAAAGGTGATAAGCAGAAAGAGGCAGAATAAAGGTCAGAAATGAGCGAAAGGAGGCAGAATAAAAGTCAGCAATGAGCTGAAAGAGGCAGAATTAAGTTCAGAAAGAAGCAGAAAGAAGCAAAATAAAGGACAGGAATTAGCAGAAAGAGGCAAAATAGAGGTCAGAAACGAGCAGAAAGAGGCAAAATAAAGGTGAGAAACAGGCAGAAAGAGGCCGAATAAAGGTCAGCTAGAGCAGAAAGAGGCAAAATAAAGGTCAGAAATTAGAAAAAAGAGGAAAAATAAAGGTCAGCAACGAGCAGAAAGAGGCAAAATAAAGGTCAGAAGCAAGCAGAAAAAGGCAAAAAATAGAGACAACTGATTTTTTTTTATAAAAGAGGAGTGGAGGCTGTCCACAATGGGCATGGCAATGCCCTCACCACACACAAATAGAGACTGAATTCTTTCTGCCTCCCTTAGAGGGCAGGTGAGGCAATAGTCCCCAATATGCCCCCCGGATAGCAGAAATCCTACTAGGCACCAGGGTTAACTATTTTTTTCTTAGTGTAGGGGTGGGGGCTGCCCAGAATAGGTATGCCAATGCCCCCACTTCCCAAACACTAGGCAATCTTTTTGTTGCCTTGGGGGCATATGGGGCAATAGTCCCCGATCCGCCCCCCAAACGGCAGAAAACCTACCTGGCACCAGGGCAATTTTATTTTTCTCAGTTTAGGGGTGGAGGCTGCCCAGAATGGGCATGTCAATGCTCTCACCCCCAAAACATTGGACACAGTCTTTCTGGCTCCACTTGGGGGCATACTGGGGCAATAGCCCCAATCACCCCACCCAGGTAGGCAGAGAGCCCAGTAGGCGCCAGGGACTATTTCTTTCTTTGTGCAGGGGTGGGAGCTGCCCTAAAGAGGCATGTCAATCCCCCCAAAAAAAGGGACGCAGTTGTTCTGCGCTCCTGGGTGAAGATATGGGAAATGATGTTGAGACCGTGGGATATGGCGATGTTCGCCAGCGGGGTCATATTTGCATTGAAGAGCGTTGGGCTGAGGGATGAGCCCTCGGGGACACTGTAGATGATTTCCTCGAGTTCAGAGGCAAAAGGTGGGAGGTGGATCCTCTGGGTTCTTCAGGTGAGGAAGTAGGTGATCCATCTGATTGTGTCCCTTTGAATGTCGATGTGGTGGTGTTTTTCAATAAAAGTGTGGTGGGATACAGTGTTGATGTTGAGAGGTTGAGGAGGATCAAAGCTGCTGTTTCTCCTAGGTTGAGAAGGGTTCAAATGTCGTCAGTGGCTGAGATCAGGGTGGTTTCAGTGCTGTGATTGCTGCAGAAGCCAGATTGGGATGTGTATGTATTTGTGTATTTCATATTCTGAATTGCAGACATTGTTATGGATTAAAGCTGAAAACAATCAAACACATATGATGATGATTATGATGACGATATGATGAGCTAACAAAGGGGAAATATGACTTTAATTCCTAAGTAAGCCTGTATAAATGAAAAGATCTACTGCAGTCTACTACTGAGTAAACACTAATTATCATGATTCCTGTTGTTTTTTTACAATATGAACGGACACCTTAAGTGCTCCAAGCTGTCATATCTATATGAGAAGTAGGCTTTTAAAACAAAGTATACTTTGACTGAACATGTTCTACTTGAAGCGTTTGCCTACTGATGTACAGAACTTCACAATTGGTCCAGAACTCTAATGTCTAAAGTGAATCATTTTAATGATGTAAGGGCACACTGCAGCCCATACGTGACATCTGACCTACATGCAAAATATACCTATTGCACTATATTTCTCTGCTCTTAATAATGAATGAGGATTTGCAAATTTGAATTTACAATTGTGACATTTTTCTAAAGGCAGAGTATTTGCAAAGGGCAAAAGTTATTATCCTCCCAATTTTCAGCATTAAAATAGACCGATCAATCCAGTTCAGCCAAATAGATCTTCAAGATACTAATAAATCCAGATTAGAAAATTGTCATCCTCAGGAGTGAAGACAACGTTTGGTGTCATTAGCCCACTGAGAGAGTATGTCCTCCTACTATGACTCCCTATTGGACCTGCCAATTTATCTTGCAGTGCTGAAAAAAAGCAACATTAACAGGAAGTGAATGAAGATTGCTCCAAACTGAATCACAGTAATGGCTTGCAGGACAGACAGATGCTATCACTGTTGTTGGGATACTGAGAACAATATTCTCAATCAGACTGAAGATCAGAAAGGGAGTTACTTTCTTGATGGAATATGCCATATTTGATGCTGTGACAAAAACATGTGTTTCAGAAATCTTTGGAAGCAATTGAGTCAGCTTTTGTTACTGAAAGTAAAGAGAAACTCCCAGCTATTACTCCAGCATTGGAACCACGTGTTAAAAATACTGTCCACCTTCAAGCAGCTACCCCCCCAGAAGATGTCTCCACACGTAATCAGCTCGGACCTAACTACAATAGTTTCACTCATTATCTTAATCGTTAATCCATCCACTGCTATTCGCATAACACATCAGAAACGTTAAACTTCCTACATCACTGCACCTCTGTCTGGGGATTGCAAGTTATTTCCCCTAGATATAGGGGATCAAGTGAAGAGCCAGGCATATTGGTTCCAGTTTTGCATGTTTTTCCTCCTTCCTGGGGAAAATAAGGTGCTCAAATATGCCCACATTCACCACCTGCTTGTAGTAGGAAGTAGATTTGTGGGTGAAATTTTTTAGTTGTTGTTGTTATGGGATTGGCAGGGGCAGTGGGAAGGCAGTGCAGTTGAACTTCATCTGAGGTGAGCTATTTCTGGAGGTGGTCAGGGTGCAGCAGCTGGCCACAGTCCCAACAGCTTCACTTGCAGATCCAGGTTTTGCATCTCTGGGCCACAAATTCCCAGCCCAGAGGCACCGGGAATCATATTGCTGCCCATAGCAGTATCCTTGCCGACTCCGAAGGGTACTTTGCCTCAACTTGCCGAAAAATTGAGAAAACTTAAGGTAACCATAGATTACAACTTGCCGTTCATCAATGTGGTGACATTGTGCTTCCCATCGCTTAAGCCTATTTAGAGAGAGTCTGCCCTAGTTGTCCATTTCACATAGCAATATCGATGGGGCACTACTGTAATATTATTTTTTTCTGGACTTCCAACCAAACGTATCTGAAGAGGGTAAAAACCTCAAAACCAAACCGCCTGCCTCAACCTAAACATAGGAAGAGGTTAGCACGACACCATTGCACTTCAGGCACTTCACGGCCTACAGATATCGCATTCGATACAATTCAAAGTCATGTATATCATCCCCAAGGGGGCCATATACCATAGAACCCCAAAATGGATCACTACTCTTTTAATAGTCAACATCAACTTCATAGCCTGACATCTAAAGCCGGCCTACCTTAACCTGATTACAATTCAAATAACTAATTTCAATTGGTTTGGTGTGAATTTTCTGTACTATCATTCTTTCACTCTCTGAAACATGCTTTCTTTCCACTTCTGGTTCCAGCAAGATTTCTTGACATTGAAAAAGTTTACAAAAAGCCATATTGATACATGATGCTATCACCTTTAACTCAAACTAATGGGATTCTATAACTGCCAGACTTATTTACTGTCTTCAGGAATGTTTATTTTTACTTTTTGCAGTTGGTTCTTTCTTGTTGGAAAGTTCAGTCTCCATTCAACCCTTTAAAAAGACTACAAAATGGTCCCATTTTTTTCTTACAAAATATAAAAATAAATGAGAAATAAGTATTCAATAATAATTCTCGATATGTTAAGTGTTGGTATTGGGAGAGGTCACCTATAACAGAAGCAAAGTGATAATTCTGTTTCTTTTTTGGTGTATATTTGGATCTGAATAAATCCTTACTAATCGTTAATAAATTATACCGTACCATTGTGCAATAAAATGAAAGAGCACATTTGACATTTTCACTGTTATAAATATTTAAAGATATCTTCATTTTGTTATTTGCCTAAGAGTTGATTATACATGTTTTAGCATTTCCATGAATATTTACATACTGCTGGATGTTTCTCTTACAAAAACAGCATTCAAACGAATCATCAAAAAAGTGACAAAAGTAAGTCTAAACAATACTCAAGATACTGCTCGAATATGGCTTGACATTCAGAGGTAATTATTGTTTCTGAAGTTTAGTGTAATCTAGGTGATCCTATACTTTCCAACATTATAAACTCAGAGGGACTCGGATGTAAGCCAGATGTCAATTTATTAAAGACATGGTTGATTAAAAAAACAAATGTAACATATAGACTCTCTAGATCCAACACTGAGAGTAAACATAACTTTTAAATATATTTATAAGTCAGGGAGGCTTTTTTCAACTGAATAGTTCATGAATTAATGCTTGACCCAAACTGTAATTTCGTTTACTCAAAATATACTACACATAGGGGGAGATTCTCAAGAATGAGTGATAATCACCGCAAAATTAGCTTAACGCAACTTTGCACGTCACAGTCTATCTCGGGAAAATAGCTCTGCATCAACGTGGTATTCTCAAGCCGGCGGTACCATGCGATAGGCCCATGATAGCGTGTCAAATGAACGCAATAAAGTCAATGCGATGCCGCAAAAATGCAAAACACGGATGCAAAAAAAACCTGCGATCAGGCTAATCGCGATACAAATATCTGCGAAAACCAGGGACAGACCTTCAATTCCCACGCGTCACGACGGGAAAAAGCACTATAAAAGAAACAAAAAAAAAGGGAGAAAAAAAGAAACTGCATAGCACCATGGATGCACCCGGACCGAGTGCAGAGGCCAACGCGAACCCCATAAGCCCCACAGACCATCTGCAAGGAACCTCTTGGTCGGGGAAGGCCAAGGAGAAGAGGAAGAGGCAGACAGGGTGCAGTCCATAGGAAAACCAGATCAGCGTCACGGAGGTGACAGAACACTACCATCCACTGAACATCAATATGACAAACGTGAATGCAGTCGGAGTGTCTAGGAGGTCTATGGAGGAGGACAAGAGGCGCTGGCATGATGTCAAAAGCCAAACCAAGCACAAACCTGCTGCCAACACGAAGGCAGCAATGGCGACTCGAGGTGGGAGTCCTGCGCCACAGGAGGAGCTGGAGGAAACGGAGGCCACAGTCATCAGGGTGGAGACAGCGCAAGGAGTTGGGAGTCCGGACACAGCTCGATAGGACCTGACACAACATCAACTAGGTGAGTAACGACCAGGGACTGGGGTGACAGGGGGAGATGGGCACAATGGCACACATGCACAACGATGTGTAGCACACCGCACACCCACGATGACCCTGGATCATATCCCTGATCCCCGTGGCACACTGCAGCACACACACATAGCAATAACAGTACATCAGACGACAATGTGGTTCAAAGTGCAACACCGACACTGCAGAACTGAGGACACAACTGGGTCCGCTCATGCGCAGGAACAGGCCAATCACATCTAACAGAGCAAGAAACTGTGCGATGGAAATGCACCTGTACAATCACACATCCGTCATGTAGTCCAAATGCCCACTCTCCCGCATCAAATATACAGCACCTCCTAAACAGTCACAATGTACATTGTCATACAGTCTGCATGTAAATTAGAACAATGCGCCAACATACATGTCAACACAATGTCAACATGCATCTCCCCTTCACATTGCAGAGGGACAAACAACACCTCCAGCAGAGCAGACCAGACTACTCATCAGTGATGCTGGAGAGGACCACCACACCTTCGACACTGACGCCCTACAACAGCCCATGGACATCTCAGGCAACCCACCCCCAGGAGCAGGGCAGCCAAGCTACATAGAGGAGACCCCAGTCCCTGCACAGACCACACAGCAGGAAGCACCCACCACCATGGCTGGCTCCCAACACTTCACCTAGGCACACATCGCACTCCAATGCCAGGTGTCAGAATGCCAAAAGGAGGTGTCCGAACAGGTGTGGGTGGGATCAGAGCTCATGGAAGCCAAAGTAGACCACATACGTGGGTGTACAAGTCCCATCAGGTACCAACTACACCCCACAAAGGAGACCCACACCGCGACAGAGACACATGCATTTGCACATTTCCTGCAATGAACCATGCCCAGAGCCCCGGAATCAGCATTCACACCCACACGCTGGACCTCCGTACGACGGCCCAGTCCACTCCTAATATGTACTGAGTGGGTGACGACAAAGTTACATATCCAAGGTCTTACTCGCTGCCAGCGGTGACATGGTTGCGTCTGCTGTACATAGCAAAATGTAGTGTTGTAGGCCCCAGGGCCCACATACATACATCATGACCACACAGACACATGCAGATAGTTTGTGGAACTGGCTACGGGCACGTGCACCCAGCCCCTTTATTGGCAGGGTCACATGTACAGTGACGCCTGCGCTGGATGGGTGTGGGGTGAGTGTAAGCCAGCCCGCATGGAGTGGTTGGTGCTGGTAACAACTTGAACAGTGAACGGAAACAGAAAACAGGAGCGTTACAGAGACAACTGCGGAGCATCATGGTGGTATCCGGAGCAAGTACAGAGGTCACCCAAATGGCAAGCAGAAGTGTCCGTGAGTTGAAGTGCACAGAAGGTTGGGGCACTAGAGCTGAGCGTGCTCGTGTGAAGAAAATGTCTAGGATTGTGTCCCTTTGGATTATTTCTGATGCAGCTGCAGTGGGGTGTGTTACACAGGCATCATCTTCCTCATCATCGTCCCAGGTCTCCCACACTGCTTGAGGTGACATTGCTGCGTGAGCTCACCACAACACACAACTCCTTCAGAAATGGTCCATGAGTCGTGGTGAACTGAGTCAGTGGCACCTGGAGTGCTGAGCAGGGTATCAGGCAGATGATGGCATCCACGACAGGTGTGAGCAACTACGTCAGTCTGCCAGTATGGCTGTTTCCTGGTGGACAGCAGTTGAGGCCAGAGACAGCGGACAGCGCAGGGCCACAGATACATGGCGTTGATGACCCCAAGGCCATCGTCTCAGAGGCCATCCAATATCTCACCGGACAGGGTCCCTGACTTAAGCTGCACAGAGTTAGTGACCCTAGATGCCCGGCGGCTGGCACAGGCACACTGCCACGGGACGGTGACTTGCGGTGCATTGAGATGGGCCCTGCGAGATGAGCGGGTCCTCATTGATGTCCGAGGTGAATGTGGTGGAGGGTTGCAGGGGACAGTGGAAGGTGTACCCCAGGGCTTGATGCAGAGGGTAGAAGCCATCCGGAAGCAGCAAATGGAGGAGTGGAATGCTACAGCCTCGTTTTCGCTCAAAAATCAGAATCACCGACATGATGATGAAGACAACCCCCAGTCCATAGACTCAGTCACCACCAAAGTTCAACCAGAAAGTGTCCATGGCTGTCGCGGAACAGACTTAGTGGCACCGGAGCTGAAGGGGTATGCAGTCTGTGATGAGGCAAGTGCAATGATATAAAAGCAGCCATAAATAAATCAAGACTGAGTTCCCAATGTGTGACCTACTCGATCACAGTGTAGGCCCGAGGCAGCGGTCAGCCTGGGCCCACAGCCACGTGTGGTTGGCTCACGATGCACAAAGTTAGTGACACTAGAGCAGTTGTTGGCAGTGTTCGATCACCTCTGTAACGAGGATCCTTTTTTCCTCCAGACTGAACCACGTCTTCCTCTTACTCCTCTCCATGCGTTCAATGATATGAACTCTGCCATAAACAAATCAAGACTCAGTTTCAACTGTGTGACCTGCTCGACCGCAGTGTACGCCGAAGGAAGTAGTCAGCAAGGGACCACAGACAGGTGTCATGCAGATACTATGCACAGAGTTGGTGGCACCACATCAAAAGGAGTATAATGACATAAAATCAGCCATGAATATGTACTCTGCCTCTGTGTTATCAAGACTCAGTTTCAAATGTGTGACCTACTTGTCCACTGTGTATGTCTGTGGAGTACTTCAACGAGAAAGGAGGACTGCGGGCCTTTCTCAAGGAGGCGTGATGGTCTGAGCAGGCTGCCAAGGTCGCGGGCCTCTGGCTTGGTGGTTGCATCGGCACGTGGTGGGCCCTCCTTGACACACACCGGTGTTGGCAGGTGAACAGTGAGGCCTGGCTGCACAGGGGCGGGCAAGACAGGTTCAGGGACTAGCAGCCCCGGGTACAGCAGGCGCACAGGATCGCAGGCAACTCCGCTCACATGGCTGGGTGAGAGGTGCCACCCTGGCAGATATGTTGGGCATTCAGGAAGAGAACCTCGCCCAGGGCTACGTGCTTTTTATTCACACCCCTATGCTGGCCTGGCGTATGCAGGGCCAACCCAGGGCCAGCCCACTCCACTCACGCTTACAAGGGGGGACGTAACAGGCTACATTTCCACGATCTTCCCCACTGGCTGGGGTGACATGGTTTCGTCCACTGTCCACTACACTCCATACACCATCGGTGTATGTCAACATGGATATGGGTGTGGTCTGCATACTGCAGTCTGTCCAGCACATCTCCACCACAGTTGGCATTGTGTACATACTCATTCATGGGTCACATGCCTCCTTCGCACATGCCTGGTGCCCACCTCTCCACATAATCTACTATGGTGTGACTGATGTGCTTTGCCGTTGAAGGCTCATGTACATGGCTAGCCCAGGTTGCCACAGTAAGTTGTGCTGTCTTGTCTGGTGGGTGGGCATGTTGTATGTGAGTTTGTAACATGTGCATTCCCAGTGTTGTGAGTTGCATGGTTGTGGAGTTGAGGTGTGTGGTGTGTTCATTTGGTACTTACCAACGAGCAGTGCATTTCCATGGGTGCCATCCTGGTAGCGCTGGTTGATGATGGACTGTCGGTAGAAGTGGTATCATAGACACTGCCTGGGTAGTTGGCGACAGCGTAGGTGGCGATTCCCTGGTGGTCAACTGTTGCCTGCACATTGATGGAATGCGTGTGCATTCTGGTGCTGCATTTGTGTGCAGTGTCACCAGAGGGCACAAGTAGGACATGTGTGCAGTCAATTACCACCTAACACATGCGGGAAGCCAGCTATGGCATAGACACCTTGCTTGGTCTCCAGCTGTTCCTGCGCATTGTGGGGGGAGTATAGGTACTGGGGTACCAAGCTGATGATGACATCCAAGACAGTTGTGATGAACTTTGATAGGGCTGGCTGTGAGACTCCTCCGACTCTGGCGGTTGTTGGTTGGAAGGTCCCTGAGGCCACCATGTGCAGCACAGCCAGCAGCTTTGTCTCCGGAGGGATGTTGGTTGTCCGCTGTGTTGGTACCGTCAGCCTGTGGGCAGGATGCATAGGATGGTTGTCCTAATGTGCCTGTAGTGGGCAATGACATTCTCTGGTGTTGGGTCTGTGAGGTTGGTGCGTTTTCTGAAGGTCCGCTGTCTTGGTCTGTGCTGCCTCTGTGGTGGTCTGGGGTGGGGCGCAGGAGTACGGTGGGGTGGCGGGGGTATGTGTCCCTGTTGGGGCTCCACGTTGCATGATCAGTGGCTCCATGGCATCAGTTGGACCTCAGGTTTGGCTGTGGTCTCGGCTCCCTTTCCTGTTGCCGGTTGTCGTCCGACTTTGCAACAGGTCAGAGCAGGTGTTAATTTCCTGCTGCTAACACGCCTTATCGCATGTTTTGGGTTCTTATCGCCGATCGTGCTGGTCGTTGAGAATGTTGAAGTGTAATGTTGTTGCGGATTTTTGCTCGGGAATGCCTACTCTGCATCTCATTAGCGAAAGTTGCCGGGGTCATCCATGGCGATGTTTTTTGAGGATGCTACCGCAGGAAAACTGGTGATATGGGCTGTTAGCACCAGCTTGTGAATTGGGCTATGAATTTATCGCGACTTTGGCTGCGCTAAAGTGCCGATAACTCGGTGATAGGTCCTTGAGAATATACCCCACAATATTTTACAAGTAGACAATCACACAATGGACTCAGAAGTAGCTGCAATCACAAGTAAAGAAAAATTACAAATTGAAAGGCAACAATGCGCCAAGAGGCTGTCAATAAAGAGAGAGGCTTACTTCATTCTTAATTGCTTCTATTCTTGATGAGGGTGCAACATACTAGGGACGGGTTAAATAGTGTTTTTTCAATTCGCTGTAAGATAAAGTAGAACTGCAAGTAATGGTGCAGTTTCTACTGTCTACGCATCCTCCTGGCCCGGACTGAAAAAAGGAAGAATGTAGCTGAAATGCTCTGTCAAAGATAAGTTTCTTTTTCTTCTGCCGGGGGACGTGGCTTGGCGCTCACGGGATATGGCGGTGCTGGGGTGAGGCTCCCGGACGTGACTTGGAGACTTCGCACAACCCGGTTTCTATCCGTGAAACGAAGATTAGCTGCAAGCATCGGAACAGACACTGATACTCCTGCGATCCCTGCCAGGTCTGAATGAAGCTGAATTCGGATGTTTTCCGTCAAGTAAGCCCCTTTCTGCTAAACGCGGTATCGCAGCCACCATTTTCTTTTGACCTCGTGCTCTCTGTCTATGAGGAGTTGCCGGTCCAGAGATAAATAATGGCCCCATGAAGTACTCCTTCAAATATAATAGCGCATTTGTGCATATGTCTCTCTTCAGTTGATTGCATGGTTTTTTGGATACAAAGCATGCCACTTTATTTATATCTTTTTGTTCTGCTGACTGAGAGGATTTTTCACTGGCAGCCATTTTGTGAGTTTCACACTCCATATCACTTCATTGGATTTAACAATTGGTCTTCATGACAGCGAATTGGGTCATATTTTTATTTTTATTTTTTATTTTGTTTTCTTCTTTGAGGAGACTGTGAGGCATTGGCTAAATAAGCTCTTTACTCTAAGTGAGGCAACTTGTTCATGATATTTTCAGCAGCTCGTTCCGGGCCTCTTCCCAACGAATCCTACGTGGGTCCGATATCTTTACTCATCAAACAGGAGGTGTTTTAGACATAACTTTGACTGGCCCTTTTTTATATTCTTTTTGCTACATGGGTAGAACTAAAGGCACTACTTCCACGCAGTTGAAACATAAACATATTTTTGTTAAAAACTCTAAAATGTTTACTGAATATTCCAAACTGGAAGACTCCTTGCTGCCTTTTGATCAAAGCACGGAAGCAATTATGGATACCCCTTCAACATCTGCTGGGAAATCTGTAACTAAACGTCTAAAATAGAACCCTCCTTCTCCACCTAAACAAACCTCACCTGTTTCTATGGAGCTGCTACTGGATGAGATCAGGGCTCTTCGACTCTTTATGGAAGAAACCAATACTAAGTTACAAGTCCTCACTGATAATTGACTTCAACTTGAATCAAGAGTAACCACAGTTGAACATAATATGTCATCCTTCAGGGACACAAGTACAATGGTTACCCAACTTCAATCTCAAGTTTCTACACTCCAAAGACAGCTGGAAGACCTTGAAAACCGCAATACAAGGAATAATCTGCAGATTTATGGCCTGGCGGAAGGAATTGAGGGATCAGATTCTCTTGCTTTCTTTAAATCTTTCCTTCCTAAAGTTCTCCAATTGCCAGAAAGCACAATACTTAATATTCAGTGAGCTCACAGATTGGGACGACCTCCCTTAAATCCTTCATCCTCGCAAAGACCAAGAGGCGTTATCAGGTACTTTCTACAATATACGGATTCGTTGAAGGTTTTATCAGCAGTCAAATCCTGCCAGCGAATCACTTGGCCTGGTTCAACTTTATTCTTCGCACAAGACTATGCTAAGGCTACTGCAAACAGGCGCAAAGCGTTTCTTGATATGAGACCAGAGCTTAGATCATTGGGCGCTCGTTATGGCCTTTTCCACCCGTGTCTTTTTAAGGTCACCTACAACAGAACAACTACCTACGACAATCCACTGCGGCTGCAAAGCTTTATAAACTCATGCAATCCAAATGCTATGGACGCTTCGAGACCTTCAACTTCAAATATCACCTGATTTTCTGCTTGTTCTTAAATTGAGAGTTCTGTTCTCTAGACATGCACAAGCTTTCATGTTTTAAACTTGTTCCGCCAGGTTACATCATTCAGTTTTATTGATGTTTTACTCATTGTTTGTTCAGATATCTCAATATTTTTTTTTTCTCTCGCTATAGAGTTTCAAGACTTTCATGCTTGTTGGTCCCTCTTTTCCTTTTCTTCTTTTATAATTACATTTCTTCTCTTCGTTCCACATTTCTGTCTATAGGTATGGCGTGATTTTTCCCTGGTCTGGTCCGATCCTGCTCAGACGGCCGTCTATTCCATATGGTTCCACCTACCCCTACCTACACATTCCCTCTTTTTGTAGGTATGTTTTTTGTCTTGTCTTTTGTTTTTTGTTTCGTTCTGCATTCTTTGGTTTTTTGCAGATTTGGTGTCTTTAACGGTCTTAAGTTCTCTTGTACTCTTCTTTTTCTTTTATGTAAACTCATATTTGACTACTCTTTCTTCTTACTACTTTTTACCTACTACTTTGATTCTTATCTGTAACGCAATGTTTGGCTCATATTTCTGCCCCGATCATCATCTGCTTTTTATACTCCTCTCTACTCGATCATTATTCATTCTATCTTCCTTTGTTTCTTACTTTATCTTCTTTTAAATGAGTTAGAATTTTGCTTTAGTTTTTTTGTTCTGTATTCTGTCTAATATGCCTTGCCTCTGAAATTGATTTCATGGAACGTTAGGGGATTAATCTCTCCTATTAAAAGCCAGCGAGTTTTATTCCACCTAGTTAAATTAGATGCTGATATAGTATTTCTGCAAGAAACGCATCTCACGGAAGCTGAATCCTTAAAAATGAGGAGAGGTTGGGTGGGAGAGACTTTTTTCTCTCAAGGAGATGGCAAGCGTAATGGGGTTATGCCGTAAAACACTTTCAGTTAAACTCATTTCCCAACAATCAGATGACGATGGTCGTTGGTTGAATGTTAAATTGCAGTTAAATGATGTTTTAGTTTCTCTTCTTAATGTATACGCTCCTACAGGAGGGGATGCATCATTTTGGCTTGCATTGGCGAAGCAAATTACTCATTGCGTTGAAGACAATTTTATGCTAGCTGGGGATTGTAATCAATTCTTTGACCCATTCATTGATAGAAATTCCAAAGTCGCTTTTGTCCCAAACAAATCCCAAAAGTCTTTCGTCCACGCCATTACCCAACATAAACTTCTTGATGCATGGCGGTTATGTAACCCTACCATCAGATAATATACCTTTTATTCTCCAATGCATCAAACTCAATCAAGAATAGATTATATTTTTGTTTCTCACAATATCTCACAATCCATCATGAACGCAGAAATTGGACCCATTCTTTTATCAGATCACGCTCCTGTGTCAATAGGCCTCGATTTGTTACCTAAAGTTAATGCTCACAGAAGATGGTGTTTTAATAACTCCCTTCTTCTGGATTCGGCATTTACAACTTATTTTACAACTTTTATTAATGAGTATTTTGTGATGAACCAATGTGCCTCTATGCCGTTCTCAACTGTATGGGACGCTTATAAAGCTTCAGCAAGGGATTTTATTATTGATATGCTGCTAAAAAGTGGAGAAATGCACGTAAAATTGCCAATGATCTCTTTTAGGACATTAAAAGATTAGAGCATTCATACTATACTTCACATTCGAAGGAATGCCTCAATGCTCTTATTGATGCCAAAATGCAATTTAATAGCAAATCCATGGAAAATGCCTCTCTGTACCTATTGAAAGCTAGCTCAAAATTCTACGGAGGCAAAAACAAAGCTGGGAAAATCTCAGCTAATTATTTGAAAATTAAACGTAACAAGTTAAATATAGACTCCATATACGATAATTTTACCGATTTAAAATTTAAAGACTCCGACATTTTGAAAGAGTTCTCCTTATTCTATAATTCACTGTACACTTCAGAAACACACTCTACAGATCTTTCTTTGTCACATTTCTTTTCCACGATTCAGAAATCCCAACAAACTCAAACTGATCTCTCACCCCTAGAATCAGACTTAACACAGCAAGAACTTTTGAATGCCCTTCATAGCCTCAAAAAAGATAAAGCTCCAGGTCCTGATGGCTTTACCGTTGAATTTTATTCTCATTTCTCCAAACTCTTATTACCCAAATTACATTCAGTGATTAATGCTTTTTTGTTCCCTTAATAGTTCCAGCAGTTCATTTTCAGAAGCCCACATATGTCTCATTCCTAAGGAAGGCAAGGACTTGAATATTGTAAAAATTATCAGCCTATATCCTCAGTAAATATTGATTACAAAAATGTTTCCAAAGCGCTAGCCCTCCGCTTAGACACTTATCTTCCAAATTTATTAGGTAAAGAACAATCTAGTTTCGTTAAAGGGAGATTTACAACAGACAATACACAACTTTTTTTTAATGTTCTATCAAAATCTTCCCACCTCAAAAAATCTCTCGCAGCCATAGCATTGGATGTGGAAAAGGCGTTTAATAAAGTTGAGTGGAATTATTTGTTTTATACCCTCAAGTGGTTTGATTTTGGTCCCAAATTGTTATCCTTAATATCCCTTCTTTATTCTAATCCACAAGCTGCAGTCTGTGCCAATGGACTGATTTCCCCATTTTTTGATTTAGGTAGGGGAGTTCGACAAGGATGTCCTCTCTCTCCCTTCCTTTTCAATTTGGCCTTGGAACCATTCCCTTCTAAATTGCATCAGAATCCAAATATACATGGCTTCCAATTGTCAAGCTCCCACGTTAAACTCGCAGCATATGCTGACGATATTTTACTCTTCATGTCACAACCATAGAACTCAGTTCCTGCCTTCCTAGAAGAAGTAACATTATTTTCTTCTGTATCTGGTTACGAACTAAATAACGACAAATGTGAAATTTTGTCTTTGACTAAGTATACTTTCAAGTCCGACTTTAGTACTTCTAACTTTACATGGAACCCTAAATCCATTAAATATCTGGGTTTACATTTTACTCCTTCTATAACGGACACAGTCGCTTTATGTATGAATAATTGCATTCAAAAATTTCAAACTTAACGATTAAGTGGCACCCGCTCTACCTATCTTGGCGGGGATGCTTAGACACTGTTAAGATGATGCTGTCTTCTATAGTCCTATATACTATTTCTAATATTCCGGTTTCTATTCCTGCAAAAAGTTTCAAGAAGTTCCATTCTATCCTCTCCTCCTTTTTATGAAATAACAAAAAACCCCGGTTGTCTTTATTAAAACTGACTCGCCCTAAGGAGGAGGGTGGGGTTAATTTCCCTGATTTCCCGACATACCAACGGTCATTCCTTTTACGTCAGGCTTCTTTTTGGTTGCTTGACTCTACAGAAGACTGTCCTCTCTGAGTCTCAATGGAACATCAATTTTTATCTCCTTTCTCCTTTCACGAATATCCTTCCTTCTCACGTAAACAACAATCCCTTTCCACCCCCATAATTAAACTCTCTTCCAAACTTGTAGAGCCATTCTTTCCTCCTTCTCACACACTAACTAAAACTTCTTTTCTCAATTCACCAATCTGGCACAACAAAAACTTGCTAGTTCGGAATAAACCTTTTTACTGGAAGTCCTGGAGACAAAAAGGTTTATTATGGATACATCATTTATTTTCAGATTCGGAGTTCTTACCTTTTTCCTCACTTAGACATTCATTTAATTTGCCTGTCTCATTTTATCGCAAATATAATCTGTTAAAAGATGCTGTGATGGACACATACACTAAACTTATCAATACATCTGATCTCTCTACTATCTCAGATACTTCTTCCCGTCTTCATACCTTGCTCAACACTAAACCCAGAGCCTCTACTATATATAGGTATTTGCAAACTAAGCATATTGATAGGCAGAAAACCAAAGCAGAAGAAGCTTGGGAGACTGACTTCCAAACTTCCTGGCCATTAACACTTTGGCATTAGATATGGATTAAGATACACAAGTCTTCTAGGGCGGCGAACATAACGCAAACCTTCTGTTTTGTTTATAATAGGCTTTTACTGACACCAGCTACATTATGTAAGAGATTCCCGACTTTACCGGATACCTGTTGGACTTGTTCTTCTCCAAATGCGGATTTATTTCATATGTTGTTTTCTTGCCCTAAGGTTCACTCTTTTTGGAAGCAAGTTTGAAACCAAATTAATTTAATTTTGTCTACAAGATTTTCTTTTGCCTTTGTTCACATATTTTTGGGAAGCCTTTCCTCTATTTGGGAAAATAATGCAATTAATGTTAAGGTTATCGATTTATTACTAGCAGTTGCATTTCAACAGATCACCACGAATTGGAAGGACTTTGCAAGAATCTCTTATAAGGCTTGGTGGTACGCTGTTTGTCATAATTATAGATTGGACACTTCCTTTGTTTATCCCTTACAATTGGCAACTAAAAGATTAAACTTAGGGTCACCTGTTACAACTTATATTGACGCAAGTGCTAGGAGAAGCTTTCAGTTGCAGCCATCTCATCAAGAAGTCCTTAAACCAGCTTGATTCCCCTAATTGTTCCTAAGTTATTCAAGATTTCAATGCTAGTACGGTTCTATCTATATCACTTTGCTTTTTCCAATTTTATGCATTACTCTAATTCATGTATTTACAATTGTAATCTTTTTACTTTTGTTGACAAGAGATGTTATTTTACATTGTATATGGACACCTCTTTCCTTTTCAATAAACTTTTCTTTTGAACTTAAAATATAAGTTTCTTGTCCCGAGCAAGAAGGAATTGATGGAATGAATTAGTTACGTACTGGTGATCTTCAATACCCTTAGGAAATCCTCGTCAGAGTAATCACATATAAGGCCGTTCTACCTCCAGTCAGTCTTGTTTCGGCAAGCTTTTGTTTGTAACAAAATCCCTTCTGCTCCACTTTTTGTAGTTTCCAAGTACACAGAAATGTGTCCCGGTATTTAACCCACTAGGACAGTGGGAACCCACTATGACGAGGAGAACACTGGTACTTAACTAATTCGTTACCCCCACGGAAATCTTCCTCGTCATAGTAATCACGCATGAGGATGTACCCAAGAGCAGAAATCAGACATGACACTATTATATGCATCCGAATCATAAATATATTAACAACAGTTAATCAATTGCTGTTTGTAACACCATTAAACCAAAATTGTCAGCATTATGGAAAGCAGATCCAACTTGTAATCAGACAACAATGTATTTGTGCTGGCCCATGTAGCAGTCCGGCAGATTTCTTGGAGGGAAAACCCACATGTTTCAGTCCATGAAGTGTCTACTGCTCTTATAGAACTGGCTACAACTCCCTCCGGTGAATCCACCTCAATAGAAGAAAAGGTGTGAATAATCTCCTGCCTGACCCATCTTCTAATAGTTGTACCTGAACCTTTATTTCTTTACATTCTGAACCATGTGACACAAACAAGAACTGAGAAGACCAAAAGGACTTAGTGCGATCTAAGCATACAAAACGCACCCTGTGTACCTCTAGATAAAATGGAATGTCATCTGCAGACTGAAAAACTATAAGCATGATCTCTTGAGAGCAGTGAGAAGATGATTGAACCTTTGGACGAAAACTAGGATCAAGCCTTAAGACAACCCTATCAGGAAAAAACGCCAGGAATGGATAGGTGATATTCAAGAAGGACGATTCCCCTAATCTCCTTGCCTAAGTGATGGCAACACTGAATTCCTCCTTCAGTGAAAGTCTGCCTGCTCAAAAGGCTCATATGGCACTTTCTGAACTCCCACCAACACTACTGATAAGTGCCAGGAGGGTAACAGACACCAAGCAACTGGCCTCCACAACCTAAAACTCCTCAGTAGTTTCATAACTAATGGAAAGATTACCGAAAGATCACCCCTAGATTCTCTACATGATCTAATGGCCAATCATTGGGTACTAAGGCGATAGTCGCCAACCCTTTAGAGAATCTATCCTGCAGAAAATATGAAATGTATTCCCAAAACCGGGCCACAGGATTTCTTGTACCACCAAGTAAAAAGGTTCCACCAGTGTTTAGAATGTGTTTTTAGAGTGGAATTCTTCTTAACTGACTGAATGTCACAAGCAGCCTCCTGTGAACATCCTGGCTGTTGCAACCCAAGTTCTCAACTTCCAGGCCGTCAATCTCAACTGGGAGACCGGCTTGAGAATGAATAACAGAAATCGGAGAGGACTGTGGAAGAAGGGAACATGAAGAGACAGCCCTATTGCCAGGAGTTCTAACAATGCAAACCATGGTCTCCTGGGCCAGAAAGGGGCACCAGAATTACCATCACCCCCATCTGAATCCTCTGAAACACCCTCGGGAGAAGGGGGATCAAAGGAAGGCATAAAGGAGTTCCTGAGGCCACAGAACTGCTAGGGCATTGGGAAGCTGTGCTGTGGAAATATCTTCCCTGTGCAATATTGGGGAACAATTTGTCCCAGGGGGACACAAACAGGTGCAGAAAGGTAACACCTAGGTGTAATATTATAATGTGAAAGGCCCACACACTGAGATGAAATTCCACTGACGAAGGCATATTCCTGCTGAGACTGTCTGCCTGCATGTTGGCCACTACTGGGATATTCATATCCTTGTTGGAGATCAAGTGAACCTCCAACCAAGACAGAATCCTGGTGGATAATAATGCTGGAGATGGGGTTTCCATGCCCCCCGCCTGTAATGGCTCCAGGAATTTAACTCCTTACAGGAGATTCAAAGGAGACAGCCACCAACCCTGAGCAACTGTGCAAAACACTCAAATAAGACAATTGTAATCTAGGGGATCCAGAGCGCAATGACTCAGAACACGCTGAAACAGCGGATTCAAAGGATGACAGGCCCAAGGCACTTCTGCTGTGCAAGCCAATATGAGACCCTGAATCCTTAATCAGTGACGTGCTGGTGCCAATTAATAGGTACTGGAGATGATACAGCAGAAAAATCCTCCAATCCAGTGGCAGAAAGACATGTGTCTCCTCCATATCGAAGAAAGTTCAAATTTTCCAATCTATTTTTTCAGGTAGGTGGGGAACAGCTGTGATTTGTCTTTGTTGAACAGAAACCCCAGGGACCTGAGAGCGTTGCACACTCAGACCACATCTTCCTGGTCCTTGGAAAGAGAAGAAGCCACAATTAACCAGCCATCCAGGAAGTCATACAGGTAGAGAAAGCTGTGCACCCAAAATAAATGAAAATGTGCCACCACTGGTGTTAGTACCTTTGTGAAAATCCAAGGTGAAGAGGAAAGGCCGAAAGGCAGCACACTGAACTGGAAATAATGAGCCCCAACAGCAAACTGAAGAAACCTCTGTGAGAGTTTGTGAACTGATGTGTGGAAGTAAGCGTCCTGCAAGACCAGAGTTATGAGAAAATCATTTGAAATATCAAAAGAATAATCCTCTACAGGGTCATTATCCTGAATGTATATTTCCTCACATATTCACTGAGAAACATCAGATCCAGAACCGGATAGAAACTGCTGTCTACTTTTGAAACCCAAAAGACACAGGAATAAAATCCAGTTCCCCTTGTTGCCTAGGTAACTGGCCTTATTGCTCCCTTCTGAAGAAGTGAATGGACTTCCAAAGTGAAAGTTAAGTGATTTTGCCTGTGTGGGGAACCTGGTTTGCATGTGTTTTCGAGGAAACTCCATAATAGGTTGGGTACATTTTAAGGGACGGACTCCCTTTTTTTCTGCGGGATTTGGGGAATTTTTAAGTTCCACTCTGGTCATGAGGAAAATATTATACACAGGGACTGCTGCTCCTAACTACTTATTATGAGCTTCACCCTATGTACAAATACATTAATGTACATTTCACAAACACAAAATAGCAATTCATATGAAGGGTCAGAACCAGGAAGTAATTGCAATTGTTAAAGCGTCATGATATTGACAGGAAATGGCAAACTTTACTGTGATATGAAATAACAATTGTGAAAATAGCAACACCTTTATATAGCACATTGAGACATTGACAAACCACAATATTCAGAAAAAATACAGTTGCATTAATTTACCAGCACCACAGTATAAAATCATCACAACATCAAATACCTTGCATCAATTTCAAAACTACAGTAAGAAAAACTGACAGAGAAAATACCATAGCTCGCTCCTAGCACATGCTATCCTGTGACCATGAGGAACTCTGCGTGATACATGGGACTAAGTGAGCCTGATAGTCTTTCAATATCAGCTCCAGGACACAGAAAATTTAAAAAAATCACGGAGAAAAGGAATAACTAAAAGAAGCACAGGCCCCGTTAGGCCTAACACAAGCTACACCTGATCTCCCAGATCCAAACTTTCCCTAACTTCCAAATTGCACCACGTTTCACATCTATGGGTTTAGAGTGCCATCTGTGTAATGACCATTAGTCCAAGAGAGCAACACCTCTCACTTCTATCAGTTACCAACAGTGTTTAAGAGACTGGTACTACTGAGAAACCCTTAGGGGTTGGCAATGGACTCCGACGGGGGAGTTCACTGAGTTTTGCTACACCTCGCTCCACTTGGAGTGCAGAGTTCAGCAAAAAAACTCCACTGACATCCGGCATAGCAATGTTTATTATCGGTGCACAGCAGTTCACCGCTAATTTCTAGTGTGAAGTGTTCTCAGAAGTGTGCTTCTGACTTACCGACCCTTCCCCACCAGGGAATGTGCTGCCTGTCCCCCATGCGCCACCCCTAACCATGTCTAACATCCTTTGAGGCCCCATTATCACTCCATCTACCTCAGGAATAAACAGTTGCATTCCACACATCCATTTCGAACCTCTGTTATTTGCGCTGGGCTTGTTTTAATTTTGGGACATTTTTTGCAAGCGTTGGTGCTTGTTTCACCTGGCAACACACGGGTGATGCTCCAGTGATGTCACAACAGTAGGCCGGAGAGGTGTTATCTTTTGGAGGGGAAGGAGATACATGTAGGCTTCATTTACAGATCCAGCTACAATTAAAGTGAGGTGTAACATGACTGGGACAGAGCCTATAAAAGTTGCTCACTATGAGAGCTCCTATGGGAATCGTAGAAACCAGTTCCATTCCAGAGCATGCTGCTAAATTTGGTTTCAGAGCTGGGGCAGAAATAAAGAAAAAAACAGTCCCATGCCGGCATTTCCTAGACGCATGAGTGGACAATGGAATGAGCCACAGCCAATGTGTGGGTGGGGTTCTTGCATCTCTGGTTCCCCCAACCCTGTTCCTCTTCTAGAAAGCATACCTTGAGATCAACATGTTCCAGAAAATGAGAGGTTTCTCTGGGAATAGGTGATTCAGAGGAGGTGGTTCAAACGTGGCTGAGGAAAAACAAAGTATGGGATGGAGGCAGAGTAATTACACCCTGTGCCTTCTCCACACCCATTTTGTTACATAATGTACCAAGGGCCTGTTGCAAATGGGGGTCTCTAGTTGGCCGAGGTAGGTACCTTTGTCCAAATAGGGACCCTTGCTTTTAGTCACGGTAAGGGGGATACACTCCTAAAATAACCCCTGCTCACCCCCTTGGTAGCTTGGCACAAACAGACAGGCTTATCTCAGAGGCAGTGTGTTAAGCATTTGTGAACTCATACAGTAATACAGTGAAAACAGTACAAATGGACACCGCACCAGTTTAGAAAAATAGTAAATCTCTATCTAAACCAACAAGACCAAATACGATAAAAATCCAACATAGAATACTCGTGAAAAATAGTTCTTGTGCAAGATGGCCTTTAAATTGCAGGAAAAACAATAAAACACAGTTCCTCCGACTCGGTAGCTCCTCCTGGGGCTACCGCAATACTGAATACGACAGAGTCTAACAATTCCAGCCGACCGCGTGGATATGGGCCAGCTACAGTGTCAACAGACTCGGACACAGTACCTTTCTTGTTGCGACCAACACGTCGGTGCGAGCCGGTCGGGGCAAACATTGTGGTTGCGTTGTGAAGCGAAGCTTGTGTTGAAGGGTGAGACGGTGCTCGCTGTGGTGCTGGCAGGTCACATGCGGTGATGGAGTCTATCGATGTTCTGGTCAGGCAGAGACGGAGTCAGTGACATCCTTTCAGCATGTAGCAAAGCGTTGCGGAGTGCGGTGCCCTCAGGATGCTGTGCAAGCAGCAGCTCATTGATGGAGTTGGTCTAGACGGTGCTTTCAAGACACCTGCGACGGACTTGATGACAGAGTCGGTTACCCTTTTCTTCTGCGACAACAAGCAGAGACAGTGCACACAGACACTGTGAGGTCTTTGCTGTTCCTCAGACCTCTAGAACAAGGAACAAGCTAAGTACAAGCCCTTGGAGATCTTTTCTTCAAGCAGGGGGGCAAAGCAAGCAGCAAAGTCCTTACTCTTTGGCAGCAAGTAGCCACTGCAGGCCAACCCCAGACAGAAAACAGCACAGGGGCAGTATTCCTTCTCAACTTCTACGGCTCTTCTCCTTGGCATAGGTTTCTTTTGATTTCCCAGAAGTAATCTAAAAGTCTGGGGTCTGGGCCCCTCTTTTTATACACCAAACTCCTTTGTTCTCTGAAGGCAGCGAGTGTCTGTACCCAGCCAAAACCAGTTCTGTCCTCACTGGTGCAGCTTCCTGGCAGGAGGTGGAGACAGCATTGTTGAAGGCAGACCAGGCCCATTCAGGTGCAAAGGAAATCTCCTCCCCCAACTCTAAATGCAGCCCAGGCCTATTCAGCCACGCCCTGACTCATCATACTTCTGGAACCTCTGTCCCTCTCCAGGCCCTGTCATCCAAAATCTAGACATGCAATACACAAACTTAGCAGAGGCACACTGGATGGTTAGGCAAAAAATACCTACTTTCTAAAAGTGGTATTCTCAAACACAGAATGTAAAAATCACCCTTTCAACATTCTGGGTTCAGGCATACTAAACTTTTGTTTCTACCTTGTTCCCAGGGCCAGTTACAAACTTCCCATTCTGTCATATGGGAACAGGTAGGATTGCAATAGTGAAAAACGAAATTGGCAGTATTTCCCTACCATGACATGCCACACACATCAGGGCATGTCCTACCTTTCACATACACTACACCCTGCCCACAGGGGTATCTTGGGTCCACCTTAGGTGTGACTCATATGTAGAAAAGGGAAGGTTTAGGGCCTGGCAAGTGTGTGAACTTGCCAAGTCCACATGGCAGTCCCAGACTGCACACAGGCTCTGCAATGGCAGGCCAGAGTTTACATTTTAGAAAGCTGTTTCTGTGGGTGGCACAATCAGTGCTACGGTCCACTAGCAGCATTTGATTTACAGGCCCTGGGCACACTCAGTGCACCATACTAGGGTCTGACAAGTAAATCAAATATGCCAATCATGGAATCACTAATCCATAACAACAATTTACAAAGGGAGCACTTGCATGTTGGCACTGAACAGCAGTGGCAAAGTGCCAAAGCATCTAGACAAGCAAAACGAAGTCCAACACAGAGCAAAAACACAGGAGGTACAAGCAAAACATGCAGGGGAGACCCACGCCAATGGTGCAAGATCTAATAGGGCTGTATTACATAAAGTGCCTGGGGGTGCAACTGGCATTTGTGTCCACTTTGCGTTCCCCATGGGGCACTTTGGTATTACAGAAGGGGCAGCAGATGCTTGTGTGGCCCCTTCTGTAATACTGATAGCGCTGGAGCACATAAAGCACCAGCACTATCTTCAAGGGGGCGTTCCCTGAGGAAATCTCTTTGCCTCTGTGTCCGCACCATATTACCTACGTGGGCGCAGAGGCAAAGAAGCCCTCAGGGGCCGCACTAACAGTGCACCCCCCGATGGCAGCCCAATTGCTGGGGTAAAGGGGGTATACAGGCATTAGTGCCCGCCTAATCCTCTGCCTGCCTAAAGCTGTATGGAAATGGGTTCTGTCATCTAAGTGCAATACATGACTCTGCAATCTTTGTAGTATACTATAGTGAGAGCAGCTGTGCAAGGTTAGCTTATTGGTTTGCTTGGGTGGCTGTTTGCAAATCTATACTGCCCTGTGTTTAACACTTGGGGACCAACATTGTAGTAATCATACTTATTTCTGGAATTGCTCCCTCAAGGCTTTTACCACTCCAAGATTTGCAAATTCCACCAGTTATTCCCCACAAACTGCAGAAAGGTTCTAAAATGGCTGCCTGTAATGTCAACACCAGAGCAGCCATTATCTCAACTTTTACAGCATTGCTAAATGTTGGTGGCCATGGATACTAGTTAATGCAGATTGCTATTTGCATTATCAGCATCTTGTCTTCTGTTAGCTACATGTTAAACTACAGGGACCATGGCCATATTCTGCAGGGGGCACAACACAGGGACTGACTACAAGTGAAAAACTGAAAATCATTGATGTTTCCTACACTGCACTGCAGACGTTCAGGCACAACTCAACTCTTTCATTGAAGCACCCATCTTTCCAGCAAACTAAAAATATTGAATTTAAAGGAAAAATGTTTTTTTCATTGATCGAAGACTTGTGTGACTAGTACAAACAATGGATATAGAACACAGGAAATCAGATATCACAGAATGACACAATGAGTAGACATACATCCAGAATGCCCAAAAGAATCTAAAAGCCAGCCATAGTACAAAGATTCAACTAAAAGAAAACCACAATTGTGAAAGCTAAAACACCAATGCCACAGACATAGATGTCTCTGCATCTAGTACAAGTGAGGAAGATGACTACTCTAAAACCGAAGTACATAATACACTGAGCATCAATCAGATGACTGCCGATCTTACACTGTCTGCTCGTTTTCCGGCAACTCCGTGGAATTCTGTGAAGTGAAGCTCTGTTTGTGGTGTCAGCCCTATATCACACCAGAGGCCCTTGCCTACCATCTGTATCATGCCCTGCAGTCCAAGTTATCAGGCCTCAACCCTGTATCTCACCCAGGGACAAGCATACCTTCTCTGCCATGCCTAGCAGTTCAAGCAACAACCAATTCACCCTTCCTAGCATGTTATAAAAAAAAGTGACCTCCGTGGGAATGCCTCAGAGGGTGCTTAGCGACTACTCAGTTCGGGCACATAAAATAGGTAACATGCCAGATTTCAGTCAATGGCAGGGCGCTCGGGTTAAATGTTTCCACTTCTTCCTAGTTTGGCAGAAGCCAAATGCTGGGGACCAAGGATCAAATGTGGTCTTGTATTCTTTTAACAGTGGCTTCAGGATGGACCTCTGACCAGCGGATTCAGCAGAACTTCCATCATCTGCTCATCTTCCTTGCTGCAGAGATGTGAATCAGTCAGAGTGAGTCACTTTTCCTTCATCTGCAGTCGGGCTAGATGTACCAATTTCTCCTGGCTGGCTTGCCAAAATGTTGCTAAATATGAATTTACCTTGAAAAAAGCTAAAGACAAAAGACATTTGGTAAAACAGGAACAGTTGGTAAAATTAAGCAATGTGGCCAGCAGTACAGCTTACAGAAACGGGTCTGAGGACTGCCGCAAAGTACAAACAATTCAATCGATTTCTACACAGGTTTGAGTGTCATAAAAGTACATCCCGTGATCCTTGTTTGGGAAAGAATGTGGGCCTTGTCGGTGAAGACATAAATAAAAGGTCCCCGATAACAAATGCAGTTGGTCCTCGACCTTGCGTGGACACAATATGGGCCAGATGGTAATGTGTCCAAATGTCTTCCATGAGATGTGCTTGATCACTGCATGTACTCTGTGCTGTGTCCTGATTGGCTGTATGTTCCTATCCTAACTCCATGTGGCATCTAACTTTATGGTGTTTTGAGAATGCTTGCATCCCTCTGGCAATGTGTGCTTTACTGGGACCAATTTCCCTGGAACATTGAGGTGTTGCTGCACTTATCTGGGGGATGAACCTGAGTTTCTTGATCCCACATTTTTCTGATGGCTACAGGCCATCCCAACTGTGATATGTCAATCAATAATCAAGGGTCTAGGTTGCAGAACCTGCCTGATCATGTATATCAGAGTCAGGGTTGATGGAGAGTTCATGATGGGCAAATTGGATAATAGTGATGCAATCTTGTTCGTGTAAGCATGCGTGCCATTATAGGCATTGTTATTTCATGTTAAAATATTTATTAATTACTGGAATACCGCAAAGGGTGTCATGGCTCTAGACACAGTATGGCAGTGATTATGCAGGGTAAATGGGTCTCTAGTGGGGAAGTAAATAGCCAAGTTTTGAGGGATTTTCTAGAGGTTGGTGGAAGCTTTGATATGAAACAGAGGCTCATTCCAAGCACAAGCAGAGGCCCGCAAAAGCTGCGGCCACCCCAGGTCACACGTTTAAAGCTAGGTACTGAGTTTTTGCTGCAGAAGTTCTTAGTGACCGATTTGGCTCTACCAGTTAAAACTGATTGTAAGAAATAAGGGTCCCTGATCATTTAGGGCCTTAGGGACGATACACAGGGCATTCAAGGGAACTCTTTGCCGGATAGGCAACCCGTGTAGCTCCCTCATAGGTTTAGCAACCAAATGGTGTTTAGGGATTTTAAGGAGGAGGCTGCATTTTGCAAGGTCTGTAGCCTCTTTAGAACATCCTTGTGGGTGGGTAAATACAGACTGTTGCAATAGTCCAGTTGGGAAAGAGCAAGGAAAGTCACTAGCGTCTTTATCAATATCAACAACATAACAGCCCAGCTAAGAAGTTTCAGGGCTCATATATACTGCTAATATTAGAAAGGTACTGTAGTTTGTCTGGCAAGTGTCTGTGGAAACTCTCTTACCAAATGATTGCAAGCTATCTCTGAACTGCCAACTGGTTGAAATGTACCAGTGTTCTCTGTTAGGTGCTACGATGCCTGGCCGAGGAATGTTTGCCTCTTATGAAGCAGTTAACTGATTCTTTCAAAATTCCTTGTTTAGGACTGAGGGATCAGTGCAGGTCGGTTTTAATTTTTTACGTTTTCCAGAAAACTGTTCTGCATATTGCTGCTCTAGTATTGTGAGAGTATTATTAGTATTTTCTATTGCCCTTTTGTATTTTACAAACTTTACATCAAGGGTTTTAAGCACTAAAGAAGATAAGTAAAAAAAAATGTAGGCACTGATATGTTACACTTTTTTTAGGCATGGGGATGTTAAGTGTTTTGCCGAAGGTTATAGGACCGATATTTTAGCCTGGTTCAGCATCTCTAGCCGAAGGGGCCACATTGAATCTAAATTGTGAGCAAAGCACCCAAGTGTTTTGGAGGATTCCTGCACTAAAACTGTTCTTTTGTTGATGGCTACATGTGTCTGCTGCAGGGAACAGTTTGAAGTTTAGCAGGTGTCAAACTAATTGTTTTGTATTGTTTTTCACGCAAGGCCCCTGGTGCTATATAGTGTTGATTAAAGATCCCCATCTTATGTGTAATTTATGTTGCACTTCGTAACATAATGGGTCACAGAAATGCTCTGATTTTCACCATGTTCCTATGACATTTTTGTGTGCGTTGTTGGGCACAGGGTCAAGACTGATTTGCATATGGCTGGGTTCAAAGTGGAATGGCATGGTGAGCAAAAAAACGATGGATTTAGGCCCAGATCTCTGTACTGTGGTGAATATATGACATTATTCTGCATTCTGTCCCTCAATTGTTGTTTTTGCATTTGTCACCCCGAGTGGGACGGGTATGCCCAGACGTGGGTCCCGTGCTCTCCATGCCGCTGGAGTCAAGCTATCCTGGCTGAAGAGGGGTGAAACCCCGAACATGGTCCTAGGATGCTTGTTTCCAGTCCAGAGAGGACCTGGCCTGGCAGTTCGGGCTGGACTGTTCCCATTGGGCACAGGGTAAAGACTGATTTGCATATGGCTGGGTTCAAACTGGAATGGCATGGTGAGCAAAGAAATGATGGATTTAGGCCCAGATCACTGTACTGGGGTGAATGTATGACATTGTTCTGCATTCTGTCCATCAATTGTTGTTTTTGCATTGTTGAAAGTGTCAGTTGCTGTAAGAAAGTGCCTATTTTGACATAGTGAGCCCCCGCGTTTTGCCTGATGCAGGATGTGATTTTGAATGTAAGTGCACTGGGTCTCTGCTAACCAGGATCCCAGTGCCATATCTCTTTCCTAAAACTGTACCACGATTGGCATCACTTCAGCATCCCCTGTAAGTCCCTAGTAAATGGTACCTCTGGCACCTATGGCATTGGTACAGAAGAAAATCCTCTAGGGCTGCATCACAGATTGTGCTACTCTAGGGACCCCACACCCAGACAATACAAATTGCCATTGCAAGATGCGTTTCTAGGTACAAAGAAAACTGAAGTGCAACATGGCACACAGCCCTGTGTGCCATGCCTACATACACTGCATGAGGCATAGGTAAGTCACCCCTTCTGCTGGCCTAACAGTCCAAAGGCAGTGTGCACTGTATCCCATGTGTGGTCATGTATGCATAAGCAGATATGACCCTGCAAATATCTGAGCCATTTCTGGATAATTTAAGTGCACAGAGAAGCCACGGAGGGTACATGGAATGGATACTTGTCATTATGAGTTTCTTAGCTCCATGATGGATTCACTATACCCTAAGATGTTTGGTACCAAACTCTTATCTTAATAAATCCTCACTGATGCCAATGCTGGATTTAATAAATGCACACAAGAGACTCTTTAAGGGGTCCCCTGAAAACCTATCAAGCTCTGGTGTGGTCTCAGACGAGTCTTAGCCAGCCTGCCACCATCAGACATGCATCTGACCTTACTGGGTGAGAGCCAGCGCTCTCAGAAGCCAGGAACAAAGGCTGCTGTAGGCGGAGGAGCTTCACACCTCCTCCAGGCTGAGATGGCCTGCCAGGGCAGCTAACTTCAATACCACCTTTAAAATGCAACCCAGGCATCTCCAGATGGTGGAGGATGCCAACCCCCCTGTCCTGTTCCCCTTTCAGTGGGAGGACAGGTGGGAAAATGAGTTAGATTAGAAGTCGTGCCCACATTCAGCCAGCACCACACCTAAGATGGGGCAGGCGATATGGACACTACTTTTCCAATTCCGCCATCTTGAGATGGTAGTGAATTAACCTATCAGTGTTTGCGCAGTGCCCCTTCCCACAGGGCTTGATCAGTTAAAGGGTGTAGACACATTAAAATTAGGTAGCCCATTGGCTTCTACCTGTCACCCCCTTTAAAGCCCATAGATTTTGTATTTAGGTGGCATCCCATTAGATTTGATGGATCAAAGAAGAGCAATGGTCAAAGAAGAGCTGCTGACCCGAAAACTGAAGACCTGCTGCATAAAATTGGTGTGAAACCCTGCTAGCTACTTCAAAGACTCAACAATCGAGGTTTGCTGTCTTGTCCTGCAACTGTGAGGCCTCCAAGAACCCCGGAACACCTCCAGCCTTTGACCAATTGCTGAGAACCTGCCTTGGAGTAGAGGAGCTACTCCACTGCAGCCTGCAGGCACTGAACTGCGAAGTCCAGTTTATCAACTTGCTGCTCCCAGGTGTCTCCAACGCAGCACCCAAGCCCAAAGAAGTACATCAGCTCTAGAGGGTCAGATCTGTCCCCCCACTAAGTAAGAGGATACCAGGATCTATTAGAACCATGCCAATACATGGGGTACGAGGCCCCCCACACTGAAGACCAAGAAGAAAGAGTCCAATCCAGACTCCAACTACCCAGAATGCAGCCACCGATCGAGGGACTCTGAGACCCCTGAGACTCCCTCTGTGAGTGGCTCAGCTGTCCCGGAATAGTCCCTGCAACCTGCCTGCCCCTAACCACAAGGACCATCTTGACAAACAACGCTTGGCTGCCCTGCACCCAGGATGCCCGGCCTGGGCAATAATTACCCAGCTGTGCTCCCATGGTCCTGAGGCCCATCCAACTTGTTTCCTTGAGTAGGAGCCCCCAGACTTACCTTTAAATCCTTCTGTGCAGTGTGTTTTCAGGTGCCACTTTCTTCATAGAGCCCTGGCTACCAACGACCTCAGACCCGTGCTCCCGGTGGAATATGTGATGCTCCCAATCTTCTCTTACCTAACCTTGCCACTTACCTAAATCCTGATGGTGAACCTTGAGGACCCACTGTTTGATTTTATATGCTTTTTCCAATTTTCTCCCATTGACTTCTATTGAGCGTATTTGCTCACAACAGTGATTTTTTTGGCGATCTTTATTTATAAAGCACAAACAATCACCCGTAAGGGTCTCTAGGCGCTGGGGGCCATCAGGAAGATTAAGCAAGCTATTGCCCAGAGTCACACGGTGCTGGGCTGATCAGCCGCCGGCGCCGGGGATCGAACCGTGATCCCCAGCTTCCAGAGTCAGTCGCCCTGGCCGCGGCACCACACCCCTTCCACGCTTTGAAAAGTCATTACTTGAAAAGTACTTACCTTAGAACTAAGTTCTTGGTCTGAAAATTCTATACAAATATATGTTAGTTTTACAAACTGGTCTAGGATTTATTCTTTAGTGTGTCTCATTCATTGCCTTTGTGAGTACAACAAATGCTTAGCACTATCCCTTGGTAAGCCTAACTGCTCACCCATACTACCACAAAAAGAGCGTTAGTACTATCTACTTTTGCCTCTGTATTCCAGTAAGAGATCCACTGGACTCTGTGCACAGTGTACTTCATTTTAGTACACTATATAAAGAGCCATCCTTCTACAATAGTGGCAGCATTGGAAAGGAAGGCTTTGCACTTGCTGAAACCGCTCTGTCAATAAGTGACAACATGAGTCAATCTAAAAATTGTCTATAGCCTAGTTGCATTTTTTTCAATTGGTCTAATTTTTCCAAATTTCTAAACGTAACTACTTGGGCCTTGGCTAAGTCTCTGAAACTAAGTGGTTAAAAATTAAAAGTCTCTTACTGTAGTTGAATAAAGTATTTTTGTTTACATTTTTTCCTCTCCAAAAACGTCCTAACTTTCGTGGACATAATGAGTGGTACAGAAAACGAGGTTCAGGTGCTCGACGTGACCCCTTACCTGGACATGTCCTATGTCAGGCTAAGGGTTCTCTGCAAAGGTTATGGTATCAAAACGGGCTCTCATGCTACCATCAAGAAGCTTAGACGACTTTTGGTAGACTTTGATAAAGAAAATCCAGAACTACTAGCTTAATCCTATGAGGATCAGAATACTTAAAATAATCCTTCTGAGGAGGTTGTAGAATCCCTCAACTCAGGAACAGAGGATGAGCTCTCAGAGGAGGAATTCTCCTCTTGTCCAGGAGGTTGAACTCCTGGACAAAGAAAGACAATGAAAAGAAATAGGCCTAGGACCCATCTCTGGTGGCACCAATTGTGTAGCTAGGGAGAGAGAAGATTCTTGTGACCCTAAAATCCCCAATGGGATTGTCCCAAACTATTCAGATAGTGATGACATCACCAAATGGTTTACTGCTTTCGAGGGACGCTGCATTGGAAAGAAGGTAGCCAACATGAATTGGGAGTCTCTCTTATGAGATCTATTCTAAGAGAAATGCAGGGATAGACTCCTGACATTGAATAAGAAAGATGTTGAGTCTTATGACCTCATGAAGGGTAGTTGGTTAACAGGTAACAATATGCATGACTACATAGGGCTTTAGAATATAACTGTGAAAGAGCAACAGTTGAGTAGTTGTTACAATGAGAAGTTACATCATCATCTGGTAGACCTAGGTCCACTTTCCCCTCAAGAGTTGGGAAAGAAGACATACCACTGGGTCAAAACAAGAGTAGCCAAGACTACCACGGTCTGGGTGACCAAACAAAAGAGGTCAAAAAGACCCCCTAGAGAGGGTGGTGACCAAAAATAAAAAATAAAAAATGAGTCTTCTAAAAGCCCCCAAAACTTGTTCAGGAGGATGATCCCAGAAACTCTTCATAGCCCAGGGGTGGGTATCCGGTAAAAATTCAGATCCTAAAAAAGCTTGGTGTCACGACTGTCAAGCGCTTGGACACAAAACTGGAGACCATAGCTGTAAAAACAACAAGAATGCCTCTAGTGTACCTGCAGTGAATGCATTGGTAAGTCTCTAGATGGGATCACTGGTGGGCCATGACTATGCCAGACAGCCTGCTGAGGCAACTCTAGTCACAGAGGGTGGAGTGGATGCAGCTTCCCTGGCTGTCTGCCCCAGTAATCTGGAGACATACAGAACATAGCCACATATTAATGGGATTAGATTTGAAGCTCTTTAAGATACTGGTGCAAGTGTCACCATGGTGACTGAGCAACTGGTGCCCTCATACCAGTATTTGCTTGGAGAGACCTATATACTCCTCAATGCTGATAATCAGGCTAAAGTACATCCAATGGTGTTGGGGTCCTTAGAGTGGGAAGGGGTTACTGGCCACAAAAGGGTGTTGGTATCTTCTGAAAATCTGTACGGTCTCTGCTTGCAATGATTTGGAGTCCTCAGCATGGGATGGGGTAGAAAGAAAAAACCCATGCAGCCATGCTGGATATACCTGAGCGGGTGTGTGCAAGAAGTAAAGCATTGAGTAGGCAGGCGGGAAAAATTGTTAGTTTAGGAGGTGTGCCCACATTCAGCCAACACCACCCCTAAGGTGGGGCAGGTGATCTGGACCCCAGTGTTCTAATTCCTCCATCTTGTCTTGGAGAGAATTAGCCAACCAGGGACAGGGTTATGCCTGCCCCAAATGAAAGTGATCATAGGAGCGCTTGGTCAATCACACTAAAGATAGGTAGCTCATTGGCTACTACCTGGTACTTCCTTTGATACCCCTAAATTTAGTATTTATGTGGCACCCTTTAGGCCTGAATGTCAGATCCTTCCAACATAGGTAGAAGAAGGACACTGAAGAGCTGCAAAGAGTAAGAAGAACAGGATGTGAGACTGACCTTGCACCTATCCTGCCAGCCTGCCGGTTGTCTCTGACTCCTGCCCCTAAGCCGACTCGTCCTGCAGCTGAACTCAAGAAACCCAGGTGATCTTCCTTTGACCCAAAACAGGAACTCCCTTGGATAGGTGGATCCAGACAGTACCCTGCATGTTGCAGGCCAAGTTCGAAGCAGCCACAAAGTGTTAATCGCTAGGTCTGTTGAGGTAGTGACCCATAGCAATGTGGCAAGAGCAATCCAAAGCTCCAAACCCTACCTCACTCCCAATGAACTCCAGCCTCTGAGGTCCCTTATAACTTCAATTGACGCAGCCAAGGTTTGTTGGTATCTAGTCCAGCCACCGACCCCTTCAGTCCTCACTCCAATAAGAGGGCACTCCACAGCACCTGATTTCGCATCCCCTCTGATTCTTGTTTGGTGGTGTTGACTGTGTGAACTAAACTATCTTGACACAAACACGGTTCTTGGCGGACTGACCGAGGCACATCCTTCATGCACCTGTCCCTAGTTGACAGACATTTCCATGTGTCCCCGCATCCAATGTCCCTGGGCAAGGTAATCAAGAAGTACCTGCTGCACTCGGGTCCAGTGGACCCCAAGGACCTCTGCTCTGAAAGAGTAGAAACCAAATCTGACTCCAAGTGCCCATTGGCACTAGACTTGCAAAAGTCCATGTGTTTTTAACCCCAACAGTGAAGGTCTTTGATTGATGGTCCTGCCCAACACTCAATTAACCCCATTGCGAGCAATACTAAATTGTTTGACGGTGATGCAGGTTACTGCCATGTATTTTAACAGCAGCGGTTATTGATTGATGGTACAGCCCATTACCCGATTTCCGACATTGCCTGCAATACTAAAGTGTTTAACGGTGATGGAGGTTACCGCTGTGTATTCTATATTGACCATCACAGTAGATAGTTGACTGTGTTTAAGCATTTTCTATTGCAACTATTTCCTACAGCATTTTTTTAATGCAATTTTCTAATCATACTGATTTTGGTGGCTAAGACATATATAAAGACAGGAGGGGTAGTTGGCCTTGAAGGGCCCTCAAGAGCCAAGGGGACTTCATCTCCCAACTAGTAGTGCACAAGGAGGCGCATTTGCAGAGCGGTGGAAAAAGGGTGCGTGGCCTCCGACAACCTCTCAGCAATCCTGCTGTGTGGGACTTACTGGAGGTAGCAGGAGGGGTAGTTGTCTCCAAAGGTACATATGTTGTGGAATTACAAAATCTATACTTACCTTTTGATAGTTTGGATTCAATTTAATGTCTTCTAAATTAGCATGCTTTGATATCCTGGATCCTATATTTAAAGTACACACCATACTTTCTCACAGCATTTTTTAATATGGCTGAGCAAAGTTATACCTGTGCCTGAAAAATTTGGTAAATTCAGGCAAAGGTGGTTGAAGTTTATGAATTTTACTGAGACAAAGTTTAAATGTATCCAGCAATCAATTCAAACAGTTGCATGCTTGAACTAGGAAGGAAGATATATTTTACTGGTTGACTTTAGCTTCCAGCATGGATGTTTCACTTGTCACTTTTCAGGGCTGCACATTGGTGAGTCCTCTCTGCCAGCAGCAGGGAAAACTGATTTGAGACTTCCAAGTGGTGGCAGCTGACACCAGGCCCTACATGTCCCTGATGTTGCACATGCCTGCCTTAAATCTTCCTAAACCCCACCCATTTAATAGTAAATATTTCGTATTTTTCAACCACTCCCTCTTGTCATCCCACATTTACTACAAAAATCTACGCCTACAAGTGCAGAGATCTCTCATTCATGGTGGAAATGGCTGCACATAACATAGGACATGTGGAAATAAATCAAGATGGCAGCAAGTTTATTTTGGTAACAGTCTCTTTCAAGCAAGATTCTATGCCCCTTTCAACTTGCCTCCTTCTCTCCAGTGAGTATCTGTAGTCAGGGATCATGACAAAGTTTCCCTTGAAAATTAAAAAGGGAGCAAAAAAAACAAAGACTCACAGATGGTGGGGATTTACCTCTTAGTGTGCTTGGAAGGTGAGAACTTTCTTGGTCCTGAAACTATTGGAGTTGCTGGGGCCTTTCAGTTCACTAGAACATTCTACCTGAACATCTTATAACCAGTACTTCTCCTTTGCGGAGATGGAGGGAGGAACTTGACGGTCAGTTTGAAATCTGGGAGTCAGTCTCATGCTTCTGCTAATACCGCTGCCCACAACACAGACTCAGCTGCTTATTGTTCTGGAAAACAAGAACTGTTAGACTTCCTGGTGTGAGCTTTGCAAGGATGCTTGACTTCAGAGTCCTTCTTTCTCCAGTTTGAAACACAATATGTGAGACAGCCTAACATAAATCAGTGTTATGAATCTACATCAGGCACTGATTTTGGCAATGGAGAAATGAAGTCTGCTGGACGGAAGGAGAACACCAAGGTGCTGTTTGATTTTTGGAAAAGAAAAGAAGGTAGAAACTCCATCAATCAAAGGAGAGTCGTCTAAATAAGCTGTTCTGAATCATCCAGTCACCGATGGTAAGTAAACTCATAACCCCTTTAAGCCCAGATCTTCACTCAGCCCAGATCCTTAATACTGCCATGATATACCAGAAATCAGATAAACCTCAATATTTTTTTTAAAGTTTGGGGCACAGAAAGTACAGAGGAAATGCTTATAGAGCGATTTCTCCCACGACTCACAAATCAATAACTTAGGGACAGCAGCACTGAGTAAAAACCTCAATATAATTCACAAAATGTGTACAGAAATACATGGACTATCTGAATCAGGAAACACAGGAGGCATTATTTTCCTTATCTGATATATCTGGTGAGAGGCATGATGCAGACATAGAATGAGAGCTAGAGGTTGCAGGCTTCAAGAAAGATGTAGGACTGTGTTCAAAGATTAATTGGGGTGAGGCTATGAACATAAGAGGTATTGTAGTGGCCAATCAACTTCTTCCAGAGACGGAGGAGTATGATGATGAGCATCTACAGTGGGATCCCTATGCAAATCAATTAAACCCAGCCACAGAACCAACCATTTTTCACTCTCCAGAACCTGCTAAACAAGAACAGCAGTACCACAGGTCATAAAGAGATAAAAGCAAGAGGTCCCACCAAACAACCATCAGTGACCTCCATCTAGAAATTGTTTTATGTCCTTCATTAGTAACACTAAAAAGACTAAGCCTCCTGTAAGATTGAAAGTTCACAAACTCAAGCAGCACTCTATACATGATCTTAACAAGTGAGTTTACTGGTTGAAATACTACTATCAATCAATCAATCAAAATAATTTCTAATGCACACAGCTACCACAATGTGGTTTCCTAGTGCTAGTGGATAAAGAACCAAAGATAGTCAAGCTAGTTTCCAAAAAGCCACAGCTTACACATCTTTAGAAACAGTGCAAAGCAGTTGAACAGGCACATCTTATAAGGCAAAGCATTCCATAATTTTTTTCCCAAAATAGCAAAGGGCTGGCCTCCCTGCCTTGCCAATCTAATTTCTGGAATGGTGGCCAGATTATCTTTGCTTGAGCGTGATTTTTGCTTAAAGGTGTAGGGAGGAATCAAAGAGTGTATGTATAAGGGGCCAGCCTGGTGCATGGCTTTAAATACATAGAAGTAGGTCTTGTATTTGGTGCGCTGGTGTATAGGAAGCTAATGCAGCCGACGCAAATGTTGGGAGACAGAAACTTTACAAGGGTATGGCATAAAAGGTAAGCCACAGTATTTTGGACGGTCTGTAGCCATTTTAGCCTGGACTGCATGACACCTAAGTATAATACATTGCCTAGTCCAGCCTCGAAATTATTGAAGCCTTCACAACAGTTTTTTTGTGTATTCAGAGGTAAGTACCATGAATTCTTTCTCAGACATCTAAGCAGTCAAAAGCAAAACACAGCTACCTTGGTGATCTGCTGATCCATGCAAGTTGGTCATCCAGCCAGACATCTACATCTTTGATCAACTGACTGTGAGTAGGGCATGTGTCTAATTCGACTGACAACAATGGGGACCCAACAACTGGGGTTGATTGCCTATTATGAGCACCTCTCTTTTACTACCATTTTGCTTAAGGCAGATAAACCTTATCCAATCTGCAACCTAACTGTAAGAAATACTGTTGCTCATTGTGGAGAGTGAAATTGGAATTTGTGTGTCACCCAAAGAGGAATATATGGAAAAGTGATACTTTTCCAATTTTTCAGCCAGTGTGCGCATATATATATTAAATAGGGTAGGACCTAAGGAGGATGCTTGAAGAACTCCATGTAGCAAGTTGCACACTACTGAATAAAATGGTTTGGGAATTGCCTGACTAAGTACAGCCATCCAAAAATGACTGAAACCAGGAGAGAGCTAACCCTTGAATCCCGACCTCCACCATTCTTTTAAGGAGCACCTGATGAGAGACTTTGTCGGAGGTGGCACTTAAATTAAACATAATGAGTGCTGCAATTCCTCCTCTATCCATTTCCTGCCTAAAATATTCCATAATGTTGTGGTGCCTTGTGAGTTTCTAAAAGTGATGAGAGCTGACTGTCAATTTGCTTTTCAAGATTCTTAGTGTAAAGAAGGGAAAAACGACAATAATTAGCCCAGTTTGAGGCCTCCAGGCTGGGCTTTGACAGAGGTAGTACCGTGGCATGCTTCCGTGCCCTAGGTACCTGGCCATGGGCTAGAGAGATGTTAAGCAACTCAATAAGAATTTTAAAAAGCGTGTCACACACCATGTTAAACATGCCCGGAGGTAAAAGGTCAATAGGCAAGCCTGATTTGATAGCCTTAGCTAGGGTCACAAAGGTAATGGACTATAACAGTTGAAGGGATTTCAGAATTTCTGTCAGAATATCTGTCGTGTCCCTAGCGATGGTGCTACCACAGGTGGACACAACTGAGTCATTGAAGATTGAATGAATAGTTGCCACCCAGCTGCAGAATAATGATGCCAAATTGTTGCAGTCCTCTTGAGAGAGGGAGAGGCAAGGTGGTCCATGGGAGGTGTGCAAAAAGGATTTAACTATCTGAAAAACGTATTTAGGAAAGTTACTTGTGGTCTCAATTCTATTTGAGTAGTAGGCAGCATGGGCAGATCTACATGCCCTATGATAAATTTTCATAGCCTCTTTCAAACTTTGTTTATCATTAAGAGACTACTTTTCTGCCAGACTTGCTCTAATCATTTGCAGTCTGCATCTGTAAACCATGGAGGAAGAAGTCAGGATTTTCCTTTGTTGTTCAACTTCAATATTTAGGCTGAACAGTGAATAAGTGGTCTTGAGAATATGTCTAAATCATTTAGGTTGCAGCTTGTTGAGCAAACATGGAAAACGAATGATATAGTATGGAAATCCGAATGCATGGAGTACTCCCTTCTGCTTAATATTCTGAGGGTTTTGGATATTCTAGAGGGTGCTGAAGGAGATGATGACCGGGATGCATAGTGCAAACATCAGAGAGCGTTTCCTAATATATCTGATTTAAATTGTCAGATACTGAGGGCTTATCCCTTTCCATTAAAATCTTAAAAAATTAAAGACACAAGCATTCCCTTGACCTTGCACTGTTCTGATTTATATAGGCATCTTTAATTTGCCTCAATCAGTTTGCCCTACTAATCCACTCACATTAGAAGAACTGACATTCTCTGCTTGCTCTGATTTCTGTCCTGTGACAGCAAAGTGATGCTTTCATCTTTTTTGAATGATTTCACCACTTCAGGCCATGGGTGCACATGTTTATCCACAAAATCCTGCCATGGTCAAGATGATCCGGAATGATTGCACTGTTGCCTGTACATCATATATTTAGGCAAAAAAAACCTGCGGTTTCACGGAGAAATGTTGTAACCTTTGATGTTGATTAAGGGATAAGGAAATAGTTGCCAAAGGGAAGCTTGGTTTCTTCGAGCATGGAGGTGGGGCACAGGCTCCCCAAAGTGTTAATTATGAAATTCTGTATGGTTAAGGGTAGGCATGGTTACATGAGGTGTGATGGACCAGACTGGCTGCTAACAAAGCTGAGAGAGGCCAAGGGTAGTGGACACAAGGAGGTAGGGAGGGATGGTATTCGGGGATGTGGTTGAAGAGGGATAGCCTTGTATGGGGCACAAAATATATAATATTAATACTAATGTTAATAATAATAATAACATATTTTTGGAGACACTTGAAGTGTGCAGCTGATATTCTTCTAGTTATCTTTACCATGGCATAGAGTAGAAGATTGCCACCTGTGTGGTCACGATAGTGACCTTCCCGTCCAATTCTGTTAAGGATGTCATGGCTATTGAGACTGAGGCCTTACATTTTGGTAAAGTCTCATGATATGTTTTCAATGGTGATTTTGAAAAAAAATCTTATTCACTCACCCTGTAATCGACTGTATGCATGGTATGTCTCCACTAAAGTAGATGAAGGCGTTAACCTGAATTACGAGCCTCTCCTTTCAGAATCCATTACGTGACTAGGCATCATGGGTCGAGGTTATATAATTAAAATGATTCCGAAATCTAATTTCTTAGTATCTCTTTCAAGCACTCCCTCTATTGCTACCAGCACTTTTTTTCCAATGGATCGAGTCATCTTGGAGGAGCTTTATTTGGTGCTATAAGAAGCCTGATAGGGCCATACAATATTTGCAATTTCCACTATCATAGGAACTTGGGTTATCAGAAACAATAGATACTTCTAACCGCAGATTCCTCACCTTTAGAATATCTCCAGATGCCAGACTAGATCTGAACGATTTGTCAGCATAGCCCTGATGTGCTGGTAGGTGGGGTTGCGCAGCTCCATTCTGCCCTGGAAGTGATCACTGGAACTGTGTATATTGGTGCATTCTAGGCATGCTTGTGTCTGTTCTTTTACTTCCACACCTTCATACAGATTTAGAGCTAGCTCCGTCTTTTTTTCCATCAGTTGATGATCTTTTTCTTCACAGAAACTATTTTCTAGTGTTCAAAGAAAATGCCACCTCCTAAACCCACAGGCTGTACACTTTGTAAGGATTGTTGCAAACAATTGTCACTAATGGATCCCCATGAGGTGTGCATCTGGGGTCTAGGGTCGGGTGAGAACATGAAGTCATGCCTGGAGTATGCCCTGATTAATCAGGAAGGCAATCAGGGACAACAAAGCCAAGTTGTAGAAAACTGAGCATTTTTGGAAATCTCATAAAGGCCACTCCCTGTTATAGTCATGGACATAGACCCATTACCGCTCTCATTGCTGGTATCCCAACATATCTTCATTGCATCCCAAAGTGGTAAGTCCAGATCAAAAAAGAAAATAAGAAGCCCCAACAGGCCTCATCATACACTCGTCACTCTCCTACTGTGAAGTCTGGAAGACTTCATGGCTCCCCACAGACTCACTCCTGATCCCCTTCTTGAGGAGTTCCTTCTGCAACTGATTTCGATGTACCCAAGGTTTCTGGGTCTGTCCAAAATGTAGCAACAAATTGAGGTATTTAAGGAGGTCATGATTCGCATTTTCGCCACTAACCAGTTTCTTCTGGTCTCATGGATACACGGAGCCTTTTAGACAGTTTGTCCTCGGCACTTGCTGTGTCTCCTAAACCCACTTAGGGTCCAGCTCTGACCCTGGAGCTGATTCCATCCCATAGGGCCACAATCAATCCCGGTTTTTGAAGCACTGGCCCCAACACCATCGACGATGGACGAGGACATTTAGCCCATAGTTCTCTCCGACTCCGAACAGAATCAATCCCAATCTTGATTAAAGCTGCAACAAGTTCATTTTTATACACCTGGCCCACATTTCTTCTAATGAGATAAGACAAGTCTTTACCTAGAGGCCATTCTCCAGTCAGAATCCAGTCCATTCAGTACTTAGGGGCATATTATCAAGAATCGGCGTTAACATTATCACCGCTTTAGAGGCAGAAAACTGCAGCTAAAGCGGCGATAATGGGCTTGATAATATGCCGCAGAGAATTTCCATAGAAGCCCATGTTCTGGTGTGAATATGGGCTTCTATGGGAATTCTCTGCGGCATATTATCAAGCCCATTATCGCCGCTTTAGCAGCAGTTTTCTGCCGCTAAAGCGGCGATAATTTTAACGTCGCTCTTGATAATATGCCCCCCAAATTTGTAATTAAATAAGTGCAGAGGCACAAATGTTATTTTCAGAAGCATTGACTAGCACTATGAAAGGTTGGAGTGCCGAAAACCAAATTCACATAGTTTTGATTCCATGCCAAGATAGTTTAACCAAAACCAGACCTTAAGTCTCCCTTTATATTTCATTTTCTCATCCCTGCTTTCTTACTTTGTCACAGTTTTTTTTATTTTCTCTCCTGTCTTCTTTAAGTTATGTGCCGTTTTTCACTCTCTTGCTCAGGATCAAAGTCTGTTGAGGAAAAATAAGCGTCAGTCCTCAGAAATGAGTACGTGATCCCCACCTGCAACCAACAGCTTAAATTAAGCACTGACTCTTGTACTCCAAAAACTCTTTGGGTTGGAAGCTGTTTACAGCCAACCTTCTTTTGAAGTTGATGGTGTTGATGGTTATTGCTTTCCCCCACAATATGAGGATGCCAATTTCTATGTCAACTTACAAAAGGCCAGTGGACTGGATACTTCTCCTGACATGGACTGCTGTCCTCCCCTGGTCAATGTACAGAAGAATCAGCATCATTCCCAATGTTAATTAGAAGGACAGTCAAAATCCTGGATTTACAATGACTTTCAATTGAAGTGAAGACTTGCATCCTCACATGGTCCATCAACCTGGACAATCTTCTTCAAAACCTCTGCTATGATTTAACAAGTCTCATGGACACAAATCCAAAAGCTTGTTCATGCCCACTGGTAATTACACAACGGGCACATTTCGATATGCCTGCTCCTAGTCACCATGCCTTTCTCGCGCAGTATCTTACATCTGAGAATCTGGGGGTACAGGCCTCCATCAGCAGACTTAACCCCATCCCCTACCTACAACCTCTCCGTACATGGAGTCGAAGAGAATGGAGGAGTTTGGCAATAGGATATTTTCCTCAGCCAGCCTTACCCTTAGGTAAGTCAATGCCAGACAGTTGCGTAGGTGCTACTCCCATGCATTATGGAATTCACTGGCTGAAATTTTACAAGGAGTCCCAGAGATGTTCTAAGCCAATTTGGCATAGACTATCAAAAATGGCCAGATTGTTGCCAAGTATGTCCCCCAATCAGGACTGGAAATGACAGACTATTTGGGCAGGGTGTTCAGTGCGACCATGGTGCTCCAGTGATACATGTGGATGATATCTACAGTCTTCTTGGGCGATGTTCAAGCATCACTGATGGATATGCCTTTTTACTGGTTTCTTCTTTTTGATGAGAAGGGAAATTTTTCTCTTGAGAGCTTTAAAAAAAGCAGATGAACTGCACCCTGTCATTCGACACCTGCGAGGTAGTATTCCCAACAATGTTGCCTCATTTGTGGTACTGCTTGGGGCTTCGCCTTCAGGCAGTGTCAAGACCCACCATCCCAACAACAGGTATCCCAGTCCTTTCGGAGTAAGGGTAGGGTTTCCTGCAGGCAACACTCAGGACAACAGGGACAGCAAGACTTCCAGTACCCTGCACGGCAGGCAGCAGCCTTCAACCTACTTTATTTTATTTTTAGAGGCACACAGACACCTGTGGAAAGGAGAAGCACTCATTTTCTCCACGAGTGGCAAGCAAGAACATCCGGCAGGTAGGTCCTGCAGATTCTCTGAAGAGGCCCTACCCTTTCTTTCTGTCTCACCACCTAAAACACCTACAACAGAGCGGCTTCCAGAGGAAAAATTGTCCATTTTGTTGCAGAGAGTCCCGGCTGTTTTGGAGAAAGGAATTCATAGAAAGGATCCTGGCCTTGTAAATCAGAACTGGGTGTTATTTCCACTATTACCTAGTATCGAAGAAGGGTGGAGACCTCTGCCCTATTTTCGATTTTCAACCCCTTAATTCCTTCCTGTAGAAGGACAAATTCAACATCCAGGAGACTGGATGGTGGCATTGGAGCTGCATGGTGCTTATTTTTATTTCCTTGTTCTATTGCCCACAGACGCGATCTGTGGTTCAAGGTGGGCAGCAAGCATTTCAAGTTTGCCATTGCTCTTGTTTGGCCTCACGAATGTCGCTCAGGAGTTACACAGGTGATGGTGGTTAAAGACGTGCTTGCCACACTCATTCGTAGACCACCTCCAAACAACAACAAACCTCCTTACATTGTTGGGGTTCACAATCAATGAGCCAAAGTCACAACACTTCTTCACAGAGGCTTCCTTTCTTCATATCCATCCTGAATCTGATGCATTTTTAGAGTCCTCCATCTGGAACAATGAGTCTAGGACATTTGGACTATGATCGTTTGTTTCAGCCTCAGTGCTGGATCTCAGTGAGGAGGGAGCTGAGGCTTCGGGAATTGTTGGTATCCTGCATTTTGTCAATCATGTCAAATGGCACATAGAGGCTCTGAAGTGAGATCTGAAGTCTTTTGTGTGCCCATCACTAGGGGAATATTTTGGCTTCTATCTTGGTTTTGGAGGAGACTATAAAAGATCTGCAGTGGTGGCTGCTCAAACAATAGGATCAGTGGCAGACTACTCTGCTTACCATATGAAAAAGAATGAGTGTGTCCTCCTGTTTATTTGAGATCTTTTCTTATTCCTTTATTCAAGTGTTTTCCACTGTAATAAATATGAGTAATGCTTCTTATGTGTTGTCTTGCTTTTTATTCCCCATCAGAAAATATCCATAATTTCAACATTCATGGCATGTTTAACAAATTTTCAAATGTTGAGGCAGTCGGCACGTGTTTAGCCCCCTTTTTGACCCATTAGCCTGGGGCTTTCTCAAAGCTGCAAGGAATACGATGGAATATCATAAGTCATGGGATTCAAGTAGAAACAGGTGAGACTGTCACCAAGTGTAAAGTACAGCAAACAAGACATGCATAGAGGTGAAGCACTCGTATCATGCTTCCAACGAGTGTATCATGAGAGATATCTCACAGATTAACTTCAAATGGCACGAGGTACCAATACTAGTAGATTGTGATCTGTTGTAGCACATAAACATATAGTTATGTGCTCTGGGTGACAGGGTAGTTGAAAAGTGGTGCTGACAAACTCGAAATTTTCATGGGGTTGGTATTATCAAGAAGGCAAAGTTTTGTAGGAACAGAACAACTTCTAGTCAATGGTTTGCATGCTTAAACTAGCGCAGAGGACCATATACTGACACGTGCCTGTACTTTAATAAGTGGTGATTGTTAATGTAAGAAGTGAGTTGGACATGTGTATAGAAGTGCTGATGTTTGTGAAGATCTTATATAGAATTAAAATAAAGTAAGGTACCAATTAAGACACATTTATAGCGATGTGGTTGAGTAAGAAATAAGTTATGTCTGAACAAAGACAAAGCAATGTATACTGCAGATACTCTTGAAAGAAAATCATAATGAAAACAACATTGTTATGACAAAATAATGAGCAACATTAAAACAAATTTGAGAGCATACAGTAAGATAAATAAGGTTCTTCCCAAAATTATTAAGCTGTTGAAGTTTGAGCACATCAGTTCTGGTTAGCAGGAGAAATCAGATAACATTCGGAAGGATTACATAGACATCAAGAGAGTTCTTGTAATTTGGGGGAGCAGGGAGAATGTGAGGGAGGGACGAGTTACCGTTCGCATCTCAACAGAAACGATGAAGGTGTGAGCAATGGAGGTGCTTGCAACAGGGGAGAAAAGTATATATAATACACCGCCCGCAACTAAATGAGAGCTGGTATGTGGGCCCGTGGCTCTCACTAGTCACTCTTTTAAGTAGAAAGGTCCAGGGAGGTGAATGCTGACCTCAGATGCCCTGATGAATTTGCCGTTACTTTTGAAATAGGCAATGAAACATGTTGGCCATCCTTAATGTGGTTGACAACATGCTGTGTTTTTAACCTTGGGATAATTCACGTAGTGAAATAAAGACGTTGAGAATAGATACGTGAGTTGAAACTAATTTTATTTGAGACTATATCTGTCTCTTTTTTAGGTCTCGCCTTGCTATCGCGTAAGCGATCGCAAACCAAGACTATAGAGAGCGGGTTTGAAAAGTGCTCCCAAAAAGCGTATTGCCTTGCTAGCACGCGCACAATCACGCGCATCGTGCCGCCATGCAATCCGCCTTTTGGGAGCACTTCAAAGGGTCCGCTCCCCCGCCCCCAAGCGCGCGCGCCCCACGCTCCGCCGGGCTTGTTAAAAGTAGGGGCACGCTGTGCCCTTCCGATCCCGCCCACTTCTACCACTGTGTCAGTGTAACAGTGTCCGGGTCAGTGGCGGCAGTGGTTGTGATTTTCAGGAGACTCGGGTTCATGAGGCATGCTTGACTTCTGCAGTCCCGTAGAAACCCAGCTCTGAGTCTGCAGAAACAGGGAACCAGACGAGTGCCAGACCCGAAATGCTGCAGGAGAGCTTCCGTTGAAGCTTATGGCGGCCGGACGCGGCTCCCAAACAACCGCTGCACAGGACAGCTGAACGCGGCTTGACAGTGGCTGCACCACCAAGCAGACAAACAACACTAACATCCCAGCAATCTCTGTGCCGACAACGTTAGCACCTCGAAACTGAACCGAGGCATAACTAATCACTGTTACACCCGATTTACTATGAATGTATCGCTGTCGACGGTTCCTGTGCTTTAAAGGGCAGTGACGCGAACCTGAACTCAAATGTTCTAATGCGTAGTGTTACACCGCCATCTTTAGAAGGTAGGACATAGATGTCACGGAATAAGCGAATAACTCGAGTGCTTCTTTCGCCTTTTCAGTTAACCTGCAAGGAACGCCTTGTTTTTTTAACTTAAAGCGGGAGGCGCGCGTGCGGCCAATGCTTGTTTTTTGTTGTTGTTGTTAACACCAGCCTTCCCAGGCTCTTCCTCCTCCTCCCCCCCACTCCTAAGGTTCAGCTGCCTCCTTCCGGGCTCAACCTCAAGCTGCGCAGGAAGATTAATCCTTTTAGGCGGCTACTTTTTCTGCACCAACTCGGACTGTGCTTTAGTAGAAGTTGAACCTTTTCAGGGCAGCGTTACACAGCAGGGTTAATGCGAGTGCCTTAGCGGATCTAGCGCCTGGTGCTTCTTTTAAACACGGAGTTACATGTTTCTAAAGTAACTGAAGTGTTTTGTCTTTTTTTTTAACTTAAAGCAGGAGGCGCGCGTGCGGCCAATGCTTGTTTTTTGTTGTTGTTGTTAACACCAGCCTTCCCAGGCTCTTCCTCCTCCTCCCCCCCACTCCTAAGGTTCAGCTGCCTCCTTCCGGGCTCAACCTCAAGCTGCGCAGGAAGATTAATCCTTTTAGGCGGCTACTTTTTCTGCACCAACTCGGACTGTGCTCTAGTAGAAGTTGAACCTTTTCAGGGCAGCGTTACACAGCAGGGTTAATGCGAGTGCCTTAGCGGATCTAGCGCCTGGTGCTTCTTTTAAACACGGAGTTACATGTTTCTAAAGTAACTGAAGTGTTTTGTCTTTTTCTTTTAACTTAAAGCGGGAGGCGCGCGTGCGGCCAATGCTTGTTTTTTGTTGTTGTTGTTAACACCAGCCTTCCCAGGCTCTTCCTCCTCCTCCCCCCCCACTCCTAAGGTTCAGCTGCCAACTTCCGGGCTCAACCTCAAGCTACACAGGAAGATTAATCCTTTTAGGCGGCTACTTTATCTGCACCAACTCGGACTGTGCTTTAGTAGAAGTTGAACCTTTTCAGGGCAGCGTTACACAGCAGGGTTAATGCGAGTGCCTTAGCGGATCTAGCGCCTGGTGCTTCTTTTAAACATGGAGTTACATGTTTCTAAAGTAACTGAAGTGTTTTGTCTTTTTTTTTTTTACTTAAAGCGGGAGGCGCGCGTGCGGCCAATGCTTGTTTTTGTTGTTGTTGTTAACACAAGCCTTCCCAGGCTCTTCCTCCTCCTCCCCCCCACTCCTAAGGTTCAGCTGCCTCCTTCCGGGCTCAACCTCAAGCTGCGCAGGAAGAATAATCCTTTTAGGCGGCTACTTTTTCTGCACCAACTCGGACTGTGCTTTAGTAGAAGTTAAACCTTTTCAGGGCAGCGTTACACAGCAGGGTTAATGCGAGTGCCTTAGCGGATCTAGTGCCTGGTGCTTCTTTTAAACACGGAGTTACATGTTTCTAAAGTAACTGAAGTGTTTTTGTGTAAAGAATGGATGTAGAGATTATATACTGCGTGCTCCCGCCCCATGAGAAAGGAAACACGGGGGCTGGGTGACAGTAGGGTGAGGGGTGTCTTTCAGTTCTGGAGTGCACTATCGCACACAATTGGGTCCCAAGACTCGACTTGCGCAGGAGCACACCAAAACAATAGCTTTGCATACAGCACGTCATGCGGCACGTTGTGGTTTCTAGGCGTTGTAAATGACAGTTGTATGTCTTCAAACCCTTCAGTGTTCCGCTTCCCTTACAAAAATGTAAGTTTCACGGAGATAATAATGACACAGAAGAAACCGCATTATGCAGAGCACTAACAAAAATAAAATAATATATTTTATAACGTAAGGAAGTGAAACCCTGGGGGGGGTGAGAGGATGTGGCTTAACGGACAAGGCGGACGACCTTGAATCTGAGAAACCAGGTTCGAGTTTGGCAAAAGGCTCACAAATCCTGTGATTCTGGCCAAATCACGAAATCTCCCTATGCTTAGTAATGAATGTGTCCCTCTGTTATGCAACTGGTGCTCGTGTAAAGTGCTCTGATACCTTTGGTTCGAGTTCGCGCTATATAAATCTTCCGTAACGTTTCTCATACCCCGGGGGGGTGTGGTGTGTTTTTTTGTTGTTTTTAACACCAGCCTTCCCAGGCTCTTCCTCCTCCTCCCCCCCCACTCCTAAGGTTCAGCTGCCTCCTTCTGGGCTCAAACTCAAGCTGCGCAGGAAGATTAACCCTTTCAGGCGGCTACTTTTTCTGCACCAACTCGGACTGTGCTTTAGTAGAAGCCGCACCTTTTCAGGGCAGCGTTACACAGCAGGGTTAATGGGAGTGCCTTAGCAAATCTAGCGCCTGGTGCTTCTTTTAAACACGGAGCTACATGTTTCCAAAGTGACTGAAGTGTTTTCATGTAAAGAATGGATGTAGAGATTATATACTGCGTGCTCCCGCCCCATGAGAAAGGAAACACGCGGGGCTGGGTGACAGTGGGGTGAGGGGTGTCTTTCAGCTCTGGAGTGCACTATCGCACACAATATTGGGTCCCGAGACTCGACTTGCGCAGGAGCACACCACAACAATAGCTTTGCATACAGCACATCATGCGGCACGTTGTGGTTTCTAGGCATTGTAAATGACAGTTGTATATCTTCAAACCCTTCAGTCTTCTGCTTCCCTTACAAACAAGCATTGAAAATGCAATAGTTCTCGCCTTTGATTAAGTTAAAGCCATTTGCTTTGCTAATGGTATTGTATAGCAAAGCAAATGGCTTTAACTTAATGAAAGCCGAAACCTATTGTTTTGTTTTAAAATCCCTCTGATCTGGCTATCCCGGGTTTGATCTGAGCCACCACGACAGCTTGCAGTAGAAGAGGCTCCCTGCACTGCATTGAGGTGTTAACACGCAGCACACTCCAGACAAAGGCCTACAAGCAGATCTTATCAAGGCCCTTTCACATTCAGGGACGCAGGGCAATTGGTTCGGAATTTACAAGCTCTAAACAAATGTGTGCTTCCTTTCATCTTGGGAGGGCGGGGTGACGCAGGGGGCAGAGGGAAGCGACGAAAAGTGAAGTATGTGACTTTTACAACTTCCTCTGGGCAGGCAGCCTTCCAGCGAATTTACCCGGGAGCACTGTCCATGCGGACGAGCAGAGAAGTGGACACAAACATTACTGTATTCTGCACTGTTGAACAGTTAGACAGTAACACGCGCCTGATCTGCATAAATGCTTACTGCTGTTCTGATCAAAGCCAAACCCGAGGCAGCGAATAAGGGATTACATTGCCGCACTGAGCTACAGTCTTATTTAAATAGGGTTAACTTTACAGTACAAGCATTTGCAAAGCAATAGGTCTCGCATTTATAGGAGTTTGAGCTATTGGCATTGTAAATGACAATGCTTTTTATTTAAGTTTGGTTATTTACGCTCCTTGAAACCTGGATGCCATTTAAATTGCCTCTTACCTGCTACGAGGGAAACGCGTGGGTGGAGGTCTCTGCAGTCGGGTGTTCCTTGCTGTCTGCATACTTTTCTCATTGCCGTGAGGGGAACGGCCCATCAAGACTTCATTACCCAGCACCCCCAGCACATCGGCGCATGCGGTGACGTCACCAGGCAGCGCCGGAACACTACTTAGGCCGCCTGGTGCCACCGCAGCGCGGGACGCGCGCGGGCAGCGCCCGGGCGAAGCCCGGGCCAAGGGAGGGCCCGTCCTTGCCCGTCAGTGGCTGTTAGTGGCTGGGCTGGGCCACCTCTCTTGATTTTTTTTTGGGTTCCTGTTGTTTAGCTGATTGTTGTAGGGTTTTATTATTGCACTTGGCTCTATTTGTGGGGTATTTGATAGTGATATCATCACTTTTACAGGGTGGTCTGTCGTGCAAAACCCCCTTCAACATGAGTAAAAGGAAGGCTGAGGGTAGGTTAGCTGGCACACTCGATGACTACCTAACAAGGGTCGAATTAGAAATTACTGACAAGATCCTAGCAGTGGAACGAAGGCTGTCATTGGACCCTACTATAGCCGTGTCATGTGCCCTTTCCACAGCTGCTAATGTCTCCCCATTGGTAACGTACCCAGGTTCATGTTCACCGGGGGGCCCAGTAAGTGTTCCTTCTAGCTCTGGCCTCACTAACCCCCCTCTTACCTCCAGTCCTCCTTCCTCTCCAGCAATGGTTTCCACTCGAGCGAACAATAGAGCTGTAGCCCCTAAAGTTAGAGAACCACCATGTAAAAAAAGGAAAGGTAGGGTCCAAAATAAACCCCCCATCTCCCGAGTTGCTACTGGCTTTCTGGGTGCACAATCCCCAGCACAACCTACTGTCCCTATAGGCACAAGTAATAAGCAATCCATAGATCAGCAGAGCCTTGACATCTTAAGCTCTGTACTTAGGGACCAATTAGCGACACTTATACAACCTGTCCTGGACAAGCTTGAAACTGTGATGACTAGACTCAACTATATTGAAGCTAACATGCTAAAATGTCAGCCATTAAAAATAATGAGGAGGTGGTTAGCAGAACTAGTGTAAGGACTACCACTGGCCAATATGTTTCAGGAACTTATATTAGCACCCCTCCGGCCCCTCCAGCATCAGGGGCCCAACCGTTTAGGCCTACGACCGCCCCCAACGTTGTAAGAAGACCATTAATTGATCAACAGCCCCTAGAGGAAACAACAAGGCCTGTGACGTTTAATGCAGTGGCTTCTGAAGCATTAAGAAGTTTACATCTCCCTTCTGAGGCCACCCCCTATACAGTCATTCAAGCCAATGTTCCCCAACTGTCGGAAGGGTCTAGTGAGCATTGGTCCAATTTAAAAAATAAAGCTCTGTATTTCCTTGGTAGGAAATTTGGGGCGTCTCAACCTTTATTCGAAGAATTTAAAATGGTCAGGCGGGTGCCCTGGGTTGGTCATACTCAAAAGGCCATGACAGGTGACTGTGTGGTGTTAAGTTTCAGGTCCCGCCTTTTGGTTGAACGTATACTGGAGATGGCTTCATATCATGTTCCCTCTCAAGATGAGATTTTGATCCTACCTTTGGGTTATTTTTACAGGCCAGTAAGGGCTGCGTCCCATATGCAGTTATCTGCCCCCCATTGTAACCCCAAACTAGGTTCCCACCCATTTGGGTTAAACAACCGTTTTGCTGTTCTTTCATCCTTGGAGGACAACGATTGACAGAGGGTTAGTTTTGTTTTGCCCCGGATGGATCTAACTGGGAGCTTACTGTCAGATCGTTGGGAGCCTCCTGCTCCTTTGCAACCCACGGCACATGTCGCCGAACCTGCCCTACCTACTCCCCTTGAATACCTAAAATCACCCAGTGTATGTTCTATTATTGACTCCAATACTGAGACACGTATGCCAAACCCGCCGGCCACCAATTGTAATCTATTATTCTCCTCCTGGAATATAGCTGGCCCCCAATCAAAACTGACCTCTCCTGATTGGGTGTCGTTTGTAGATCAGGTTGACATTTGGTGTTTCCAGGAGACGTGGGCGGTTGATCCCATTTTTCGAGTAGGGTATGTGAACTACTCTAAACCAGTTATCAAGGGTACTAGAGGTAGACCGGTTGGTGGTTTGACAACCTGGGTCCGTCAATGTGAGGGTATTGTAGTAATGGAAGTTCCGACAGATAGTCCTGACATATTAGCCATTCGAGCGTCCTCTACAAAGGGTCTTAACATCCTTATAATGAATGTCTATTCTAGGGGAGTTCCTGGAGGTAAATGTTCCCCCTCAGTTTATGTATTAGACCAATTACTTCGTAATCCTCCTAGAGTTGGCCATTGGATTGTGGCAGGTGATTTCAATACCTGTTTCGAATCATTGGGGTCAGATGACGGTAAACTATCTGAAGCTGAGGATTCTGTGTGGGGCATTCCCCAATTAGAATTAACCCCTATTAGTAAATGGACTCAAGCAGCCCTTTTTGTGAAGGGGCTTTGCTTAGAAATGGGGTTGAGGGCTGTCAACGGTAGAACATCATCTGACAGGCAGGGGAAGATAACCTTTAACAATGGTAGAAGTGGGAGCAGAATTGACTACATGCTGGTTAATTGTGAGCTGTGGGCAGATGTCATCGATATGGTGGTGACTGATAGGCTAGAAAGTGACCATAACCCCCTGATGCTGACTTTAGCCGATAGTAGTTTTGTTCTGCCCCATAATGACGATGGAAGTCCTCTGTATGCGCAAGTCACCCTGTCTAATGATATGAGAAGGGTCCGCTGGCCTAAAATTGCTTCGGATCCATCTACCCGGGCTGCTATTAGGAATTTGGTTAATGCAGCAATGCTTAAGTTGTCTAATTGTGAGTCAAAGGAAGGGATCACAAACTCCATAGCGGATATCCACAGTGAATTGTTCACTGGGCTTAAATTTTTTTTTATTAAAGCGGTCCCTGCCACTACTAAAACTACTCGCCAGAGGGAAAACTCGTGGTTCGATGCAGGCTGTAGAGAGTCACGCAAAGCACTGATTTCAGCAATCAAATCTAAGCACCCGCAATCGATCAGGAGCTGTAGAGCCGCTTATAAATCTGCCCAAAAACTGGCTAAATCAAACTGGGATGAATCACGCTGGCGTGAGTTATATGAGGCATGTGAGGGCAGAAATATGACTCAATTTTGGCACCTCTTAAAATGGGGTAAGAACCCGCAGGCTATGATCCCGGCTAACCATGTCGAACCTGGACAATGGGTTAGTTATTTTGAAAACCAGTTTAAATCCAGGGAGACGCCTCTAAACGCCTTACGGTTGTTTGGTGGTGCCGCAGTGTTAGAGTTCACCACTAGTGAGGTGGTGACAATTTTGAAATCGCTGCCAATTGGAAAAGCCCCAGGACCTGACTGCATTCCTGCTGATCTATTCAAGCAGGAGCAGGATTTATGGGTACCCTACTTAAAAACATTAGCCAATGCTCTGGCCAGTGGAGCGTCGGTTCCGGAATCTTGGTTTGGGGCAGAGATATTGCCAATCTATAAGAAAGGTGATCGCTCTGCCCCTGCCAATTACCGTCCAATTAGTCTCATCGACGCAGCCCAAAAAATTACTGCCCGTTTGTTGTTGGGTCGCATCACCAGTTGGATCTCAGAAAATGATATTTTAACGCCACTCCAGGCAGGGTTCCGGACGCATGTCGGAATCATAGACCAAGCCTTTAGGTTTATGCTTCTTTATTGGAAGGAAGTTTACCTTGGGGGGGGGATGCTCTTTGCAGCCTTCATGGATCTCAGGTCCGCATTTGATACGGTGCCAAGATCAAAACTGTGGGAAGTCCTCCGTGAGATGGGCATGCCGGCTGAACTATTGCGGATCCTAGTTACTTTGCATACACACACATATACCCAGGTTCGCTGGGGTAAACCAGGAGAGGTGACTGCGAGATTTGATGTGGACAAAGGGGTCAGACAAGGGTGCGTACTGGCCCCTACTTTGTTTTCCCTATTTATAAATGGTGTAATTAGGTATTTTTCAGATTCTCCGACAGATGCACCCACGTTAGCAGGCATGAAAGTTCCTCTGCTCATGTTCGCGGACGACACCCTTCTTATCTCTAAAACCCGACAGGGGCTTCAACTAGCACTGTCACGGTTTGAGTTATTTTGCCGCGAACATGAGCTTGAGGTAAATGTGGGAAAGACTAAGTTTATGGTCCTCCGTGGCCCTCGTCCCATCAAAGCCAGGGTTGAAATGGCTGGTGCTACGCTGGAACAGACTTCCACCTTTACCTATCTGGGTGTCACCTTTAGCGACAATCTAAGTTGGAAATCCCAGATCGACCTCCTTAGTCTTAAGCACTCACAATTAGGTGGAGCCCTTCTTAAAGAACATAGGCAATCCTGTACCAAACCTGTAGCACCGTTGATAAAAATCTATGGATCTAAAATTCTCCCAGCAGTTATGTATGGTGCCGAGTTATGGGGGTTCAGTAAATTGGACCCTTTGAGGGTGGCCCAAAATAACTTTTTGAGGTCACTAGTAGGGCTACCTTCTTCTGCCCCACGTATCCCCCTGCTTTATGATCTAGGATGTCAGCCCATTGAAGATATGATCCGGTATAGGCCTTTGGCGTTTTGGCGTCGCCTATGGACTACCCCAGAGCTATCCCTTTATGCAAATGCACTGTTGGAGGTACAAAATCTGGGGGGTTCTCATAGAATTAGCTGGCTGTCAGAAATTAAACATATTCTGACCGATATGGGTATGGGCGATCTGTGGTCTAACCCCGTGTCTGCCGTTTTCCCCCCTAAAAAAACCCTTAGAGAATCATATTGGCAATGGTCTTTGCATAGACGCCATTCCTCTTTGACTGACAGTTCTTTGACTACGATTTATCTGCTTACCAAGGATCAACCTTCTCATGAAGCATATTGGGATGTAATAACTAAGAAGTTGGACCGGAAATTATATCACCAATTTAGAACCGGGTCCCTACCATTATGCTCTTTTACCTCAAAGTGGACTATTAACGGCAATGATAAATGTCCAACTTATAAGAATGTGGTCGAATCAGATGATCATTTTTTATTCATATGCCCGGATTATGATCAACCCAGAAGAGCATGGTTGCGGCCTGTGTGTCGTGAAATAGGTGTCAGATCAGCCCAGGCCGCTAGAAGGATTCTCAAGACAGATACCTCTTCTCTTGTGGTTACTGGTGTAGCTAAATATATTAGCTGGGCCTGGCTTTTACGGAGTAGACGTAATACTTTCAATCCCCCGGCCTCAAATACTGAAGCATAGTACTTTTTTATTTTTATGGAGTACGTTTTAATCAATTTCAAGTCGCTGCTATTGAATTGTTTAATACTTTTTTATCCTTGCTTTTAAATCGTTATTTAACTAAAGGTTTTTATGTCTTTGTTGCAAATAATTCCACACCAATTTTAACCGTTTTTATTAATTATGTCTTTTAAGATGAAATATTCGAAATAAAGACTACTTTGACTTGACTTGACTTGGTTATTTAAAACATAAATAAAAGGCACTGTCATTTAAAATGCCAATAGCTCAAACTCGTATAACTGCGAGACCTATTGCATTGCAAATGCTTGTTCTTTTTGGGGTTTTTGCTAATTATTTACACTTATCATACACTGGACACGTTTTTTCTTTTCATGAGAAAGTTATCAATGATGATAAGTACGTGGGCAAACTGGTGAGTACCTGCCAGCAGCTCCTCTTGTGGTGCGCACGTGAGATACTTTCTCATTTCTCCACTTTCTTTTCTGGCACTTCATAAATTTTGTGATGGTTGCTGGTTGAGTGACGCTATCCTTGGCTGGTTTTTCTTCACTTTGTGGGATCTACTAAATATTAACTTATAAGGCACAGGGGATCATTTCAGAGTTCATGAAAAATAATTGCTGATTTAGGGGAAATAGATATATACATTACCTTTTGAGCGATCCTACGTATTTACAGCAAGAATTGATGAAAAGTGCCGCCCATTGCCAGGTCTTTTGTGTTGGATTAGAATGTGAGGGAGGCCCAAATTTGTATGCAGGAATCTTAGCCAGATACTGACATGCAACAGAGCCCTCACAATGTCTCATGTACGAAACTGGATGTGAGATATAACACAAAAGGAATCACTATCTTACCCTGCCCACGGCTGGCATTGGTGACAGAGGTGTCATTACCGGGCTTGGAAGATCCCCTGGGAGAGGTGGATATCAGAGGACTCTGGTATCTGACAGAGGTCTGCCTTCACATCAACCTGCTGGAGTTGTGAACCAGCCGTCAGCGATTCCACAGAAACACCACCATGGGAATTTTTTGTACTTTGGTATCTATTCTAAAGGGGAGTAATATGCATTTAGAAGTATTCATCAGAAGAACAAGATAGTTACCTTTGCTAAAGATATTTCTGGTGGACACTCTTCCTAACTTCAGATTCCTCACCACCCTTCTGCTTCCTCATTCTGTGTGTTGGGTCTTTTTTCAAGTAAATGCTCCCACATTAGAGATTTTCACACTGACACAATTGGTTAATGTTGGGATCCTCGTCCAAGAGCATGGACAATGCCCCTAAATAAACTGACAATGGCATGCCTGGGTGGCATCTATGTGTGCCTCCAGGCATCACTTCCACAGTGGTGCAAAGTCACCGAAGAGCTGCAAACGCCACCTACCAGCATGCAGGAGCTATGCTGAAATAGTCTCCAGATCCAGTGTGGCCTCTGGGGATATTCTAAAGAAGAGGCATCTGCAGTTAGGTAGAACCTCCACCAGAAAAAACATTACCAAAGGTAAGTAATGTGTTCTTCTTTAACTAATTTTGACAAGAACTTTTTGCCAGTTAATGCAAAACTCTGCTCTGGAAGGTGACACAATTGTTTGATCTGGCAATATACTTGCCATTTGAAAAGCTTGTTTTGGATTCCTAAGTCACCTTTATGAAAGTACCTTCAAATGCAGGAGTTTTGAAGCTATTTTTATCTGAAGATATTAGCGTTATCTCCATCCCTTTAATTGTTCTATCAACTCCATGCAGCAGGAGTATGTTTGGGTGCATGGCTACTCTATTTATGACTAGGCATTTGGATAACTGCCTCTCAAGATTCTACCATCCTGTTATCATGGGATGCCTCAAGACAGACTCGTGGGGTCTGATCTTTAAATCCATTCGTTTCTTTCCGGGCACTCAATATACAATCATGCCGTTTTGCAGTGCTGACATTACTAAACAGCAGATCGATTCAGCTCTCCTGCAGGACCGCAAAGCTCCTTCTCCGAGTGAATGCTTTCCTTCCATCAGATGGGCCACCCCAGAAAGACAATAGCAGTCCTAGGTCAGGGAACCTTGAGATGGGGATCTTGAAATCCGCCAGTTGAACCGTGCATCAATTTCCTTTTATCGTTAAATAAAATAAAAAATCCTCGTTGTCAAAATTCACAGAGCACTTGATGGACAATCGCTGCTTGTAGATTACCTTATTTTTGTAAAGTAATGACATTTTAATAATAAATTAATTCTTTTAAATTGCAAATGTTTTCTTACTTAGACATTTTATGTAAATTGCAATGATTTTAATTAATCATCAAAACAAATATTACTTACTACTTACTTACCATTCATTTCAAAACACTCTCCGGTGCTTTGCATACCTTGCTTCACATTACACTTCAGTTCTGTTACCGCACCTCCATACTGATACATCATCGTCCATGTAGCTATTTCTGTTCCCAATCCTCGCCAAGATCATGTTCTGGAGGTGGATATCTGTTTAGCATCTTTGTTCCTGGCTCCCATGAATATACTAGTCCAGTTTTATATGTTTTATTGAATTTTCTAAATCTCAACTCCAATCCACATTTTGTTGCTGGTTTCCTTGATTATCTTACTATTCCTGCTGACTTTTCCAGTCTTTCCCGGTCCAAGTCAGAGTGCAGCCGTACCTCCATTAGAAGTTCTCTGATTCTCAGCACCTCGTTAATTAATCGTACCTAACTTTTTTTGCACTTTTGCCACTCCCATGTGTTTTCAGAGTATTGTTGTGCAGCTCTGAATCTTCTCTGCCACACCCCACAATAAACACTGGAGCTATGTACAGTCGCCATCCAGGCGCACTGATGTCAGTTTCTCTCTGGACATCTTCTGTGCCCATCGACACAGAGCCCAACAACAATTATTTGAGCCAGTGTGCAGCACTCTAAACTTGGGACCTTTTTATGGAAAAAGAGCCCATTCCACAGAAATGGGAGACGGGAGAGCAGTCAGCAGGGGCGTAACACAGGCCCCCGCATCCCCCCCGCAGTGGGGGGGGGGGCCCAAGATCCAGGGGGCCCCCTCAGCACTGCACTTCGGCCGGGGAGCTCCTGATAGAGTCGGAGGGGGCCCCTCCACGTACCTTGCAGAGGGACCCCCTCAATTATCAAGTATCCACCAGAAAGAGCTTTACCAAAGGTAAGCAACTTTTTCTTGTTGTGGATACTTCTTACGGAACCATAACTAAACATACAGAAAAATATAGTGTATCACGTTTGGTTTTTACTAAAACTCAGGGTATCCTGACTAGTGTAATAATGATTTTTTTCCAGAGCTGAGTGGGAAATGACATTAAAGCAGTGTTCTGTGCTTAAAATATAAATATAATTTGCTGGCAAGAGTGATTGATGTTCCACATTAAAACACAAATCCAAAATGCCCTGGAGGAAACCCTGCATTAATAAAGTACCACAAGGCATTAATGCAGTCAGCCTGCATATTGTATCCTGCAAACCATCAGTGATTAAAATGCAGTGCAAGGATTTGACCCTTTTGGCCTCAAGATATTGATCACGCATTGTTTTAAGTTACATTTCACATTCTAGAGGAAGAGTAATATAGACGTTTCCTGCTGTAGAAAATGCATTTAATGAAGAATTTGCATTTCTTTTAGCAAATAACCCTGACAGATTTGTAAAGGCATTCCCACGTTCCAGCCTTGGAGCGTATCATCTGATAATGGCCACCTCTGTCCCCAGCAAGAAGAATCTTCTGACCTACCAGATCTTGGACCTTGATGCCACTATGTAGAGCGATCTATTGCTCTGATCTGAATTTGCATTTCATAAACTTTAAATAGTTCTATAAAATAAGAACAGCTAAGCTGAAGCACAGAAGCATAGAAATCTAACTTTCGTTTTTTAAATTTATTTATTTTATTTAGGCACTGTAGATTGGAAAAAAATACATAGTTTATCCAAAATAACGGGTCAAATTAAAACAAAGAGAGAAAATCCGCACCCCAATGTATATATACTAGGGAATGTGTACATGTTTGGCATTAGGCTGTTCACAATACTTGCTACCTACCCTTATTATGCCGGGGATGCTCCTCCAGTCGCATCTTGCTAATGTACTTTAGCAAAAGTCACGTGACTCCCAAATCTTTTTTTCTGCTTATTTGGCATTGACCTTTCCCCTATGAAGAATTTTAAAATTGCTAAAATTCTGCATTTTGAAAAGCCAACATCTCTCTGCAGTAGTACACTTTTCCCATGTATTTATTTTATTTTTCTCCACATGGAAAACATGTGCCCCATGTAGAAACCCCTTCCCTTACATGCTTAAGATGTTTGAGGATGTTCCATTCTCAACCTCGAGATATATTCATGCTGACCATTTCCAAACTGAGAGAGGTTATAGAAGAGTTTGTGGATAGTCGCACACTGATGTATTTGTGGGCACACAGAAACGTTCACGTCAAGCCAGACATTAACCTCTTCAGTCTCCGGCGAAGGTGGGATTTACACTTGCAAAATCACACTAAGGGGCATATTATCAAGACAGGTGATACAATTATCGCTGCTTTAGTGGCAGAAAACTGCTGCTAAAGCGGCGATAATGGGTTTGATAATATGCTCTTTGGAATTCCAATTGAAGCTCAGGCTAGACGTCCTTCACATCTAACATGGGCTTCAATTGGAATTCTCTGCCGCATATTATCAAGCCCATTATCGCCGTTTGAGCGGCAGTTTTCTAATTTTGTCGCCTGTCTTGATAATATGCCCCCAGATTAGGATACTGTTGTGTGGAGCTAACTGGATTTACGATTGCTATGTCAATTGTTGTGAACACCTAGATTCCATAAGTACAGCCGCTTTGATCATAATGGTATGTCTATGACTGAAAATGTCTGTGTGAATTAGGTCGGATATCCGCAAATTGATAGGCACATTGACAACCGTGTACGTGTAAAATTCGTAGTCAGTGCATGCTTAATCCTTGCCGAGTATGTCCCAAATTTACATTGGGAGGTGCCGTAACATGGGTGTATATAGGCCACCTGTCCCTTAAAAGAGAAGGTAAACGTGGCAAAGACATTGCAACGGAGACCGGCAGGACATTGTTTACCATGCCTACATTTTTCACCACAGCACGCCAATGTTAATGCAGGCTGCAACTGTTGCATACACAACTTCAAGCAAACAGGGCAACACAGGTGCGCCATATGCAGTAATGCAAGCAGGAGTAGCCGGCCCCTCTCCATCTCCGTCGTGTACGAGAAGATCGCGATATGGGAAGGGTACCCCTGACACCTCTGCTGCCCAATGAATCTGCATCTTCTGTGCAAATGGTACCTATGAACCGAGTACACAACCCTCTAAGCCGGTTTCACGTTTCTCTGAATGGACACATTAAGGCCTCAATGTAGAGGGAAGTAGAGCTGCTGATGTCACGCTCAACAAGTGGCTAAGGTGGGGTAATATATAATAGAGGAGCCATCGTCTACAGCTTATATATTTATAAAGGGCCAAGCTTTAAAAGACTGGGAAGTACTTGCCCTGTCAACCTTTCTCTACCCTTAAATGCAGGTGCTCTTACTGAATTTGTGTTACAGCAAATAAATGATGGACGGAATGCTGACAATGCAAACATTCTCCCCCAGTCAAAAGATCTGGGTTAAATCCATCGTTCTTTTGCCCACTACGCCACCACAGTTTGGACCCAGCCATATGCAAATCAGTCTTGACCCTGTGCCCCATGGGAACAGTCCAGACCGAACTGCCAGGCCAGGTCCTCCCTGGACCGGAAACAAGCATCCTGGGACCGGTTTCAGGGTATGTCACCCTTCTTCAGCCAGGCTAGCTTGAATCCAGTGGTGCAGTGAGCAAGGGACCCACGTCTGGGCATACCCATCCCACTTAGGGTGAAAAGTGTAACAGCAAACAAATGATGGACGGACTGCTGACAATGCAAACATTCTCCCCCAGTCAAAAGATCTGGGTTAAATCCATCGTTCTTTTGCCCACTACGCCACCCCAGTTTGGACCCAGCCATATGCAAATCAGTCTTCACCCTGTGCCCCATGGGAACAGTCCAGGCCGAACTGCCAGGCCAGATCCTCCCTGGACCGGAAACAAGCATCCTGGGACCGGTTTCAGGGCATCACCCTTCATCAGCCAGGCTAGCTTGAATCCAGTGGTGCAGTGAGCAAGGGACCCACGTCTGGGCATACCCATCCCACTTAGGGCGAAAAGTTTTACAGCAAACAAATGATGGACGGAATGCTGACAATGCAAACATTCTCCCCCAGTCAAAAGATCTGGGTTAAATCCATCGTTCTTTTGCCCACTACGCCACCCCAGTTTGACCCAGCCATCTTACTGAATTTGGTCATGCATTCAGACAATCAGCACCTGCACGCCCGCAAGCAGAAAATTATCCATCACAGACATGCCTGTTTAGATTGCTGAATTGGGCCCAACTATTTTTCCAATGGGGGCCATTGTTTCATATTACAATTAGAATGCATGTATTCGTGCCTGTACCGTATATACAGCACATAACCTAGTTGCAAAGCTATAGTGCTGTGCACAAAAGTGGACTTTAGCTATTGCTTGCCAAAACAATGTGCACAGTTATTGCCATCCCCCCTGTTCTCAGTGACACTTGCATTGTGTAGGAAATATACAGATCTCTAGTTTTTATTTTCACACCATCTGGAATTATGCAGTTGTGGGGCTGCCTAATTATGCACTTACCACACTTGCATTAAGCAGAGAACACATTTGTCTCTTTAGTATTATTCAGGTCCCCTGGAATTATGCAATTTTGCAGGTGCATAATTATGCATTAAGAACACTTACCATGTAATGCCCCTCTTGCTGCATAACTAAAAAAATCCAGTGCTAACGGATCAAAAGTTACTCAAATGTGGCATATAGGTTGACTGGTTACTGTTTAGTTGCTATTTGCTGTTCTCGGGTAATAAACTCGTACTACTGTAGAGTGCTGGACCTGATGAGCTCTCTTGTTCTCGCTAGGCTACCTGAGCAATAAGCCAATGTGCTCGCCTCACAGAAATAATACAGATATGAAAGTCAAGTCGTACTGAGAAAAACACAAAAGCGACTAGTGGAATGCTTGCAAAAGTCTCAGACACTGCTAATCGCTCGGGCCATATACACAGATGTTAACTCAAGCTGTATCTCCCTAGATGCGTCAACGTGACGCATCTAGGGAGATGCGTCACGTTGTAAAGCCCTGCGCTACATTAAACTTGCGTCAGGTTTAATGTATGCAGGGTGGGCGTTCCGTCGGAAAAAGCCTCGGAAAAGTGACGCAGTGAAATCTACAAGATTTCGCTGAGTCACTTTTCCGACGCTACTGCGTCAAAACCCTGTGCCTGCTTGAAGCAGGCGTAAGGCATGACGCAGCATGTTCGGTATGGGCAGCCCCTGAGCATTGCTGGAGTTGCGTTGTGCTTGCGACACGACTCCAGCAATGCGCCGCCCTTATGCCATCAGATGCGTCACGCATCTGTTTATCCTTGCGCCATGATGCGCTGCATTGTAAATGCGGCGCATCTGTGGTGGTGCAAGGGTAAACTTGCGTGACGCATCTTTCCTGGCGCATCCCTGTTGATTTGCAGGGATGCGCCAGGAAACATAAATCTGCCCCATGATTCGTATATTTGTACTCAAGACATATTGGAGAATGTGCTTTGGGAAAGGTGCCAATGTCTCAGATTTGAATGATAGTGATCACGTTTCTTCTCTGGCAAGGTTGTTGGCTTGCTGGATACCTACCTAAATTAGATTTGGGGTCTTACCTAATGTTGCATAGTAAAGGGAAATGATCTCTATGCCAAGGAACCCGTCTGAAAATGAAATATGGCCTCGAATCTTATCTCCAGTGGAAATCTTATGCAGGGGAAAATTCCCGTGCGCAAAGGAAATTTGCCTCGACCCAGTGCATTTTGCACATATGCATAGCTCATCTGAGAAGTGCTGCAAGGCAACATGTTTATTTTATGCCACACCTGCACTAGAATAGATGGGGAACAGTTTTTAGTCTGTTGAAAATTGGACTGTAAGTAATATCACACTTGTAGCAATGAAAGCGGACAGATACGCCTCAATCGGTGGAAAGACAAAAAAAATCAATTTCCCCCGCTATTTTGTGTCTTTCTTTCCCTCCTTCTTATTTAAGATACTTCATCTTATACCCTCTGCACGGCATCATTTCACATCCAATTTCCTTCTCAATACGTTTTTCGGGAAAAAAAACACTTGGAATGCAAAAAGTCTGCAAAGCACAGCTGAATGTTTTCTTTTCTATCTTCAAGATGACAGCTTTCTCGCTTTAATTTCTACAGATCTGTAGCTATGATAAAGAACTGCCAGAGCACATGTCTTCGTGCTAAAATTTCTGCTGTGCGGGAATCAGAAGCAAAGTGACAGCATTAATATCAAAACTAAAAATCCAGGTTAACGTATAACCCTGCTTTGCCTGGTTGCATGCCTTTGTTGAATTAAATACAAGCAAATACAGGCGATTTTGCCCAATTATTATTATGAATTTTGTAGTCTCGGAGCGGGGCTGCCGCCCCACTCCGAGACCACCAGAGCCATTAACGACCTCCTGCCAGAGTACAACTTATTTTTACTCTGGTGGACGGTTCTTTAGTGGTCCCACTGCGGTGCCCCACAATGGGAGCATCAAAGGCAGTTCCTGCAGGGCATGGACTATCAAGTTCATGCCCTGCAGGAACTGGGGGTGCATGCACACAGGGGTCCCCCTGCATGCACTCCATTGCGCAGAGGCAAAACAGGGCCCCCTATGTTTCCTCACCACCACACATTTCATGGTGGTTGCATGACGGTGAGGAAATTCATAATTTGCTTGGTGGTGCAGCAGCAGCACCACCAGCATATTAGGGGCCTCAGACCATTGCACCACTGCCAGGGATCATTGATCCCTGGCGGCAGCAGTGGTCCCCTGGCAGTCCAACCGCCACAGTCCTAGTGCGGCAGGCAGGGGTCAGTCTCGTGGTCCGCGGATTACCACCATGGGTTCAGCCTTAGTTTTCTGTGCCGTTTGATAAAAAAGTAGGGAATTCCAGAAATGTAACTATTGCTCCATGCTCATAATTACACTACCATTCATGTCAAAATTATATCGTGGGAACAACATAAACAAACTGAATGTAAGTGGCTGTTGTTTGGGGCACTTGTGTTTTTTGTACTTTTTTTTACGCAAAATGCATCCTCACCTCAAAGCTTGACACAAGGACACATTTCACATATTCGCAGCTCGTAGTGGGAGTGCTGCGGGGCGGCGGAATTTACTGCCCCCCACCCTGCCCCTCCCCTGCCCCGCCCCACCCCCACAGTACTCCCACTACGAGCCGCAACTGATTTCACACTAATATATAGCTCTTATTGGTGGATTCGAATTTCATGTATTTCAGTGTAATTACACACCCCACATAAAGATGCAGAAAAGATGTGCGTGAACCAAGCCAAAAGACTGGTGAGAAAAAGAAGTGAGACTCAACGGTAGTTGAGTGAGGGAACAAATGTACAAGGTGGATGATAGAGAGAGTTTGAGGTAGAAGAAGGATGATGTAAGGCAGGAGACAGAAACAAAAACCATGGAGCAAAGTGAAATAGAAAGCAGACCGGGATACAGAGAGAGGAACAAGTGCATTTGCCAGATGAAAGAGTGAAGTGAGCCCCAGGCTGGCAGAGAAAGTGAACAATGCACAGTTCTGCGATTCTTCCTCAAGAAAATTAGCTGACGGTTACAAAAAGTAGGTCAGACTGCCTCTGCAAACCTTTGAATTTCTAGTATCTCTGCACTCTGAAGGCACAAGCACATCAAGGTCTGGAGTCAACTGCCAGGTAACATTTTCTAGGTTTTCAGATAAAATATTGAAATTAATTAAATTAATTATAATTAATTAATAATTCATTTTTAATTAATATTAATTATGTATGTGAAAATTATTGATGTTAATTGTGTCGTTATTTAAAAAAAAATACGTTTCAGGTGTGGGTTGTGTGTTTTTTAGGGGTATAGGGTGGGATGTAAATGAATTATAATTAATCAATAAATAATTGCAATTAATATTAATTATGTTAATTTACCATTAATTGTGTTCATTGCATAATTCGTTTTTTAATTACTTTTCATGTGCAGCTTGTGTGTTCTGTAAGGGTCTAAGGTGGGTAGTAAATTAATTATAATTAATTAATGATTATTGTTGATTAATATTAATAATTTAATGGGTAATTAATTAAGGAAATTATGCAATTCAATCATTTTGTTTTCTTTGGTGTGTGTTGTTTTTGTAAGAGCAAAGAGTGTGTAGTAATTAATGATAATGTTAATTTACAATAATTATTGAAATGATTAGTGGCATTTGTAGGAGTAGAGGGTGGGAAGATAAACAATTATATATAGTTTATTATTAATCATAACTGTTTAATTGACAATTAATTATGAAAATTATCTAAATAATATTTGTTTATATTTATATATTAGGTGTGAGTTGTTTGTTTTGTAATGATTAAGGGTGGGGAGATACATAAATACAATTATGTTAGTAATAGCTAACTAGTATTAATATTTTAAATACATATTTAATCATGTAACGTGTAAATATTATCATTTGAATAATTAATTTTAGATATGTTTTGTGTACTTGTAGAAATATAGGGTAGACAGTTATTTAGATAATAATACATCTAAAAATAGTTAATTGATGTTTTATGATTATGTTGTTTAATATTGTATGATGTAAGTGTGTTGTGCTTTTTATATGCAAATATGCATGTATTAGCTAATACTATGGGGCCGATTCCGATCCTGGAGAAATATTCCCCGTACGATTCGTATCCAGATTTTTTTACGTACGAATCGTACAAGTCCCGTACAAACTGGCAAGTACGATTCGTATGTAAAAAACACCATACGAATCGCATTGGGAATATACCCCGACACGTTCTCGGGTCGGAAAAAGTGTCCGACACGTCCCCGGACGGTTTTACGTACGACTCGGTAAACCGACGTCCGAAAGCGCAAGTACGATCCGTCCCGTCCGTCCGAATCCACAACCGTATGGTAAAAACACCGTACGGAGCGAACCTCCATAGCAACCATGGAGACGTCCAAACATGTGCCCGCATACGCGCTGAACACCCCCCCATGTCCGCGCCGTACCCCCAGCCCCCCCCGTATGTCCGCGACGTACCCGCACCCCACCCGTGTATGTCCGCAACATACCCCCACCCCACCTTGTATGTCCGGTGCGAACCCCCACCCCCATATGTACGGTGCGAACACCCACCCCCGTATGTACAGTGCGAACCCCCACCCCCGTATGTACGGTGCAGACCCCCACCCCACCCCCGTATGTACGGTGCGAACCCCCACCCCCACCGCGTAGCGCTGGGGGTACGCACCGTACATACACGGGTGGGGGTACGACTCGAACGTACACGGGTGTACATACACGGGGGGTACGACTCGAACACGGGTGTACATACACGGGGGGGTACGACTCGAACACGGGTGTACATACACGGGGGGTACGACTCGAACACGGGTGTACATACACGGGGGGTTCGACACGTACACGGGTGTACATACACAGGGGTACGACTCGAACGTATGGGGGCTGGGGGGGTACGGCGCGTACTCACGGGGGCTGGGGGGGTACGGCGTGTACTCACGGGGGCTGGGGGGGTACGGCGCATACTCACGGGGGCTGGGGGGGTACAGCGCATACTCACGGGGGCTGGGGGGGGGTACGGCGCGTACCGGGCCAACCATTTCTGGTCGTTTCGTGGCGTACTTCGCATTTCCGGCACTTTTTGGGTGCCGTGAAAATATTGCCGTCCGGACTGCTGTCGGTTCGAATCGTACTTCCTGGGTCGTGAATCGTACTTGCATGTTTGTAAAGTTTTACCACCGGGTACGAGTCGGACGGAGAAAACGCTCCGACCGACGGTTCGTACCCGGTTTTTCCAGGATCGTAATCGGCACCCTAGTATCCAATCTTCCCTCAGGGATGCTAAAGATTTTTGGGGTAAACTTGAAGGTATCCATTGGGAAAAAGATTATTTTGATTACTTTAGATGCAAATTCTCTGTATACCATTACAGATCACCAGCAAGGTATTAGAGCATGCAGACATTTTCTTCCTATCAGGCATGTCAAATACAAAGCCTGCACTGACATGATTCTCGCCATGATTGAACATTGCTTAACGAGTAACATCATTCTTTTTGATAGGTCCTTGCTCAAGCAAGTGTTGGGGACTGCCATGGTGACTTGTTTTATGCCAAGTTTTGCTAACCTGCTCTTAGGCTTGTAGGAAGAAGAAATTTTCAAAGACAGGGAGAACTTTCCAGAGGTTGAACGGGTCATCCTGTGGTTAGGATACATCGATTACCTGTTCATCATCAGGAAAGGGACAGAAGAAGCTAGCAGGTTTATTGAGAAACTCAACAAGAATACCATCAACCTCTTTCTTACACACACCTTGAGCAGGACCACAATTGATTATTTGAATGTCAGAATAGACATTCTACAGAACACTACACACACCAAACGTTTCCGCAAAGAAACCTCGGGCAATAACATGCTAGATGCCCTTAGCAGCCATCCAGAAACCCTTAAATGGAATATTATATTTGGTGGATTGCTGAGGGCCAAATGTAATTTTAATATGAAAGAAGGCATTTTTGGCAGAACAGACCATTATGAACATAAGGTTCAGAGAGACAGGATATCCTCAGTGGGTTCTAGATAAGCCAGTAAAGTCACTAGGGCTCGGAATTTGTTCAATCCCACCACCAACAAAAATGACGAGAATGAGGAGATACCTAGGATTATCCTCACATACAATAATAATTCCAAAGATATTCAGTGAGTTTGGCAAAAAACTAGAATATCCTTACAAGTGACCACACCATAGGAAACACTATTCATGAAAGACCCATAATTACCTATAGGAGGGGACGTAGTCTTAGAGACCTTCTTGTACATAGTGGCTTCACGATACCCAGACAAATGATGGAGAATAATCTCCAAAGGTTTTTCCCATGTGGACATTGTAAGGCATGCAGAAATAATTACATGCATAAGGAATACTTGACAGCCAACCGGAATATCACCAACACTATCTCTCAACTCCTTACATGCAGTTCTACCTTTGTAATATATATTTTGGAATGTCCCTGCAAACTGAGATCTGTGGGCAGTACCATGCAGATGGCCAAGAAAAGAGTGCAAGAACAAATGAAAGCCTTCACGAATAACAACCCACATTACTCTTTAGCAAGAACGTTTTTACAACAAACACTTCTCAGATAGCTCTCTTCTGTTATTCTATGACATTGAGCAGATACCTAACAACTGTCGTGGGTGAGACAGAGTACCTAAACTTAGGAAGAGAGAATCCAGGTACATCACTGATGTACAACCCAGGAGGGCTCAACCTGGATGAGGAACTAGGGGTTCATTTACGGGATGATTGTTGATTCCTCCTCTACTTTTTTCCCCCATGTAGGGTAGGTTTCGGCCATCGTCTACCAGTTATAGTTTTGGGGAGCCCGTTGTCTTCTACACCTATCTTCTTTCATTGTGCCTTCTTTGTAGGTACTTGTTTTTTACATTTGTATGTACCATAATGATCATATTGTGATTTTAATGTTGGTTATATATTTTCTTTGATTTCAAGAGGAAAGGAAGGGACCCGCCCGATGTCAGTGGGTACACATACAAGGGCTCTCTACCGTTTTCTTTGGAGGCACGTGCAGGTTGATCACCGTCAGATAAGACTACTACACTTTTTTCATTTCTTTTTCTTATTCTTTATCCTGTATCTTGCTGTGTCTGACTGCCTTGGGACAATTCCCAGATACATTTTTGAGGGTTACAGTTGGCAGGAGCTCGTGTGTTTTGTGGAATTTCACCTGGCTGAGACGAATTCATCAAAAGGATTGTGTTATCCCAGTTCCTATTTCATGGTATCTTTGCAAGGTTTCACATACAATACCTCCATTGGTGGACAGTGTGTTGGGGACTGATGACTTTACATGATACTTAATCAAAATGTATACTTTATTTACTTACATCAGACGGATGGAAGACAATCAGTGTTAATATTGCTCTCACTGTTGGCAAGATACATGATCAAAATGGAAATTTCATTTTGTTTGCTTTATAAGAATCTTATATGATCTGTGTTTCTGTTTGACAATCCAATATGGCTGACAATATATTTACATTTCACCAGACCTGTGAAAACGTTTGTCTGTTGTCGATGTCCAGCACACAGCTTATCTTGAGCACCCTATTGGTGTTGTATTCTTATGTGATCAAGGCTGCGTTGCAGCTGAAACACGTAATGGGAAAATTAAATAAAACTTTATTGCTATGACTTTCTCCATGCCCTGAGAGCACGTCTGCAAGTATATTTCTGTTTGTGCCTTGCAACTCTACTTTCTTGCTTGCTCCTGCAGTACACTCACCACCTCTCTCGGGTTAGTGGTTCCCCGGAAGGAGCGTCTTCTGTGTTGTAAATAAGTAAATATATGTTTATATCATATATATACAAGTATATGTATATATATGTATATATATATATATATATATATATACACGCACAAATATACATATATATATATATATATATATACATATATATATATACACATTTGATATATGTGTGTGTAATTTCATAAAGGATCATTATGTTGTATTTTTATTGTGTTATTGTTATTATTCAATGTATTTAAATTTTCTATTTCAATTTATATATATTTAAAGAAATGATATTTTAGACAATGATATTAGTGACAACGATGTGTTTTTCGATTTTTTTTACATCATAAGTATAGGATGATGTTGTTTTTGACATCAATATTTATGTCACAATATTTTTGTAAGGTGACATTTTTAGGGTCGATATTTTGTAAGCTAACCCATTTTCTAACAGGAGTAAGGGTCTACCAAAATTTCTTCTTTGTGTAAATTCTGGATAAAAAGTACAGAAACTTTGAGTTTAATCCACTCAACAATGGAATCCTTAGGACTTGCATCTGTGAAAAATATATGGTTGTATGATTTTACTTACTTACCCTTAAGTAGTACACCAAAGAAACAGAACACTATCACCCTCAAAACCGCCTAGAGGATGCTGGAGCTTCATTTCTGTACGTCAGGGTTCCAAACACTCAGGAAAAGAGGAGAATCAGCAGAACAACGTCCTTGTTTTGTGTGGAGGAGGCCAAAAAGAAGCACTTGCTGTATGGAATGCATATGCATCTCAGTTGTCCAGCGTATCTGTCAGATAAATCTTCCATCCAGCGATAAAATCCTTAGGAGGGACGGGTGTGGGGAATGTGTATTTGAGGTATGTTTCCAGGTGGCCCAGCCATGATACCCATGATTAAAAGACAGTTAGACCAAACTGGCATTTTGCTTTCAGTTGCTTCCGTATTTACTTGCCAGCATAATGCCCTGTTAATACCTTTAGGCTCCCAAAACCCAATAGGACACGCACGTTGGTAAATTCTTGGCAAGGTTATGTCTATTGTGAAGCCAACTGGAGGAAAATATGATTTCAAAATAATCCTAAACATCTGCGAAAGAGCATATTCATCACATTCCTATGCCAGAAAATCAGGGCCAGCGAGGTATGCTACCCAACAATTGAAGCCTTAGAATGTGCACATATATATATGTGTGGTACGTTTGCAAAATGCCTGATAGTGAAAGTACCAACAACTGGCATTTCACTTTTAGGTGCTTCTGAAATTATCCGCCTTCACATAAGCCAGTTTATCACCTGTGGGCACCTGAAACCCTCAAGTCTGGTACCCCACACGGAAGAAAACCATGGAAACATAGCTCTGGGTACACTCTGGAGACCCCAGGAAACACAAATGCAGGTTAAGTCTTGACAGTGATATGGTCCCACAAGGGACTGAAGATAATACCTTGATTGGAAAAAATGCTGAAAATGAAGAAATGCATGTTCGATGCAGCCACTCAGTGAGGGGAAGGAAGATCTGCAATCGGGAAATAGAACCCACAGGATGAGTAAATGCCAAAAACATATATATACACAGTACACCTTAGCACACCCAAAAAGAGTAACTATAATCCTAAGTTAATAAAAACAACACAGGCACAGTAAACAATAGTCGGTATTTCAAGTGTCCATAAACACAGTCATATGACAAAAAATTCTCCAATCGGGTCCGGTTGCAGATTTTTTAATGATCAAGCAACAACGCAGAACAGCAGCAGCCGACGCGCGTTTCACCCTCTGGGCTTTTTCAAGGCTGCAGAAGGATACATATATTACAGTCAAGGTACAGTGAACAGATATGTCCAATTGTGACCCATTAAGAGTCCACACAATGTAAGTACAAATTAGAGTGCCCTAGATAACACATTTCTAATGCACATAAATGTAAAAGGTCGAGTATATCTTCCATTGCATATCCCACCTCCCTAGACTGATTATACCTGGAACCGGAGGTCTAAGGATACAATACTCAACCCTTTGTGTTTGTAACAAAAAAACTAAAAAGAAAAAACACTTAGTGCTACAATTAACAAATATGAGTAAAGAACAGAAAACACATACACCTGATTGCAAATTTGAAACACAGCACAGTAATCTCCAATGGCCAATCACCATAAAGAAGGTACACCGTGATAAGCTTGAGAGTGGAGCAGATTGTCTCACTAAGAAAATAGAAAGCCACCACCAGTAACGATGGAAAAAACTAACGCCAGATTTAAAGAGCTCTATACAGATAACTAGAGCAGAGAAAACCGTGGTCAACACGACGTGTTAAAGATATTCCTCTCACCTTGAAAGTCGAGGTTATGGCTCCTAGCTAGTTCAGAGTCGCAGAGTGTATTTCATAAATTAAAAGATTCGTTCTAAAGAAAAAAATAAGTATTATCGGCAAAGCAGCTATATAGAAGCAGGGTATATTTCTGGCCACGTTATGTGATTCAAGTCAAAAATGTGACTTTTCCTTACCCCGAAGAAACGCCGCCTGTATTAATCTCCGTATCACATATGAAAGTATGCGGCCATGACAAGTTTTCAAAAGTGGTTTGTCGTCATGGTAAACCCAAAAGACCTTGATAAGTCCTATATAAACAAAATATGAAGTAACGTGAACTTGGTAGAAATTGCAGCAACCAAAGTGCTACAAAAAAGAAACAACGGGCGCAATAAATAACGTTGTTGACAATACACCTAAGTACGTGTGTCTGGCTATAAAGTGCATCTAATCAAGTCGGAAACAGACTACGAATACAAATTTTTGGGTGGCTTTAACCTTACCTCATTAAAGGCGAAAAACTGGTGAGAAACGTATGGCAACTCGGCGTATATTACACGCTGTTGCCATTTTACAGGTTTAAATGCGCGTAGAGGATAGCTATAGAAAGCGGACTGTCGCTACGATCGTAACTCGTTTTCAATGGTTTAAAAGAATAAAAGCAGCAATCACGGGTCATGCCACATTGAATCCAAGATTATGGATTTGCAACCAGGATGATGTTCTTTTAGTGACCCCAAAATTAAGAAATCGAAAAAAGTATTTAATAGGCAAGGTCTAAAATACAATGAAGATAGACAAAAGACTAACCTCACTCGTCAGAAGTGAAAAAAAGAAAACACAGAAGCGGTCTTAATTTGCAAAAGTATATCAGAGATATTTTTAAAATACAAAATCTTCATGGTCGAGCTGCATATTATATGAGTCTAAACAAAAGGTGTACCGAACATGTTTGCAAACTACTAAAGTCCCCTGATTTATTCAGTATTAAGCAAATATGTCGTTTTATGGACAGTATTATACCCATCCAATGATATTCCTATGTACCTACGTATCACAGTTTTAGTGTATCTTGATGGACATGGTTTAGTGTGAGGTTATGTCCTTAATGAAAGCGGCACATATAGTATGAACGATGGAATTATAACATCAATTAGGAATGGAAGACGACAGCAAGACAAAAATGCTAGTGGGTGACAATAAGAAGATAGGTATTGACCCAGTAGTAGTGTTAGTAGAAAAGGAAAAAGAGAAGGTCTGTATTCACAAATTCTCTTCATGTGGAACGAGGCTGGTATGATTCAGTCTGCGGCTCGAAGAAGGAGGTTTAGAGAGTCCCAGATATGTGAAAGAATAGTAGAGACAGCTGACAGAAGGTACATGGATCATCTGAACATGACATTATAGGAATTCACACAGCTCCTTGTCAAAATTTAACCCATGTTCCACAGCCCTCAATTTGATGATCCAGGTGCTCTCTAATTTGCGTAATTGCGAGGTCATATCACCCCCCCGTGTATTCCGATTTATTGTGTCAATACCATGAAAGCCAAGTTTACGTAGATCATTGGGTGTGTGTTCCGTATTAAAATGAACTGCTAGGGGATACTGTGAATTATTGTTTCTGATGGCACGGATATGTTCTTGCATCCGCTCTTTCAGAGGTCTAATTGTGCTTCCAATGTAAATTTTGGAACACACACATGTGATACAGTACACTACCCATTTGGTGTTACAGTTAACCCCTTCAGCGCTGCGGGAATTCCCCCGCGGTGCTGAAGGGTTCGAGCGCGGGCGGGGCCATGACGGAACGGTTCCGTCATGAGCACAGCGCAACCGATGCTCATGACGGAACCGTTCCGTCATGGGCATGGAAGGGGTTAATGAACCTTCTAATAGTATACGTTTTCTCCGTATTGTATTTGAAGGTACTGATTTTGTGCAATCCATAGCTACACATGTTGCACGAGCCACATCTAAAGAACCCATTTGGGGCAGAAGGTAACCACGTGTCATGATGTTCCGGAGGAATAAAGCTCGGACACAATTGTTGTCTTAAAGTGCGCCCTCGTTGATGAATGATTAGGGGTTTGGACCCAATAACCCCCTGTAGACTGGTGTCATGTGTTAGGAGGTGCCAATGTTTTTTTAAAATTTTGTATACATCTGAACTCAAACTCGTATACGGGGTAATGAAGGCACCCTTAACGGCTGTGGATGTTTTTCTCTTTTTTTTGGTGGTATTCAAAAGTAACTTTCTTCTGTTAACCCTGTTAACCTTCAGTCTCGCCGATCTGATTATGTTCTTAGAATACCCTCTCATTTCAAATCTTTTTTCTACAGTTGCTAGTTCTTTGTCGAGTAAAGTTTCATCACTACAATTCCGTTTAATACGTAGCATTTCTCCATACGGGATGGAGTTGATTTGTGATGGTGGATGTGCACTGCTGGCGTGCAGAGTAGCATTGCATGCTGTGGCTTTCTATTTTCTTAGTGAGACAATCCGCTCCACTCTCAAGCTTATCACGGTGTACCGTCTTTATGGTGATTGGCCATTGGAGATTACTGTGCTGTGTTTCAAATTTGCAATCAGGTGTATGTGTTTTCTGTTCTTTACTCATATTTGTTAATTGTAGCACTAAGTGTTTTTTCTTTTTTGTTTTTTTGTTACAAACACAACTTTAAAAAGGGTTGAGTATTGTATCCTTAGACCTCCGGTTTCAGGTATAATCAGTCTAGGGAGGTGGGATATGCAATGGATGATATACTCGACCTTTTACATTTATGTGCATTAGAAATGTGTTATCTAGGGCACTCTAATTTGTACTTACATTGTGTGGACTCTTAATGGGTCACAATTGGACATATCTGTTCACTGTACCTTGACTGTAATATATGTATCCTTCTGCAGCCTTGAAAAAGCCCAGAGGGCGAAACGCGCGTCGGCTGCTGCTGTTCTGCGTTGTTGCTTGATCATTAAAAAATCTGCAACCGGACCCGATTGGAGAATTTTTTGTCATATGACTGTGTTTATGGACACTTGAAATACCGACTATTGTTTACTGTGCCTGTGTTGTTTTTACTAACTTAGGATTATAGTTACTCTTTTTGGGTGTGCTAAGGTGTACTGTGTATATATATGTAGCATTTGGGTTTGTCCTAAATGCGTTGATACCCTGATGGGTGGGTATTGTTGACACCGTTGAGCACCTCTATATGTGAAATTTGAGATATACATATCGATGAACATCAAACTACTGTTGTGGATGTGCAGATCCTAAAGCAAATACCCATGTCTTTTGTGATTATATGTTAAATTTTGCGGTTCGTGCACTCCATGATTCATATTACTGCAACTTGGGTGAAATAGTGTTCTAAACTTTTTACAGGCAATGTGTAACATTAATGTGGTGTAAAACTTAACATTTTATGAGGGTGTTTTGACCAATCATATATTGTGATTGTTATCTATGGTCCTTTGAATCATACAGAAATTTTTTTTGGGGGGGTTCTTACTGTCTTTTTGAAACATGGCGACATTTGATGATAATAGAGATGCCCTGATGGATGACCTGTTTAGTCATAATCCTGTACAAACCAATGTAACAAATAAGGATCCTGGAAAGGAAGGACTTAAACTTAAATTTGTACGACTGGAGAGGCTCAAAAAACAAGAGCTCTCCAGATGGTGGGACGCTACTGTCCTGCGTAAATATATTGAAAAGCAACAGGTACCGAGGGGACTGCGTATTCTGATTTTCCCATCTTTTGAGGACCTAGATTTGGGACACCTCAAGGAATGGGAAAAACTTTTACTTAATTCATCGGTGGGAATGATGGACATACTTTTCAGAGATGCAGATTTGAAACGTGACAAACTCTTGTCAGAGATCTCACTTTTAGAGAAAGAAATTCAAGACCTGAACTTACCTGAAGTCACAGGACGTAATTTGGTCATATTAAAGGAAGAAATACATAAACACCAACTTTATTTAAAAGAAAAAAAGTCACAAAAAATCAAACGGGACGAGAGAGATTATCAAAGTGGGAGGGTCTACACTTTCGCTAAAAAATTTGATAATATCAGAACAGGTGGACCTGTTATAAGTACAGACAGTAGACCACAGCGAATTGAGACACCTGAAATCTCTGACACTTCCAGCGTCAGCAGTATCACCAGTGGGGAATCGGTTGGTGCCCAAGGCCCACCCATACCCAACAATGCAGATCCCTTTTTTTTAGAACTGCAGCGTTTCAGGAAGGGAAACAAACAGGCCTTCCAAAAAGAGAAAAACGTACAAAAACCAGGAGGGTTAAATGTAGATCGAGATCCCAATTTAAAAGAAAGGATGGGAGTAACAACCAGATCGGGGGCCCGCACACAACAAATGTAATTGATGATACTGATATAAGTAGTGATGATCAGATCAATGTTGTCAACTTATCGAATCACATTTTGACTGATACTGAAATAAAATTATTGAGTAAAGGATTGGGTTTCTGTCCAAGTGCTTTTCCCAACTTCACAACACTACATGTAAGCTGTTTCAAACTGACAAGGAAACTTAAATTACACAAATTCTTTTTGGATAAACACAAATGGCTGTCAGATCCTGTGACTACTGAAAATCTGGACAATATCCAAACCATTAAAGATCTAAAAGATATACAACTTCTTCTAACCTTGGAGGAACAAGAAACTTCTTTGTCAATCGATACGATTGCGAGAGAATTAAGTTTGGATACATTTTGTGATACAGACAGTGGTCTGAAAAATAAATCTAGGTTTATGCCCCACATACCTGGTCCCAATGTGATTGACACTTTCCAGGAACTGGTTTTTCAAGATCTGTATAAACTTGAGGATCGTTTTCTTTTGAAGAATGTGAAGACGAAGCAAAACATCACTAGTGATGAGAGAAAGGCATTGGAACTGCTGGTAAGCGATGCCTCCCTTGTCATTAGAGAGGCTGACAAGGGAGGCAACGTGGTGCTAATGAACAGGACCGACTATATACAAGAAATTGACAGACAACTGGCAGATTGTACCACTTATGTTAAATTGAGCAGTAACCCCATGAACATCACTATAACTAAAGTTGAGAGCAATCTCAAACATTGGAAAGAACAGGGTCTTATCTCAGACACAGAATTTAGATACTTGTTTAATTCAAAACCAACGAATCCATGTCGATATATCCTGCCAAAAATACAAAAAAGTGGTGCTTTTCCACCGGGGAGACCAATCATTTCAGGTATCAATTCACCGACAGAAAGAATATCCGAATACATCGACATATATTTGCAACCCCATGTGATCAACCTACCATCTTACATAAAAGACTCACGGGACATTCTAAGTAAAATTGCTGATGTAGAATGGGTACCAGACCATCTGCTGGTCACTATGGATGTCTGCTCCTTGTATACGAGCATACCAGGAGATAAGGGTATAAATGCTGTACAACACTTCTTGGACTGTCGACCCATTAACATGTATGAGCATACTGTCATGTTGCTAGATATGATCAAACTGGTGCTAGACAACAACATCTTTACCCATAATGGTTTTTGGTTCCGCCAGATTTGGGGCGTGGCGATGGGAGCCAAATTCTCGCCATCGTTTGCAAATTTGTATATGGGTCTATTTGAACACGCTCATATTTGGAGGAACTGTCCTGGTCATCTAGTTGAGAATATCCTATATTGGGGGCGATATATAGATGATATTTTATTCTTCTGGGCTGGATCAGTTGATGCCCTGGAGGAATTATTTTTATACATCAATGTCAATGATTACAATCTTTCATTCACCAAGAATCAGAGTACCAAACAAGTCAATTTCTTGGACTTAACTATAATGGTTGATGGCAATAGCCTTGTTAGTCTACCCTATAGGAAAGCCACAGCAAGCAATGCTACTCTGCACGCCAGCAGTGCACATCCACCATCACAAATCAACTCCATCCCGTATGGAGAAATGCTACGTATTAAACGGAATTGTAGTGATGAAACTTTACTCGACAAAGAACTAGCAACTGTAGAAAAAAGATTTGAAATGAGAGGGTATTCTAAGAACATAATCAGATCGGCGAGACTGAAGGTTAACAGGGTTAACAGAAGAAAGTTACTTTTGAATACCACCAAAAAAAAGAGAAAAACATCCACAGCCGTTAAAGGTGCCTTCATTACCCCGTATACGAGTTTGAGTTCAGATGTATACAAAATTTTAAAAAAACATTGGCACCTCCTAACACATGACACCAGTCTACAGGGGGTTATTGGGTCCAAACCCCTAATCATTCATCAACGAGGGCGCACTTTAAGACAACAATTGTGTCCGAGCTTTATTCCTCCGGAACATCATGACACGTGGTTACCTTCTGCCCCAAATGGGTTCTTTAGGTGTGGCTCATGCAACATGTGTAGCTATGGATTGCACAAAATCAGTACCTTCAAATACAATACGGAGAAAACGTATACTATTAGAAGGTTCATTAACTGTAACACCAAATGGGTAGTGTACTGTATCAAATGTGTGTGTTCCAAAATTTACATTGGAAGCACAATTAGACCTCTGAAAGAGCGGATGCAAGAACATATCCGTACCATCAGAAACAATAATTCACAGTATCCCCTAGCAGTTCATTTTAATACGGAACACACACCCAATGATCTACGTAAACTTGGCTTTCATGGTATTGACACAATAAATCGGAATACACAGAGGGGGTGATATGACCTCGCAATTACGCAAATTAGAGAGCACCTGGATCATCAAATTGAGGGCTGTGGAACATGGGTTACATTTTGACAAGGAGCTGTGTGAATTCCTATAATGTCATGTTCAGATGATCCATGTACCTTCTGTCAGCTGTCTCTAGTATTCTTTCACATATCTGGGACTCTCTAAACCTCCTTCTTCGAGCCGCAGACTGAATCATACCAGCCTCGTTCCACATGAAGAGAATTTGTGAATACAGACCTTCTCTTTTTCCTTTCCTACTAACACTACTACTGGGTCAATACCTATCTTCTTATTGTCACCCACTAGCATTTTTGTCTTGCTGTCGTCTTCCATTCCTAATTGATGTTATAATTCCATCGTTCATACTATATGTGCCGCTTTCATTAAGGACATAACCTCACACTAAACCATGTCCATCAAGATACACTAAAACTGTGATACGTAGGTACATAGGAATATCATTGGATGGGTATAATACTGTCCATAAAACGACATAATTGCTTAATCCTGAATAAATCAGGGGACTTTAGTAGTTTGCAAACATGTTCGGTACACCTTTTTTTTAGACTCATATAATATGCAGCTCGACCATGAAGATTTTGTATTTTAAAAATATCTCTGATATACTTTTGCAAATTAAGACCGCTTCTGTGTTTTCTTTTTTTCACTTCTGACGAGTGAGGTTAGTCTTTTGTCTATCTTCATTGTATTTTAGACCTTGCCTATTAAATACTTTTTTCGATTTCTTAATTTTGGGGTCACGAAAAGAACATCATCCTGGTTGCAAATCCATAATCTTGGATTCAATGTGGCATGACCAGTGATTGCTGCTTTTATTCTTTTAAACCACTGAAAACGAGTTACGATCGTAGCGACAGTCCGCTTTCTATAGCTATCCTCTACGCGTATTTAAACCTGTAAAATGGCAACAGCGTGTAATATACGCCGAGTTGCCATACGTTTCTCACCAGTTTTTCGCCTTTAATGAGGTAAGGTTAAAGCCACCCAAAAATTTGTATTCGTAGTCTGTTTCCGACTTGATTAGATGCACTTTATAGCCAGACACACGTACTTAGGTGTATTGTCAACAACGTTATTTATTGCGCCCGTTGTTTCTTTTTTGTAGCACTTTGGTTGCTGCAATTTCTACCAAGTTCACGTTACTTCATATTTTGTTTATATAGGACTTATCAAGGTCTTTTGGGTTTACCATGACGACAAACCACTTTTGAAAACTTGTCATGGCCGCATACTTTCATATGTGATACGGAGATTAATACAGGCGGCGTTTCTTCGGGGTAAGGAAAAGTCACATTTTTGACTTGAATCACATAACGTGGCCAGAAATATACCCTGCTTCTATATAGCTGCTTTGCCGATAATACTTAATTTTTTCTTTAGAACGAATCTTTTAATTTATTAAATACACTCTGCGACTCTGAACTAGCTAGGAGCCATAACCTCGACTTTCAAGGTGAGAGGAATATCTTTAACACGTCGTGTTGACCACGGTTTTCTCTGCTCTAGTTATCTGTATAGAGCTCTTTAAATCTGGCGTTAGTTTTTTCCATCGTTACTGGTGGTGGCTTTCTATTTTCTTAGTGAGACAATCTGCTCCACTCTCAAGCTTATCACGGTGTACCTTCTTTATGGTGATTGGCCATTGGAGATTACTGTGCTGTGTTTCAAATTTGCAATCAGGTGTATGTGTTTTCTGTTCTTTACTCATATTTGTTAATTGTAGCACTAAGTGTTTTTTCTTTTTAGTTTTTTTGTTACAAACACAACTTTAAAAAGGGTTGAGTATTGTATCCTTAGACCTCCTGTTTCAGGTATAATCAGTCTAGGGAGGTGGGATATGCAATGGATGATATACTCGACCTTTTACATTTATGTGCATTAGAAATGTGTTATCTAGGGCACTCTAATTTGTACTTACATTGTGTGGACTCTTAATGGGTCACAATTGGACATATCTGTTCACTGTACCTTGACTGTAATATATGTATCCTTCTGCAGCCTTGAAAAAGCCCAGAGGGCGAAACGCGCGTCGGCTGCTGCTGTTCTGCGTTGTTGCTTGATCATTAAAAAATCTGCAACCGGACCCGATTGGAGAATTTTTTGTCATATGACTGTGTTTATGGACACTTGAAATACCGACTATTGTTTACTGTGCCTGTGTTGTTTTTACTAACTTAGGATTATAGTTACTCTTTTTGGGTGTGCTAAGGTGTACTGTGTATATATATGTAGCATTTGGGTTTGTCCTAAATGCGTTGATACCCTGATGGGTGGGTATTGTTGACACCGTTGAGCACCTCTATATGTGAAATTTGAGATATACATATCGATGAACTTCAAACTACTGTTGTGGATGTGCAGATCCTAAAGCAAATACCCATGTCTTTTGTGATTATATGCCAAAAACATATGCCTGGAGTGGGTTTCCAGGAGTGCTACCTGCTGTAGTATCCTCCGACGCGAGGTAGCGGTGCAGTCTACCAGCATCGGAGGTGTTGCGCGAGCGCTGACGCATGACGTCAGGCGCTCGCTATAAATAAAGGGGCGTGGCCCGCAAACGGCAGTCGGGACCACGCTGGAACTACAACGAGTGTCCCCGTGTGTCTTTAAGCGCCGCAGCGCGTTAGCCACGAGCGCACATGGCCTAGGGGCCATTATACTGGCGACGAGGGGCAGAAACGACCCCATGCAGAGGTGCTGACAGGCCATTTCCTCATGTACATCAGCTGTGCCCTCGGCCCTGGATCCATGCTGTCTCGCCTGGTTTGAGCTCCCCTGCTATGTGCCCCAAGCAGGGTGACGGACGCCCAGTACAGCCTTGTTACCCAGGGGAGTGCCTGCAGATGGGAGTTTGCCCCACACCCAGCCGGCGGAGCCCGTGGAGGAGTGTACCCAGCACCCTGGTGAACAGAGATCCCTATGGCGAGGCCTAACATGGACAGGCCACAGGACAAGCCCTGACTGTATCTCCCCTGTCCTCAGCCAGGCGGCTGCCACTGTGCCCAGGAGGTAAGCAGCGCACGTGCTGCAAAGTGACTTTGCGGCTCGCCAAGATGGCGTCGATTCCCGCCATTGAGCCATTTGCGGTTGACGGAGCTTCCTCATCCCTTGCCCCACGATGGAGAGACTGGATTGATCGCCTCCAGATCTACTTCGAAGGGGCGGGCATAGCCCGAGAAAGGCGCAGAGCCCTACTCCTCCACCTGGGAGGCAAGGACATCCATCGCATTTACAAGACTTTGGTGGAGGCCACACCTGAGACCTATGTCACGCTTCTCAATGCCCTGAATGCGCACTTCGAGCCGATGGCGAATATGGACTACGAAAGATTCATATTTTGCCAGGCCAAGAAGGAAGCAGAGGAATCGCTTGATGCATTCCATGGGCGCCTGAAGGAACTGGCCAGCACGTGCGGATTTAGGGACGAACAAGAAGAAATCCGAGGTCAGATAATACAAGGATGCTATTCGTCCAAACTTTCTTCAGGAGGACAGCAAATCCCTTGCGGACATCTCCACTCTGGGCCGGTCAAAGGAACTGTCGCAAGCCAGGGCATCGCACATGGAGGCGGCGCTCCACCGCCCTGTCAAGACGGAGCAGGTCAACGCGGTGGACACGACTAACGCGGTAAGGCCCAAATCGCGCCAAAACGCAGGAAGAAAGCAGCAAGACAGGAGAAAAGGATGCGGATACTGCGGAGGCACGCCCCATCGCCTGCAGGACTGTCCGGCGAAAGGAAAAAGATGCAGTGCATGCAGGTGGATGAACCATTTCGCGGCAGTATGCCGGTCAACAAAATCACGGAAGGAGGCAGCTCAGACGGTGGCTGAAGACCGAGACGGGGAGGATATGGATGATGACGCGGGGGAATACCCGGTCCACTACGTGTTCGCAGTAGACCAGCCACGACGGAAGAGACGACGCCTTCCAAGGTGCAAAGTCAAGATCCACAACCAGGATGTGAGAGCCACCATAGACACGGGGGCATCGATCGAGCTCATGGCGGCCAATGTGTATGATCAACTAAATCCAAGCCCCCCACTAAGCGAAGCAAGAATCAGAGTATTCGCGTATGGACAGAAGACACCAATCCCGCTCTTAGGATGTTTCAAGACGTACGTGACCCCTGAGGGAAACGGGATGCTGATCAGTGGACAGTCAGCGGAAGAGCTGAGGCTGATATCGTTCGCCCTGGCGGTGCAAGAGGAAGAATTAGAGGCCATCATGGAGAAGTTCGAAGACGTCTTCAAGGGCATCGGATGCCTCAAAGGGAAAGAAGTATCTCTCCACATCGACCAGTCAGTCCAACCGGTGGCGCTGAGGCACAGGCGCATTGCATTCCACTTGCGCAAGAAGGTTGAAGACGAGCTGGAGGCATTGGAAAAGCAAGGGATTATCGAGAAGGTCAGTGGACCCACCCCGTGTCCCCGATCGTAGTGGCAAGAAAACCGAAACAGCCGGGGCAGGTCCGCATCTGTGTGGACATGCGACTCCCCAATGCCGCGGTGAAAACAAAAACGTCACCTAACCCCCACCATGGACGACATCCTGGGAGAACTGAACGGTGCAAGATGGTTTTCAAAGATGGATCTTCGGTCCGGATATCACCAACTGCCGCTACACCCGGACTCTCGCTACATCACCACCTTCTCAACGCATGTCAGCCTCAGGCGGTACCGACGCCTAAACTGCGGAATCTCAAGCGCTGCGGAGGTGTTCCAAAACACTATCCGGGAGGTTCTCAGCGGGCTACCAGGGGTCTTGAACGTAAGCGGCGTTCTCTTGGCGTACGCCTCGTCGATAGAAGATCACCATCGGAGACTGCGAGGGGTCCTCCAGAGGATTAAGGAATCCGGACTGACCCTACACAGGGAGAAGTGCCAATTCTTAAAGAGGAAGATCAGTTTTTTTGGCTACACATTCTCTGACCAAGGAGTCGCCCAGGACCCTGACAAGGTAAAAGATGTACAAGACGCCCCGGCACCTTCCAACATTTCAGAAATAAGAAGCTTCCTAGGGATGGTGAACTTCTGCGGGCGTTTTGTCCCAGACTTGTCGAACCTCACAAAGCCCCTCAGGGAACTGACAAAATCCACCACCCCTTGGCACTGGGGACCAGAGCAGGACCAAGCCTTCAAAGATACCAAGGCGGCCTTGTCGGCCGACACAACCCTGTTATATTTTGATCCAGCCCGATCCACTAATGTCGCAGTGGATGCCAGCCCATATGGGCTAGGGGCGGTGCTCGCACAGTTGCAGGAAAATGGTGAATGGGCCCCGATAGCATATGCGAGCCGCTCCTTGACGGACACAGAACAGAGGTAATCGCAGATAGAGCGAGAAGCGATCGCCATCCACTGGGCTTGTCGACATTTTCACGTCTATGTGTACGGACACCCGTTCACTGTGTCCACAGACCACAAACCCCTCATTCCCCTGTTTCAAGGATCAGCATCAAAGCCTCCGCAGAGGATTGAAAAGTGGATCCTTCAACTACAGGAGTACGATTACCGAGTGGAGTACAAGCCAGGCTCCTCTAATCCCGCGGACTATCTCTCAAGGCATCCCAGAGTGGCCACTAAAGCGGAAGAAGAGGACGCTGAAGATACGGAGGAATACGTCTGGATGGTGTCAGAAAGATCCCGACCATTGCCCATGAGCCTTGAAACGATTGTGGCAGCCACCCAGAGGGACGAATGCCTGCAACTGGCCCTGACGGCAGTCCAGTCGAATGACTGGTGCCCCATCCAGTCCTCCATGGCCAGACGAACGCTGCAAGCAAAGGCCGTCATGGAGTCACTTATGCGGGTCAAGGATGAGCTCTCGGTTGACAACAGCGGATGTCTTCTCCGAGGCCCGCGACTGGTGATCCCATCCCGTCTGGCTCAGAAAGCGGTGGACCTCGCACACCGGGGCCACCAAGGCATGGTGAAGACAAAGAGTCGGCTGAGGGCCAAGGTATGGTTCCCGGGGATGGACCCTATGGTGGAGCAAACGGTCCAAACATGATCGTGGTGCCAGGCATCGGGTCAGCCGGATCACCCCCACCCCATCATCACCGAGGAAAACCCCCAACGACCATGGGAGCGGGTGAGTGCAGACTTCGGGCACCACCCGGATGGACGCTATGCCCTTGTGATCATCGACGACTATACAAAGTACCCGGAGGTCGAGGTGGTGGGAAGCCAGACTGCTGCGGAGGTCATCACAAAGTTCGAGAAGACCATCGCCACGCACGGAATATTTGAAGTGGTGAAGACGGACAACGGCCCACCCTTCCAAGGGCAAGAGTTTGCTGACTATCTTAAGGCTTGGGGGATCCAACACCGGAAAGTGACCCTGCGCTGGACTCAGGCCAATGGGGAAGCGGAAAGGTTCATGCGGATTCTCAACAAAGTGGTACGCATTGCGCACGCCGATGGATCGCCACTCGAGAGAGCCATCTACAGCTTCCTGAGAGAATATCGGCTGATGCCTCATCTCACGACAGAGGCAGCTCTGGGACCTGCGAGCATGGGCCGAGTAGTGCGAGACACCAACCCGCATCACCCAAGCTGGATTCCGCCTCAGATTGATTCTGGGAAGGTCCTAGCCAACAGGACCCACTCCAATGACCAGGCCAGTGCTGACCGGGGAGCCCAGACATCAGCCATTCAAGTAATGGACAGAGTCTATCTCAAGGACAGGTATCCCGGAAGCAAATTCCGGCTCCCATTTGAACGCAAACCTTGGACAGTAGTCCGCCGAACTGGCACCATGATAACAGCGAGAAGAGGAACAGAGGAGGTCACATGAAACGTATCTTTCTTCAAAAAGGTGTACCCCGGGACTCCAGACCCGCAGTTGTCAGAACGCCAGGGCGCCCGGCCAAGTCAACCGCCAGCGGAGGAAGGCCCAGAAGGGAACCAAGGGTCCACCCCCACCGAGGACGACGATCAATCCGGCCAGAGTGCGCCCTCGCTGCCAGGAACACCAGGCGGAGGGTCGCCAAGCTCTCCGGTGAGGTTCCCTGGGAGCGCAGCCTCGCTAGGAGTGGTCCCAACAATACCGTAAGTGCGGGGACAGCAGTCCGGATACGGCCTGAGAAGAAATCCGGCGCCATCCTCCCAGCTGGCCGATTTCCTGGTGTGACGGACCTGGGACTGGAACTCTAGTGACTGGTAACAGACCTATATGGTCAATGTTTGTTTGTTGTTTTGATAAAGGTTAGAAGGAATGTAGTATCCTCCGACGCAAGGTAGCGGTGCAGTCTACCCGCGTCGGAGGTGTTGCGCGAGCGCTGACGCATGACGTCAGGCGCTCGCTATAAATAAAGGGGCGTGGCCCGCAAACGGCAGTCGGGACCACGCTGGAACTACAACGAGTGTCCCCGTGTGTCTTTAAGCGCCGCAGCGCGTTAGCCACGAGCGCACATGGCCTAGGGGCCATCACACCTGCAACCTTATAGCAAGGGCCAAAACCATGATGTTGCCTTCAGTTGCTTCAGAAATGTCCTGTCAGTACAGTGGCCACATTATTTCCTGTGGACACCGCACATCCATGGCTGTTTTCCAAGACTCATGAGCCCCTTGGAACTAAGAATATCTGTTCACATTTTCGACTGACAGAACTAGAGTAGTACAGTAGAAGCATCAGCGTTCAAACAAATGGCAAAACACCAATGTCCTCTGGCCAGGCAGTGTGAGAGAGGTATGGCTTACAGCAGTACATTTCTGTGACAGAATCAGGGAGTACATCGTTTTCATATTCCCCCTGGTTCTGTGGATCGAAATCTTTCATCTAATGAACAGTGCACAATAATTAGTGATACTACCACTATTAAGTGACAAACCCTACGACTACCTAATTAATTGTGCAGGCCTCGACACTTAGGAAAAATACCATATTTGTTAGTGGCCGACGTTCAATATATCATTACTTAGGCTAGTATTCTAGAGCATATGATTGTGTACTTGAGAAACCAACATGAGACACATCTGCCCTAGGCTTTATTCATTGACCTAATTGTGACCGGCAAATGTTTAATAGGTGTGTTCTGCGGTTTGTTCCAGACACACCACAGAACAGCACATTAAGCATTTGACAGTCACAATTAGGTCACGCCAAAATTTGAAATATGCTCCCCGCTCCCAAGATAAATTGGCCAGCGACTTGGAATGTCAGAGGGCATCATTCTTGCAAGATCAGGCAGACACTTTCATAATGGACCAGTCATAAAATAGATGGCATACTTCTGCAAGAGATACACCTTGCCAAAGCATCAGAGGGCACATAAGCTATAGATCGGCGGCTCAGTGCTTCAGGTCATCATACTCCTCATATGCTAGAGGAGTTATGAAACTTATCAGAAGGGGGTATGCTTCCGGCATCTTTCTACCGAAGCCGATACACGGGCCGATATATTATAGTTCAGGGTATCCTGAGAGGCCAACTTTTAAATCTGGATAATAACTACGGCCCCAACACAGACAATGCACAATATGTCAACGGCCTGTTGAACAACATTTTTACTATTTTTGCCAAGACTCTTGTATGTGGGGGAGACTTTAAGACCATAGTAGGTATAACACTTGACCGATCACACGCTCTCACTTTTTACCTTGATAAACAGTGGTAAAGTGCTTGTGCTCTCACCCTAAAACATGGTAAGAATTAGCGCACACCTGATTGGTACATTTAATTGACATGACAGTGACTTGTATATGGTACTATGAGAACCCAGGGTCTGTAAATTAAATGCTACTACTGGGCAGCAGCACTCATTGCGTAACCCACCAAAGTAGCATTTTAAATCATGTCTCAGGCCTGCCACTACAGCCTGAGTGGGTGCAGTTTTAAACTGCCATTTCGACCTGACAAGATACACCCTTTGCCAGGTCTGAACCGTACTTTTTAATACTTATAAGTCACCACTATGGTAGGCCCTAAGGCTCATAGGAAAGGGTGTATTGTATTTAAAAAGTAGGAGCTGTACTTGAGTTTTACATGTCCTGATAGTGAAAATATCATACATTTAATAATTGCTCACTTTTGACTTGGACAAGCTAGAGATATGCTGTTTACACTCAAATTAATTGTAATTTAATACCTTTTTTAATGGTGAAGTCGAATTGTAAGTTACAAATCTCAAAATGCTACTTTTAGAAAGTTGCAAAAACCTATAGGGGTTAAGCCCAACGGACCGGGGCCAGGTAGGGCTATTCAAAATTCAGAACACAAAACAATGAACCCGGCTCCGTACTACCGTATACTCCTACTACTCATGGAGTAACGAACAGTCAACTCTTTTATATGTCCGAATGTAATTTTTATTAGACCATTCCTGTTTCTTATTAATTTAAAAATTGATCAAAACAATTTTTTGGACTGAAAAAAAAACACAGACTTATCAAATTCACACATGAACTTACACGTATATACAATTCACATTAACATACACTTAAAGACAAAAATGGACTTAGACACTGTGAAAAAATTATTGGCAACAGCTTGCAACAATGCAAAAGCAGCAAATTAATTCATACATTAATCTGATGCAAAACACATTTTTAGGAAAATTTACATCATATACAAAATTTTGTAATAAACATGAAAATATCCAATGTTATGAACCACATGTGTTCTTCCAACTCCAGCGTCAAAAGAGTATCTGAATAGTATATCAATGCTTTATCCAATAATTTCCTTCATCTCTCGCCGCATTCAGAATTAACTAAATGCCTCCCAAAATGCCAACGCGTTTCATGACCCAGGTGAATAGTACTGGGACTATAATCAGGGCTTAATATAAATGGACCGGATATTCTGTTTTCTAGCGATGGAGCGGACGCTCCAGCTCGTTTGCTCCAAGAGTTTTTGGCTTTTCTGCCACTGGACTCGTTTATGTTACTGCCTACAAGGCTCCCTTAACACTTTGCCAGTATGAATTTCTTTACTGCAGAGTATGGGCAGGACTGAGTTCCTTGAAGACTCTTTATTTTTACCGCATCTTCACCAATTAAAAAAAGAAAATGGTCTAATTAAAATTCCATTTGGACAGATAAAAGAGTTGACTGTTCGTTACTCCATGAGTAGTAGGAGTATACGGTAGTACGGAGCCGGGTTCATTGTTTTGTGTTCTGACTTTTAGAAAGTTAGCATTTTCTCATCCCAACCAACTCTGGGGCTGATTCCGATCCGGATCGGAAGGGCACCAAACGCAATCCGGCTGGAAAAACTACGAGCCGTACGCGAGTTTTCTGCCCGACTTGTACAGCTGTACGAGCGAGCAAGTACGATGCGAGCTACGTGATATTCACCGACCGAGTTGTTTCTGGGTCTGAGCCGCTCCGTACGTCTCGGTCGTAAGCTAACCGTGTCGTGCAATGGATGCGATTTACTTCCGAGCCAGTGCGATGCACGCATCGGACAGCCTGTGCGAGCCAGAGTGTCTGGCTCGCAAAACGTCTGGGTGGTTGCCTTTGAGGGTCCACGTCGGACCCTCTGTCACCCTCAGCCCTATGACTCGGACACAGGGGGAGACCCAAGGATCCCCCCAACACAGGCATGTGCGGATGGCACCGACGCGTACCCACTGTAGGGGGGCATACTTGTGCGAGACGTACTCATTCAGTCAATGGGAGCCAATGTACGCGTCGTACGACCGGCTCCCATTGACTTCTGTGGGAGTCCGACCGAACCGAGTCCGGCAGCATACGGCCGCATCATACTCGCTTGGTCGGACTGCAGGACTCCGGCTCGGTCGTAAAATACTCCGAATCCGGCTCGGTCGGAGTGCTTTCCGACCCGGATTGGAATCGGCACCTTAGTCTTTCTGCCAGTGCCCTGGGTCGCGTGACTGTGAATGAGTCTGGTGTTGGTTTGTGTAGTTGTTCCGGACAGTGTTACAAAAGGGGGTTAGGTGTGGACAGGATGGGCCATTCTGACAGAATGGCTGGGGAGGGGTTATACTCAGCCTCACTTACTCTTGAAAAAGGGCTTTGCCTAAGGCACAAAAAGGAACCTGACCGCTGGCCTACCTTGCCTTTTGTAACACTAAACAATTTGGAGCCTGCACCAGAGGAAAGTAAAGAACAGAATCAGTTTTGGGGTAGGTCAGGGAATTCACCACGCAAAGGCTTGTACCAGGTATAAAAAGAGGACCTTCAGGACCACTCATTAAATCACTCACGGACCATTGGAAAATTCAGAAGAAGGACTGCCCTACTGTTAGAAGGACTGCCTTGCTTCCCTGCAGTCTGAGGAAGGGAGACGCTTGCTCCCTTGGCCCTGGGACCACCAGAGTGATTTCAAGGGCTTGTTGACTGGCCTCCTGTGTGAGTTACAGCGACATAACAAGCTTCTAGAGGCCTCCCTGAATGAACCAGCTGACCAGCACAAACTGGGCCTGCCTGAACCTGCCTAAGCTCTGTTGTTGACCTCTGCCTGGAGTGTGTTCTGATCCCCAAGAGACCCCTTGGTCTTGGACAGCAAAGTGTACTCCTCCTAAAGAAAAGATGAAAACTCTGAAACTTGAGCTCATCACAACCATGTATGGGCCTGTTCGTGCCAAGACTCTGCTGCCTGCATTGACCACTAACAGCAAGTTCCAGCAAGACATGCTCTATACATCGACAGACACTGTCCACAAAAAACGGCAAATTGAGACCCGCACTTCACATAACAGTGACTGTCCGCGATGATCCACCAGCTGAAGCTCCAGTGTTCGGATCTTCATGCTACAGCAATGACCATCAGAGATGCCCGGCCTGCTCTTCACACCAAAAGCCTCCTCCTCTAGGCCTCCTCCAATTGAACGAAACTCTTTGCGCCAGACTTGAGAAGGTAACTCTTCAGCGGAAATAACCTGGTCCCTGTTTCTGACCCGTGCTCCTTTGTTGTGGCCCTAAGCTTGTGACTTTCCCCCAGTCTAGGGCGGCCATATAACCAAGATTAGAACATTCTGGGGCATATTCTTAAGCCCCTATCGCCACAGGAAAGTCACGTTTTCTGACGTTCCCATGGCGATAGGGTCAGCGCCTTATTCTCAAGACAGTGTTAACCCACTTAATGTGGCTTAACACTGCCTTGAGAATAGGGCTCCTTTCACACTAAACTTGGTGTGAAATGGGGCGTGGAGTGGGTGTTGCGGTAGGCGTACCACCGCAACACCCATTGAATTCGACGCCACCACCTATTATCAAGGGCGGCGATAATAGGTGGCAGCGCCGAACTCAAGCCCAGAAAAATCCTGGTCTTAAGATGGCAAAACGAGGAGAAATGCTTAATTTCTCCTAGTTTTTGCTATTTTTTGCTATTTCCATGTGTGCTGCCCTGTGCAGCGCACATGGAAATAGCAAAATGCCATGGTTTGTTCATGTACAGGTGTCCTTTCCTGTACATAAACAAACCTTTTTTTTAAAATGCCGTTTTGTAACTTACATGTGTGCTGCATGAAGCAGCACACATGTAAGTTACTAATCGGCATTTTAGGTTTGTTTATGTGCAGGAAGGGACACCTTCCCGCACCTTCCTGTACATAAGCAAACCTCCCTGCTTGCAGACACCCTTTCACTCTGGTGCAAGGGTGCCTGCGTTGGCGTTAAGTCGTGAGACTTAGCGCTGGCGCAGGGAGAAGTGCCAGGCTGCACCACTTTTTTGTGAATAGGGTGCAGCCTGGCGTGCCCGTAGTGGTGGTGAGAGGTGTTAAGCCAAGGAGACTAACGCTTCTCACCGCCACTTCCTCATGAATATGCCCCTCTGTTTCTTAGTACTATTTCAATGAAAACTTTAAAAATCAATATCTCTTTTTCTACTGAATGGAATTTGTTCATTGTGGTGTCATGTTATTTACTGACATTTACACTCTCTTTCTAAATTGGTTGAATAATTTTCTCGTGCTATGTTTTCACTTTGGTTCCCTGATTAAATATCAATGTAAAAAATATAGTTTACAAAAATATCGTGGTAAAAATATCGAATACAAAAATATCGACTCCCTATACTTAAACAGGTAAGTACAATAATATCGATACAAAAATATCGAAGTAAAAAATAGAGGTGTAAAGAATATCTGCTTAAAAAAGATATATAAATTAAATAAAATATATTAAATAATATTAATATTTGTAACAAAATAAATTACATTTAATATATATTTTAACTAAATATAACAAATAAACTTAAATAAAATATAAACACACAAAAATGTGTACAAATACATATATTTACTTAAAAACTTTTTATTAACTATTATCTTAACTTAATTTATAACCTTTTTAAATTATATACAAATAAAATACATACATATATGAATAATTTAAAATAAAATATAACATACTATAATTAATTAACAAATTAAACTATTAAAATAAATATTAAAAATACATTTCACAACACAATAAAAACAGTAGGGAAAATGTTGGATAACGGAGGGGTAAAAATTACTATTCCCACTCCAGTGAGTGCAGCAGTAGGGAAAGTGTTGGATAGCGGAGGGGTAAAAATTACTATTCCCACTCCAGTGAGTGCAAAAGTAGGGAAATGGTAGGATAGCAGAGAGGTAAAAATTACTATTCCCACTCCAGTGAGTGCAACAGTAGGGAAAGTGTTGGATAGCGGAGGGGTAAAAATTACTATTCCTACTCCAGTGAGTGCAAAAGTAGGGAAATCGTGGGATAGCAGAGAGGTAAAAATTACTATTCCCACTCCAGTGAGGGCAACAGTAGGGAAAGTGTTGGATAGCGGAGGTGTAAAAATTACTATTCCCACTCCAGTGAGTGCAACAGTAGGGAGAGTGCTGGATACCACACTAATAAAAAAATAAACTTCAACGTTTTTATTAATCAATACTGAAATGTAAATATACTATTATTAAAACAAATAATAAACATTCATTAATTACACATTGTTTAACACTATAACATCCACAACACACATCTAAAATTAATTACAGAATTACAATTATTAATTATTAATTAATTAAAACAAATTAATTACTGCAAATAAATTAACAAATAATTAATACATCATCAATAAAAAAAAATTACTTCCCACCATTTACACCTATAAAAACAACAACACACACCTAAAATGTATTAAACAATTACCATAATTAATTATTAATTAATGTAAAATAATTAGCAACTAATTATCAAACAATTATTATTAACTTATTTTACACATTTGTAACTCTATAGTATCACAATTATAGAATTATGAATACATATAAATCATTAAATACATTTCATATAATTACATTACTTCCCACCCTATTTCTCTATAAACCCACAACCCACTATGGAACTAAAATCGCAAAATTCAATTGAAAAATAATTATTAAATGCTAAAAATAATAATTAAAATCTATATAATTAAATTACTTCCCACCCTATTCCCCTATAAACCCACAACGCGCTACCGAACTAAAAACGCAAAATTAAAGTTAAAAAAAATATTAACTACTAAAATGTTAACACATATAATAAAAATACTAACAATTCTCATACAAAATACAAAAATACATAACATTATTAATGAATCAATATTTATGACAACTATGTTTTTGTTAACGATATTTAACACTTCGATATTTATTCAATCGATATTAATTACATAACAATTGATATTCTTTACCACGATATTTTTTACATCGATATTTCTTACCCAAAATATTTTTACCTCGACATTTCTGTAGGTCGATATTTAAACATCGATATTCTTGCTCTGTACCTTCACTTTATTACGGTTTGCTTGCAGTGTAGATACTTTAAACAGTGGCTCTAAGTTAAGCCTGACTCCTTTTGTCCCAAGCTACAAGATAATTCATTTAGTGACTGTCTTTGATTCACCCTGACAAGGATTGGGATGGTTGTCTGAATGGCACTTCTACCCCTCTGAACTGACAACTCAATTTCTCTCCCATGTATATAACATAATGCTCCACTTTGTGTTGTGATTCTTGTTAATAGTTCACCGCATGCCAAGATAGCGTTGTGTTTCAACACTGCCTACTCTTGTGCAATTTGAGACAATTTCTAAATCAGAATTGTGGAGACGCACTCTGGTGTCTTTTTGAAATTGTAAAGTGACCACTTCTTTCTTGAAAACTAATACATTTTAAAAGGGTTAAAAAAAACACTAGTGGTAAATTTGATTTACAAGGCACACTATAATCTGTTCATCCAGAAAACCCCAGTAATTAATTACCTATATATCTCATATTGAAGTTAACTCATGCAATGCATACCAGCAAAGCTGAAACGGTATACATATATTTCCTACTTTGTTAATCAAACACGATTAAATAGCTCTAATTCTATTTTTTTGCCCATTTAGGAGCACTGCATAGATTTCATGACAAGCATCTAGTGGAGAGAAAAATTTCAGTATACCGATATGAAGATGTGTCATGAGTGAAGATAATGTGTACATCGAACAGTTGCCTAAACTAGTTGTCAGATATTGATGGATAATGCTGCCACTTGGAAGACTAATGTTCACAACCCATATAAGATTTATGTTCACAGCTCACTCAACTTTAATCAAGAATAATGTCAATACAGATTTTATTGTGTTCCCCCCTGAACTGTGACTCCATCCATCAATTCGAGGAAATGCTAGAGATTTGTCAATATCATCAATAAACACTTCAATTGTGGCAGCATTTTTTGGACTGTGGACATTACGAGAAAGACAAGAAATTGTTGACCATCAACTTGACCCTCAAATTTTAATGCACTTATTGTTATTTACTTGAGGTAAGTGGCAGACTGAGAGATGAAGAGATATTTTCAAAGCCCTCCCTGAACTACCAATACAATGGTTCATTGATTCTTTAACAATATGATTGAGTTGAATCATGACAGACAATGTTTTGTGAGAAAATGAGCTCAGGAGCTCAATATGTCCTGTCCCTTCAAAGTGATGGTTATGATAAATTACATTTTCTCAGCATCTTTGTTTTGCATCAACTACCACTTTTGCTAGCGGCTGCAGACCTGGTATTAACGATATTCCTTATGAAAAATCCAGCAAATACATATTATCCATTGAAATGGTTATGAAGCTTAAACTGATAAAGATTCTGCCTGAGTACAACCCTATAGTGATGGGCAAGATCTCTCATATTCTTCCTTCTGTTCTCCGGGTGTTCCTCAGGGGTCAGTTGAAGTCCAGTTTTTAAATCTCAACCGTTAACCCTTGAAAGACATTATCATAAACTCTAGCTTCTCATACCACTGGTATTCCATTGTCACGTAGCTCTTTACGAAATTCCACCTGAGGACATCATGTTAGCTTTGACTTTTGAATACATACAAATCTGGAAGAGAAAACTGTGCTCCAACCTAATCAAATAATTTCTCGCCACTTCTACCATCCTATGTTGCACTCTGTTCACTAGTGATTACCTCAAATCTCTGGCGTTCAAATTGTTCTCCCATCTAAACCACCAGAAACACATCAACACCGTGGCCATCAATGTTAATCATTAGGTTTAAGTGATTTGAGAACTCAAACCCCTTCTCCAAAAACAAGATCTCAAAGAAGTGACTCAAAGTTGCAGGTTTTCCAAGTTTATTGATAGATCGAAATAACATGTCAGCATCAACATTATGAAAACAATTGCATTTAAATATTTAAAACAATAATGCTGAAAAACATCTAAGTTTCACATGGATAAAAAGACAACAATACATATTGAATTGTAATCCATATAGACAAAAGTGCATCAAGGCCAGACCCCATAAGATATCATCCCATCATGTTGCTTAATAGCTTTAGCCTAGTTATCCAAGCTTCATATAAAAACTTTGATTAAGCTACTACAACTATCGGTGAGCTGTGACTTTTACAGATTCTATATGCTTAACCTCTTTCGGGCAAACTCAGGGGGATATTCACAAGGACTTATCTACGATTTATCTCCACCTTAACGCATCAAAAGTGGAGAAAGATTTAACACCCCATTCACAAGCTGGTGCAAACTGCAGACAACGCCAGTATTCCCGCGATAACTGCCCCAAAAGTTATCTCCACGGTGGACACCATCAACTAACCCTAATGAGATGCAGAGTAGGCGTTCCTGTGCAAAAACACACGAAAAAACCACAACACCACTTTCACAATGAACTGCCAGATCTGCGAAGCGAACCAAAAACATGCGATAAGTCACGATAGCACCAGGGATTTAACACCTGCCTTTTGCTGGTGCTAAGCAGGACGACAACCCACAGCATGAAAGAGAGCCCAACCAAGAGCCACACCCGAAGACCCACAGATGCCATGGAGACAATGATCATGCAGCTCCGATACCCTTGAGGGCCACAACACCCACTGCCACCACCCCCAGCCCCTCCCCCACCCCCCAGACATACACATACTGTGCACGACACAAGAGCCAGAAAAAGTGCATTATGACGCACATTGCCAAGAAAAACACACATGTGTGGCCACACAGCACTGAAGTAACAACCAAAAACTTTATTGAAATACAACAGAAAAACACCAACGCGGAAGACTCCTGTCGGGTCCGTCAGGGACAATCTCGACGTCACAGCCTGGAAAATAAAGCACAGAATCAGTATGTGTGTCATGCGCACATCAAAGGAGCAAGATACAGAGAAACAGAGAAGGAAAGAAAGCCAGAGAGAGAAAGAGAGGGAAGGAAAGGAAGGGAGAGAGAGAGAGACACCGCTGCCCCTGCGCACCCAGGCCCCACTGTTCACCTGCTACCATCAGTGCACACGTCATCATCGCAGGCTGCACACCCGCTCAGCTATTTCGGTGCCACTAACCCTGTGCAACGCCAGTCAGCGCCACGTGGTGGGAGGCCCGTGACAGCCGCAAGGCTTTGGGTGCCACTAACCCTGTGCAACCCCAGTCAGCTCCACGTGGTGGTAGGCCCGTGACAGCCGCAAGGCTTCGGGTGCCACTGACCCTGTGCGCAACAACTCATGGGCTCTTTATGATTGAGAACCGTGGAACATCTGTCCTCCAGTCACCACCGGCAGAGGGGAACGCCGTCGAACTCTGGGACCTGCTCGACTCCGCCGGCCCGGTCATCGCCTTCCTGATGGGGACCTGGATGAACACCACCTTGGCGCATGACAGATCCATAGCCATCCCGGACGGCTACAAGATCACCCGCAGAGATCGTAACAACAAACCAGGAGGAGGAATCGCCATCATCCACAGGAACACCATCAGAGTCTCAACCAACACCGAAGACACTCTCAGTATGGCAGAACACCTACACTTCCAGATCCATGTCAATCACAACCCCACCCTCAGAGGAACCCTCGTCTACTGACCCCCGGTTCCCCGTCCACAAAGCAGCGAATCCATCGCCGACCTCATCAGCATGCACGCCCTCTCCTCCACAGACTACATCCTCCTTGGAGACCTGAACTTCCACCTCGAGAACGCCAATGACAGTAACTCCACAACGCTGATTGACAACCTCGCCAACCTCAGACTCAAACAGCTCATCACGATACCCACCCACTCCGCCAGACACACACTCTACCCCATCTTCTCCACCAGCAACCACGTCACCTTCAGCCACACCACCGAACTCCACTAGACTGACCACCACTTCATCCACTTCTCCTTCGAGAAACACACCGCGCACAACCAGCTGCAACAGATCCCTCACCGCAGCTGGAATAAAGTCACCGAAGACCAGCTCATCACCACACTAACCCGAAACCTTCCACCGGAGCCCTCTGAAACCGACGCAGCAGCCCACAACTTCAGACAATGGATCGACGACTGTGCCAACACCCTCGCCCCGATCAGGAAACCGTCCAACAGGCGCACCAATACAAGAGCCATCTGGTTTCTATGCTGACCTCCAGAACACCCGACAACCACACAGACATCAGACACAACCACCACAAACTCATCTGATCCGCCAAAAGAACCTCCTTCAAGGAACGCATCGACATCAATGGACACAACAGCAAAGAGCTCTTCAACATTGTGAAAGAGCTCGCCTCCCCCAGCTCCAGCTCCAATGACATTCCACCATCACAAGAACTCTGCGACTCCCTGGCCACCTTCTTCCACCGCAAGATCGAAGACATCCACAGCTGCTTCGACATCCAGACACCCACAACGGACACCGACACCCCCGACTCAACATTCACCAAACACACCAACCTCCTGCTCTCCTGGAACCACGTCAATGACGAAGACACCATCAAGATCATGGACACCATCCACTCCGGCTCACCTTCTGACCCCTGCCCCCACCACATCTTCAACAAGCCAAGCTCCATCAGTGCACCCCAACTCCGAAAAATCATCAACAGCTCCTTCGAGACTGCCACCTTCCCGGAAAGCTGGAAACACGTCGAAATCAACGCCCTACTCAAGAAACCCAAGGCGGACCCAAAGGACCTCAAGAACGTCCGACCCATCTTCCTTCTCTTGTTCCCGGCGAAAGTCATTGAGAAAACTGCCAACAGACAAATGACCTGCTTCCTGGAGGAGAGCAATGCCCTGGATCACTCCCAATCCAGATTCCGCAGCAACCACAGCACCGAAACCGCCCTCATCGCCGCCACTGACGACATCAGAACCATACTGGACAACGGTGAAACCACGTCCCTCATCCTTCTGGACCTCTCACCCGCCTTCGACACCATCTGCCACCCCACCCTGCGTACACGCCTCCACGATGCAGGGATCCGAGACAAAACCCTGGACTGGATCACCTCCTTCCTCACCGGTAGAACCCAGAAAGTTCGCCTCCCCCCTTACTGCTCTGAAGCCACCACGATCATCTGCGGCATGCCCCAAGGCTCATCCCTCAGCCCAACTCTCTTCAACATCTACATGGCACCACTCGCCAACACCGTCTGAGCACACCGCTTCAACATCGTCTCTTATGCCGACGAACACCCAGCTGATCCTCTCCATCACCAAGGACATGGCCACCGCCAAATCCAACCTCCACGATGGAATGAAGACCGTCGCAGACTGGATAAAGACTAGCCGGCTGAAGCTGAACTCGCACAAGACAGAGGTCCTCATCCTCGGATCCACCCCCTCAGAATGGGACGAATCCTGGTGGCTGGCCTCGCTGGGAGCTGCCCCGACACCCGCCAACCACGCACGCACGCAACCTGGGTTTCATCCTGGACTCCACACTCTCTATGACCCGACAAGTCAACGCTGTTTCCTCCTCCTGCTTCAACACCCTCCGCATGCTCCGAAAGATCTTCAGATGGATCCCCACTGAAATCAGAAGGACGGTCACCCAAGCACTCGACAACAGCAAGCTGGATTACGGCAACGCACTCTACACAGGAGCCTCGACCAAACTCCAGAAGAGACTCCAACGCATACAAAATGCCTCTGCGCACCTCATCCTCTGACTCCCTCGCCACAGCCACATCACTACCCAACTTACAGACCCTTACATTTCTCGAGAAATGCGCATGCGCGGGCGTCCGCGCATGCACATTTATGAGAAGAAGTTGCCGTCAACCAGGAAGAGGGAGCCCCGGGACGCCGCACCGCAGGTAAGGCATTTTACTTACTTTAACATTCTTTAAATTATTTTAAATGAGGGCGGGCGGGCGGGCGGCAGGTGGCGGGCAGCTCTGCTTTGCCGTGGTGTGTGCCTAAACCGTGAAGCAGGCAGCGCTACTTACACTCCGTGGGCGAAGCGGAGCACTACGCCCGGGCTTAGTGGCGAGACCATGGCCTCTGGTTCAATAGAAAGTTATTACAAGTTTGGAGGCTTGCGTGCACTGTTCACTGGGTTATTGGCAAAACCTTCATTCTTAATACTAACGTGTCCTTCTCAAAATGACAATAATGATTCTCAACGATAAACCATTTATACAAAAATCAAATTATTATTTTACTTATCTTTGACAATGTCATAAACATAACAAAAACATGAACTTTACATGTTCATCGTTCAATTTGCAATTGGTGTATTAGCAATACTACTGTGAACTTTAGAATGCATAAGACTTAAAACACAACAATCTTATGAATGCCCGTTGCATTTTGGGACGTTGCAGTCCCTTCCTCAGGGGCCAACCTATAAAGGAAAAGTATACTCTTATAAGCTTATCAACAAATGATCAAAAATTACACAAAAGCAGCATTGCCCAGTCAACTGTTATCAATTTGCATGCCAACTCGTGAAACTCCTGTGTGTCCAGAAGTGCTAAACACCATTACCTACTCAACAAGTTTACAAAAAATGTTAGTAATTCGATTCCTTAATGCAGAAGAAAGTTTCTTTAGTATTCCGAAATGATGGTGATTAATTGCGTGTATAAATACCCGGTGTGCAACGTTAGTATTAAAAATAAAGGGTTTGCCAATAACCCAGTGAACAGTGCACAGTGCATGCAAGCCTCCAAACTTGTAATAACTTTCTCTTGACTAGACACTTGGTCAGACAGCAAGTGTAGCGCTGTAGCTCCACTTAGTAAGTAATTTGATCAACACAGTGAATAGACAGGTACAAATTGGTGTGCTCCTCCAACCCTTTATCTTTACTTCAATTCCTCTGTCGAGGGGGAAGCACCCACAGGAAAAATGTCATTTGATCGAATCAAAAACGTTATGGATAATAAGGCAACAACTAAGGTTTATACCACAGATGAATCCAGTGAAATATATGCCTTAATACAAGAAGTTAAAACAGCGGATACACATGGAGGCTCCATTAACCAGCAACTCAGACAATTGGAATATATCACCAGACGTCAACTCAACCAGAAACTCCATGCCTCAACATTAGTCCAATACCATGAAGCTAAACGTATACCACGTGGTCTACGCTTATCCATTAAACCGATGTTATTTCATTTTCATCTTAATTCTTTATTCATGGACAAATGGTATTCCATCTTAAACAAGTGTTCATTGGACCTTATATTATTAATAATAGAGGAACTTTCCAAGACCATACAGGAATTAGAAGAAGACATTTTCACTCTCAAAAGTGAACTAGAATTAAGGATAGAAAATAATGCTTGGCAATTACAACTTGAAATGCTCAATCAGAAATTGGAAAAATATGGAAAATAACTACAGGAAGGGAAGCTGCGCAAGTATAAAAGGGACACCATAGATTATAAACTCAACAAACTTTACACGTGAGCTGAGATTTATGCACACAGGAGATTTGGCCAAAAGAAAACAAACACGTCATCAGATGAAAGCCTGGTCACTGACAAAGCAGCATCAACTAGCAGAACATCAGCTCACACGGTGATCACTCAATTACAAAGCACAGGACCATCAACTGAACTTGAGCAATCACCTCATGCCTCACTTTCAGTACCTTTTTTGTCACAGGCCCCTGATCAAGGCCAACCACGCGTTTCAACCAGTCGGAGCACACCAGCGTCATCCGAAAAACTAGGGGCCATATTTACAAGCTGGTGCTAAAAAATTATCGCTGCTTTTGCGGCCATTTTCGGCCGAAAAGAGGCGATAATTTTATCGCCTAATTAGCAAGGCCACGCTAACGCGTGAAACCTTGCTTTAGCGTGGGGACTCCTAACGTCCAGCTTTGCATCTCTAATGAGTTGCAAAGTGGGCGTTCCTGACCTAACATGACAGGAGAAATGTCGCTAAGCGACATTTCTTCTATCATCAAGCCCCACGCTATGAAGCATAGCGGCAAGAAAAGTAGCGATAACCCCTGTTATCGCTACTTTCCTTACGCCTGCTTCAGGACTGACTTAGCCATGATATCCTATGGAAGGTGGATATCATGGCTAAGTATGTGAGGCCCTACCATCAAGCTAACGCCACATTGCGTGAGATTATCGCTGGGTTTCCAGCGATAATCTCACGTTAGGCAGTTAGCGTGAGGATTTTTATCGCTGAGGAGATAAGCGTTGCTAATAGCACGCTATCTCCGCGATAAAAATCCACGTTACCCGGCGATAATGATCCTCACGCTAAGATCGCTGAGCGATAACTATCACCGGGTGTTGCTGATATGCCCCAATGAGAGGACAAAGAAAAAAGTGGGAAGTCGCTACGCAGTGGAAAGACTGTTGTCTAGTGATTAACATCTCTTCCCAACAATCGACTCACCAACAAAACAGCATACTTGGAAGGGGGGTGACATTTGTTCCAACCAGAAAAATCACTTCATTGGAAATCAAAGTACTTTTGTGCCACCAGTATCACATAAGATGCTTGATACATTTGAGATACTAGTGCATAAAGATCTTAACCATTTGAATTACATAGTTAACAAAGGTAATAACCTGACAACGCATGACATGAAGGCCATCAAAACTTTAGCCAATAATCCAGACATTACATTGCAACCAGCAGATAAGGGAGGAGCAAAAGTTGTCATGTACACTTCATTCTACCAAGCAAAGGTCAACGCACATGTGGATGATGGTAACACCTATCTTAAACTGACTTATGATCTTACAACTCAACTGCAAGGCATACTGGCAAATTTACTGGATAATGCACTGGATCAAGATTGGATTAATGAACACATCAAAATATTTCTTACTACCAGCAACCCTTGAAGTCCAAAGTTATACATGATACCAAAAATATACAAGGATGCCTTAAATCCTCAGTTTTGCCCGATAGTCTCGGGGTGCAGTTCAATTTTTGATCCACTAGGGACATTTTTGGATTACTACTTACAGCAATTTATACAGGGATGGCAATTGTATCTGAAAGACACCACTCATTTTCTACACCACCTGGAAATGATTGTAGTGGCAACCACTGATACGATATTACTTTGCACCATCAACGTCATAACATTGTACACCTCTATACCACACGAAGCAGGCCTAGAGGCTGTGGAATTGGCGTTACTTCAGATGGGAGATATTGATATGGAAAAGATCCTTATTCTACAACTATTGAAATTCAGTTTACATCACAACTACTTTGAATGGCAAGGACAGTTTTTTGCTCAACTCACCGGGACCTCCATGGGTTTTTCGGGGGCCCCAGCATACGCAAATACATTTATGGCACTATTTGAGTATGAAAATATTATGACCAAACCGACCTGGTGGAACAAGATCAAGCTGTACTGTCGGTACATATTATGTGGATAGACACTAAGAAAGAGTTCATAACAATGACTGACAAATTGAATACCATCAATCCTAGGATACAACTAGCCTATAACATTGCTGACCAGAGTATTCACTTCCTTGATGTATCGGTGAGTAAATCATCCTCGAACAGACATTTTGACACCCAAGTTTACAGCAAAACGACTGACCGGAACAATGCTCTGGCATATACCAGCTTTCATCCCAGAAGTTTGATAAAAGATTTGCCATATTCACAGTTTATTCGGATTAGAAGAATTTGCTCGGATACTACAGTTTGCACACAGAAACTAATCGAATACAAACAACACTATCAAGCACGTGGTTATCCTGAAGAAGTTTTACCGGACTGTTCAGATGCGCTCAGATTAAGGAAAGTCAAGAGTTTTTTAAAAAAACAGGATATCTTGGAGGAAAAAAGGATAGTGTTTGTGTCTAAATTCTCAACTTCCTCACAAGCAATCAAAAAGATCATTAACAACAGATGGGAACTTTTGGAGAACGAAACAGACTTTAATGGAATCTTCCGGATTAAACCCTTATATGCATATTCCAGGGGTAAAAATGTACGTACCATTTTATCTAATCCTGAACAACCTGGCAGACAAGAGGCAACACAATGTACCAAAAAATGCAATAGTTGTGTACATTGCAATAACGTAATAACAGGCAATATCTTCACACATCCATCCTCCGGAAAAAAAAAAACAACTGCGACATACTAGTGATTGCAATACAAATAATGTTGTTTATTGCACAAAGTGTCCTAGCGGCAAAGCATATGTAGGGAAGACAGAGCGTAAATTTAAGGTTCGGATTACGGAACACAATAGTAAAATTAGAACCTCAAGCACAACATCTAGTTTAGCGTTCCATTGGAAGGAGGCTAAACATACCACATCACAACTCAGGTTCCAAATAATAGAAAAAGTGATATCAGGGATTGACACAGCTAAAAAATTACTCCAAAGAGAAATCTTTTGGATCAAGTACCTAGGCACCATAATACCATCAGGCCTTAACGATCATCTAGACATGAACTGTTTCTTATAATTAATATTAATTAGGGATATCAATATTGACTCTATGTCCAGACAACATACCTGAGGGTATTGATCACTCTAACAATCATCTAAACAGGACACACATTCACTAATATGGTGACGGGATGTAAATACTGAGAGGCACAACACGGTTTATTTTTTGCGACAGCATTCTTCTTTTTACACTCGTTCATTTATCATTCATTAGACCACAGGACATTCTTCCTGCAAGTTTCTTTTAGTATCAGCACATTTTTTCGTCTCACATTCCTGTTTCTTAGATTTATGTAGTTTCATCCTTTTGAGCACTATGCTTTCGACTTGGCCATGTTGACATTTTGGTCATCCCCCATTGTTTTGTTTTTTACCATAGGAAGAGAGTCGTACAGTATACATGGAAGTATGTATTATATTTCAGTCTTATTTCTCCACAAATACTTTCTTTAACCGAATTTTCTAGCGTCTACATTTCCTCTTACAGATATTGTATTTACACATCATTATTATCTAAGTTGCCATAGTCTTTCAAATGTCCACGTAAAGATGGCGTCTCTTTATAGGCACGCATTGTCCTATTTCGATTTCCTTCCTTGTTCCGACATTTTAACTTCTGGCTGTCGCCGCGGTAAACATTCTACATAGGAATCGAGGTGCTGACTATCTTCACACTACGGTGTATTTTCAGGTAAGTGACGTTAGAGGCTTTATCTCTTATTTAGTTTACAAGCAAGTGGACGTTACTCTTACAGTTCGTATTTTTTCCACAGGTATCTTTTAGCATATTCGTTACCACGAGTAAGCTCGTAAAGTTATTCAATCTTCATTAAGGTAAACACTTGATCCACACATTGGTTTAACATTTTCCGCAGTATCACAATGACAGTTTCAGTTGAAACATGTTTCGTTTGTTTTCAGCTTCCATTGCCGTTACGGTGTTCCACCTAGAATTGCCATTTTTCTTCTTTCAGGTGAGCGTCCACAGTCATATTCTCATCTTGTTTTTTACAGCAAGGCAGGGACAGCAGATCACATTGGCTTTTTTCTTTATACATGGCAGGTTTTATGAGTACTGAGTTGTACAAAAGCAGTTACATTTCATCTATGAGATATTTGGCTACGCACTTGTTTTTTTTAGATCCACTTGCACACCGGTGGTTATACACGCAATTAATCACCATCATTTAGGAATACCAAAGAAACCTTCTTCCGCATTAAGGAATCTAATTACTAACATTTTTTGTAAACTTATTGGGTAGGTAATGGTGTTTAGCACTTCTGGATACAAAGGAGTTTCACGAGTCGGTATGCAAATTGAGAACAGTTGACTGGGCAATGTTGCTTTTGTGTAATTTTTGATCATTTGTTGATAAGCTTATAAGAGTATACTTTTCCTTTATAGGTTGGCCCCTGAGGAAGGGACTGCAACATCCCGAAATGCATCTGGCATTCATAAGATTATTGTGTTTTAATTATGCATTTTAAAGTTCACAGTAGTATTGCTAATACACCAATTGCAAATTGAACAATGAACATATAAAGTTCATGTTTTTGTTATGTTCATGACATTGTGAAAGATAAGTCAAATAATAATTTAATTGTTGTATAAATAGTTTATCGTTGAGAATTATTATCATTTTGCGAAGGAAATGTTAGTATGAAAAAATAAAGGGTTTGCCATAACCCAGTGAACAGTGCACAGTGCATGCAGCCTCCAAACTTGTAATAACTTTCTCTTGACTAGACACTTGGTCAGACAGAAAGAGTAGCGATCTAGCACCACTTAGTAACTAATTTGATCAACACAGTGAATAGACAGGTAAAAATTGGTGTGCTCCTCCAACCTTTTTATCTTTACTCTAGTACAATAGCCATTGTCAACTGTTGCCAATGTATCATATGGGAACTCTAAGCGTGAACAAAGGAGGAAATGTCATGCAGCCATTCTTCCTCATATGACAGACCAGCTGCCTCATCTAGACATGTCCGGACCACTTCTGATAGGTCCATGACCCTGACCCTACAAAGACCTACAAACATCCAGTGGATCATCATGTGCATCCTGTAAGTCCTGTGACAAGTTGTCCTACTGCGTAGCTATTGCAATCCTTTAGAGGCACACAACTCACCCTGTGCTGCGCAGTAGCCTCAGCCCTACACCATTAGCGAGTTGTTGCAGTGTTGGGACTGCAATGGCCTAACAATACATGCAAATGTCCTGGCGTGCTATGAGCATTTAAAAATCCATCCTTTCATTGGATACCTTTAAAAACACAATCTGCATAAATATCCCTCTCTGCATCACCTCCAATGGAAGGAGGTTGAACCAACCCCGCACTGGGCCAGTGACATCTGTAACTCTGGAAAACAGGTTTGCAGCATACAGCCATGTCCAGAACATATGTATCAAATCATAGATAGGTGCATTGCATTGTGTGCACAAAGGGTAGGACACAAACGTTCTGGGTCTGACAGCTGAGTGAGACGTGCCCTGTGCCAGATTTCAAATTGAATGGACTGGAGTTTTGCATCGCGAGATACTATGCATTTGTAATGCCTGGTGTATACCTACTTCTCACCGTGAAGGACTCATAAGATATCAGTGTCACATAGCCAGTGAACAGGTGACAGTGGGTCATTCTTCATGTGTTCAAACACATCAACAAATAAGGTCACCAGTCTCCTAACTCCACCCATGTCATGCAGGGCTTGGCATAGGGGGCGGTGCACTGATTCAGTGTCTGTGACTCTCCACAGGTGTTCCATCTCAGCTATCAGTGTGCCATGTGACAAAAAATGGCCCGCTGGAATGTCAGGATCTTCCAGCAGCTGGACAAAGGTAATGTGCTCCCAGACCCTGAACAGGTCCCCCACTGAGCCCAATCCCGTGCCTGTCTATGCTGTCCGTCCTTCCAAATAATGCTTCTATGGAAAAGTGCTAAGACGTGCAGAATAACCGATGGAGAGTACGTGCTCATGTCCCTAAGTAGCCACAGGCCCTTTTAGCTCAAAAATCAATTTTCAACAGGTCTACAGGGTAAGGGCACTCCAGGGAGCAACATTGATCCCACTATTTCCTGTGCCTTGCATGATGCCAAACATCACACCCGCTATTGCAGCAGTTCTGCCACATAACATTCCTTAAAAATTGCACAGCCTGGACAGCCTTCGCTCAGGCAGATGCAGTCTCCGCAGAGTCACACTTATCATGGCACTATTGCAGATCAACCTTGCAGCATGGTGTCCAACTCCCTGGAGGTGGCACAAGGCACAGCCACTGCAAGGTGATGGCAAAAATACAAGATGCAGGGGAGCATTAACATCTTAGAAAGTGAAATACATCCTTGGCCTGTAAATGGGATAGTGATACAAAAAGCCATCTGTGGAGGTAAGGAGGATATGGCCCTGCTAATATTTACACAATGAGATTGTTTACCTCATTCATGACAGTTACAGATCCCTAAGTACCAAAACACACAAAGCTCACACATAACCCCCTGGTCCTCCACCATCACCTCTTGTGGAAGATACTCCACACACAGGGCAAAAACACAACACTTGGCCCAGTTAACATCCAAACTCAACACCCTCTGCAAATCTGATAGTCTCACAGATATGTCTGGGATATCCCTGCAGATAGACTGAATATCGAGCAGCATGTCATCTGCATGTACCTCATCGCATAGTGGAACTCCCCATGCTTACTACCCCTGAAAATGTTGCTGCGCTACCAGTTACATTGTCAAGGCAAAGAGCAGTGTAGAAAAGGGGCCGGCCTGATGAGTCCCCCTGCACAGTCTGAAATAGGTGACACTTGACTTGGGCAGCTGACTTTGTGCGAAAAAACATATGTGGTGTTGCAGCTGCCCTGCAATGTCCAGTTTTGACAGAGTGGTAAACATGTATACACAATTAACCGTATTGAACGCCTTCTTCAATTCCAGCACTAAGCAGGCCATGTACGGACATCTCCCCTGGACCAGTTACAGCACCCTATTTTGCATATGAATGTTAAGCATGGTTGATCCATCAGGGATAGAAACCTTTTGGACACCATGCACCAGATGCTGTGTGTGTACTAGTGGATGAGATACCACTACTGTGCTAAGGATAAAAATGTGATTGCAAGCATGGACAACAGTTTTTTAGGACGTCAGTTCAGCTGGGTCATTGTTGGGATTCAACAATGAATACAAAAAAGATCTCCACTTGGATTGTGGGTGTCTCCAATCACTGAAGGTGGCCGTAGAGAGCTACAGTCACCTGTGGGCAAGTACAAGCTCACAGGCCTTGTCGAGACTGGATGGGTGGCTGTCCAACACATGAGTTGTCAACATGGCAGTGTGCATAATCACTCTGGGTATCTCTTGTACCAGCCAATGGGTTGTTGATCACTGCACATGCTGGCAGATCAAGTACAGGTAGATTAAATCCAGCCAGGAATTAGAAAACACCTACCTTGTTTTCAGATTATGGGGGAATGTATAGGTCACAACAATACACCGTGAAGGATTCACGGTTGGCTGTCTGATTATTGTGGATCTGGTGCACGTGATGCCTAACCATCTACATCTGCTGGGTTGTTGTTAAGCAACAGAGGAGGCAGGACATGAGTTGCCCTGACTTATCTCCCTCTGTGTGCATTCCAGCTTGTCATGTTGCAAAGTAAAAGCAATGCAGATGCTCAATTAGATGAGTGTGGTGTGTTTGAGCATCTATCAGCGTGGGTAACTTCCAGCCTGCAGCGAGATCGCCATCTATTGCTGACCTAGTGAGGCCTCTGGTTACAGAAAAGCCCTATGGATATTGGCCCTAGCCACCACCCAAGCACCTGCCACTCAGTACTGCTTTCAGTGCTTCCCACTCCAACAACCAAGAAGTGGTTTTGTCCCAGTAGTCAGTGAAATATTTGGAGATGGAATCCTCAGGGATGAGCAAAATGCATGGGCCAACAACAACGTAGGATGCAGTCACCATGTTCTGAGATTGTTATTCACAGCTATTCAGAATCTAGCTCCTCAGGCTGTAGTGTGAGCTGCTAACAAATAATTATATTCAGAATGTGCAGATTGTGTACTGCAGAGTAGTAGGAGTACTCATGGGTCTCAAGATGTAGGATCCAACAACAGTGTCGGAGGGACCAGCATGCACTGGTGAGGATGCCAGGGGGGGCGTTTAATATGTGGCTCTTGGACACAATTGACATTGCCATCCTCAAGCCAGGGGATATGGATACACCTTGTGAGGATGAGTGCAGAATGAAGTCTGGTTTGTCCACATTCGGCACTGAAATACTGCTCCCTAATCTTGGAAAACATCAAGGAGACCTCTACAAAGACATATCACCCTCAGGCTCCATGGCAGTGTCTAACAGGCTAAATGAGACCACAGTATGGACCCATAAAAGGGCTACCCTTGCCAAACCAGAGTAGAGGATGCAAAAATATTGGCAATGCAAATACTTCTGGAACTGGGTCTAACATTCCGGTGTCACAAGTGTCACTTGTGACAGTGCAATGTTTTTTCCCTGCGCATCCAGAGATATCATAACAATGTGTGTATCTCCCTTGGTGTCCCTATACCTCTGACATTCAAAGTCAGAATGCCATGAGTTCCCATGTGTGTGTAGTGTACTCGGAAGTGTTGGGGGGCATTTCACGAGTAGTCTTCCCCCAGATGGCTGACCCAACACACACATTCTGGAGTTTTCACTTGGGGAGCTATGGCCATCTAATCAATAGACTGAGCAATCAGCGACAATATCTACCTACAAAGGGTAACTTGGCAGTTATGCCCACACAAAATTCAGCCAAGGCCAGGCTAGGCGGAGGGAACGTGTCCTGTGATGCCAATAGGTGTTGCATATGCCAGTGTTCTCCTAGCAGTCATGTCAACAATCTGTCATGAACAATCAGTGGCAGATAGCAAGTTGCAGCTAACACATACTGCATCCTCAGCTTTCATCTGGCAACTGTTTATGCATACTTACATCCACCTATCCTCTCCATGTTCACCTTTCAATTTTATCTCTTGGCCTGCATAATATCAACTCGTGTTGGTCTGACCCCCCTCATATCCTCCACAAAGTAGATGCTCTTCTCTCAACCTATCCATCATCCACAAGCTGTTCACAATCACGCTCTGCTGCTGCAATCCTGAAAACCATTTATGCCCTCAAGTTCAACCCTTGTACTCTAACTCTTCCATGCACACTCACACAAACTCATCCTTGTATTACCCCTCTTACATCCACACCTACATTCACAGCACCACTCTTCATCACTATGTACACAACACCTCTTCCATTCATGCTATGTACACAATGTACTTTACTCATCACCTCCTCAGCAGACGTTAAACATATCATGTCAAATGTACACCTCTCATCCCCATTTTGACCTTCACAAATGGCTTGGACCACACTTTTGTCACAAGGTGCACCATCACATCCAACTCTAACATTCACACTTAACACCTTATCACATCTCTCATCCAGACACTTACATTGCTCAATGAATCTGTCCTCGTTGATTTGCCTCTCACCATTCACCTACCCTCCTCGGCTTAAGGCCTAATAATAGTCATCTGACAAACTAGTGCATCCATAGATTCGAGCACAACATCCCTCTACTGGCCAACATCTCGTATCTCCCCATTCAGCGCGCTAAATTACACAACTGGTGTATACCCTTGACATACACCTATACATTTAGTTTAAACTTGTCTCACTGTGGATCTGTCACATCCACATATCAGTTCAATGCTCCATACCCAAATGACTTCTGCACATTAACAACTACCTTTACATTTACAAAATTACACATTGTAACAATGAGGATACTTCACGTATCCTATCCAATAACTGCATTTGACCTTAACTTCTCCCTTCCACTTTCATAAAATGTCTTGCTTGTTCTGCCCTTATTACGTCTGAGTCTCCTCTCTATTTCCAAAATGGAAACACAAGTCTCTCTCACCTCTACCTTTGCAAAACTAGCTCAGCCCTTACAACAACAACCTGGCAAAACACATGTGCTTCGAGGCTACACATTCCAAGATCCACTTCCTCCCCTGTCTGGAAATTTACTGCATGGGTATAACACAGGCTCCTGTAGAACGTGCACAGCAGACAGGCCCACAACACTTCTGTGCACTCAAAGTCCACTCGGCTTACCACATGTAGCACAGGGCAATCCACTTGACATAACAGCACTCCTAGCTCATCTCTGTGTGATCTTGGCCAGCATCAAGCATAGCTCAAAAGTACTCCATTGTCATCTATACACAAATGACGACAAACACACATATCATATGCTCAACTACAAATGATGTGTTGGTAAAATTGGATAGTGCCTAGCTTGTACAAACAAAACAATTGTAAGTGGCAAAGTCTACAAAAATTCACCCCAGACAGAGTTTGCAGAGTTCCGCTACGTGGATCTCCACGAAGTGCAAAAAAACCCTCAGCCGTGCTAAGCGGAGTTTCGCGAGCAGCAGAGTGCAGTAGATAAATGCCATTTGCAGTGATTTTCAGTGCCCGGTGCCTGTCCGCACTGTGCAATCATCGCAAACAGCACGATTTTCAGTGCCAGGTGCTTGTCCGTACTGTGCAGTTGTCACGAATGGCACCGTGCACAGCGCAAGGGGCTCCTGCTTCCTTTCTGTCGCTCAAGTAGATTTTTAATCAAGCGGCAGCTTTCTCAATACAAACAGACTGCTTTTCAATGCAAGAGGTCATGAGCATACGCAACCACTCGCAATGAGAAATCTGAATGCCCGCTTTGAGAAATCTCGAAGGTAGGTTGATTTTCCACTCTTGCGCTCGCCAACTTGTTGTTGACAATCGCAAACGAGGAAAAATCTTGCCGGGAGGTGGATTTTCCCCACTCGCACTAACCAACTTGACATTGACGAACGTGAGCTAGGAAAAAAACTCTGCTCAGCTGCGCGGAGTGTGGAAAACTACTGAAACTCAGTGAGCGGAGTTCACCGCCCAGACTTCACAAAAATCCAAAATCTCATTCATTCTCCACTCTTCTCATTTGGCCCACATCCCTGTTGAGCAGGGCCTATTGTACTACGATGCCATGACGGCTTTCAAACTTCAGTTGTGGGGGCATACCATAGGATTCCCCGATGTACATCCAGACAGGGGTAGGTTGCGGTCACATACATAGCACCCTAAAGTGATGTGGCCAGATGCCGTAATGATGATGATGCATTGTGTATGCTGAGTGAGGGGTGAGAGCAAGTCAAGTGTGCCACAAAAAGAAACTCAGATTAAACAATTATCATTCCAGTTTGCAAACTGAAGGGCTGTTTGTGCCAAACACATTGGCATCTCAGCCCATTTATAAGAGTCCCAGTTGAGGAGTGTTGTGTGTTGATTGTGCATCACCCTAATGCACTATGGATGAAAACGTATGGTAGGGGGGTCTGTCCATCTGTAGCTCATAACAGTGATAGCACACTAAAGGCAGTGCTCTGTTGCTGGCTCTGTAGTCATTAGCATTCGGCAGGCCCTAGGCAGCTGTCCAAGGGCAGTGTCAGCCCAGACTGGCACACAGCATCCACTCTGAACTAAATCCACTCTATGCCACTCCTGTTACCAACAGCTGAGGTTCAGACTGATTGCATGAACGGAGCCAAGAAGGAGATAGCTGTGGTGCATTTTCATACTGAAAAGGTATACCTTCATCTGTGTCACATGAGGGGGCTAGAAGGGACATTGGCTGATCAAGCACAGACAAAAGTTGTTCACTCTGAATGTACTAACATGACTTGACATAGCCTAGCATTCCCAACCGGACGATTAGTTGTACAAACAAATACCCCTCCCTCAGAGGGTTTGGGAACGAGCCTGGCTAGAAAGACAAAACGGAGGAAGGTTTAGGTATGATCTTCATCAATCAGTGACAGAGTTTGCATCTTTTGAAGCTCAGTAAGTGCCTGGGCCCCCAAGGCTGTCCTTTCAAGGAGGGAATCTCCCTCCCCAGGGCCCAGACCACTGGTTCTTTTTCTATTGTCTGAGAGCAATAGATATCTTATGAAAGGAGAGTCATCAGTATACAGATGACCGTTGATCACTGGCAAATAGGCCTTTTGTTTTTTGACAAAAAAGTGACAATTTTCTAGAACTCTATTTTACCATTGATCTGCATTTTAAGATATCACTTAAATGAGTTCTTGAACCATTTTTCCAGCTGCTACCATGCTGATATTAATCACTATAAGCTGTTATAATGCAACCCAGTGTGTTCCCATGCGAGAGCCAACCGTGCTACAGTGAAAATGAATGTTGGCAGGTTTTCACTGTGAGGACATGTAAAACATTAATTTCTACATGTCCTTCTTTTAAATACCATTCACCCACCCATATTGGGAGACTTATAGATATTAATAACCAAGGATTAGGCCTGTCAAAGGTATTAAGTTCACCGGTCCATGGTGCAGGTAGCACTTTATACTAGGTACTTACGAGTAAATAAAATGATCCAATTAGGTGTATGTCAATTTCACCATGCTTAAAATGGAGAGCACAAGTAGTTTGCTACTGTTTTGCAACAAAAGTTGTTCAGCAACAGTAGGTAAAAGAATCTGGGGGGAATACCACATAAACGTTTGTCATTTTCAACAACTAGGCATAACACTTTAAGGGTCTCACTCTAAGTAACACGTTATTTCATGAGGTAGTGCTGTGACCAATAACTACTGACACCACCAGATGTGGTATTTGCCAGGAGTTGTATTGTCTTTCCTTTGTCAGTTCTGAAATGTGGAATGTGAGGTAATGCAGCAGCACTGTAAGTTTTGCCATGATCCAAATTTCCAAATTCCGAATATGTGCCATTTTCCCTGCATAAATTGTGACAGGTATTATCTGGTGAAATTTGTGTGGCAAAAACGTGTTTAGGCGATAGCACAAATGTCTATTAACTCCCAAGTTCGAATTGGCTCAGCACTCACACTGAGGCCCCAAGGGACCTCTTCACATATTAACACTTAACTGCAGTTCGGTCAGCAACAATAATTAGGGGCTGAATAGGGATTATAAACAATGCAGGGTCCCACTATGTCTGATATTTTCACCCCAGGACATTCACCTACATAAATAAGTAGAATATATGAGGACGATTCAAGCCGAAAATGGTGATTAACGTTATTAACCATTTCTGAAGGGTTACCTCTTAAAGGGGCCATCGGTGAATTTGTAACCGAATACTCAGTACGGATTTTTCTTTACACTGGAGAGTCCCATTACTAGTTCTGTATTCCCCTAGTACCGCAGTAGGAATACCTGCAGTAACCATACTTTCAGGTGTTGGATTACTATTGCAGTAATCCTACATAGCGCATGGCTCATGGTAGGAGCGTAAATGTAGGATATTAATGGGGCCAATGCTACTTTAATTTGTTTTAGGAATTAAGCTCTTTTTTTAAGTTCAAAGTAAATTTGCATTCTCCATGAAAAATTCTAATAAATAGGATTTTTATTACAAAGGAGTACCAGCAAGTTAGGAAAGAAATACAGACATCATTGCATTGTTATTCGAGACACATCCTTCCAAGAAATTTGCTGCATGTCTTTTTCCTGCGTCTGTTTATATACAGAGCATTGCCGCCGATGACTTAAACAAGCTCCTCCAATTAATTCAGAGCAGACTATTTCTCCTCGAAAAAGACAGCATAATTTAATCTGTGCCTTACAGTTATTAATGAGCCAGTATGTTTAAATGGACATAAGTATTGATGAGATATGCTAATTCCAGAAGAGATAAGAATGAACTGCAGCGTGGATCCATTTATAAATCTATCAGCCATGCGCATTTGTCATCGATAACATATCTAATAAACTACGTACGGGAAACACTCAATAATTCACTTCCAATAAACTTTCTGCAGAGATAGCACATTACCTTAACTTGTTAGGCATTGCGGCTCTTTTTTTAATCTTCAATTCACTGGTTTAGCCTCAGAAACCTGAAAACCTTTAGATTACATGAAAAGTGATGCGCCTATTGAGTAAAATAACAATGAAGCAGAGGGTTGCCAACTGTGCATTCTGCATGCAACGCAGTTTACAGACTGTGAGGAAGAAGAATGCGGCTCTAATGCTGCGGTCACCCATTTATTCAGAATACATACGGAAATATGCTGTGCGCCTTCTGCGCTTTGAGAGTAACATATAGAACAATGCATGCTTCTGTATATTCTCAAGGTCCTGTTTGTTTATGGTTGTTCTAGGGTCTCCGGAGGACCGATAATGGGAAAAGCGGCAGCCCAAAGCACTTTTTGAAAATTGAAGATTAAAATAGTCTGATGAGAAGTGCAATATACAATATTTTAATGCCTGGAGCACATTTCTGCTGCGTTTTTATTAAAGAAGCGTCTTATGATGCCTTAGTAATTAATGTTGTTATGTTAATGGCATAGCTTTGCACTGACTTTATCTACACATCTTTAATTGCAGTGTAGGATATTGCATAGCCCTACTTTAATTACATACACATTTATTTACACTAATAGCTACAGATAGTTACAGAGAAACGTGTTTTCGTTGATTTCTGTGCACTGGGTCCGATGGTTTGGCTCTGGTAATTGTGTGAGTGCCAAGAAAAGAGTATCTTAGTGTAATTCGTAGGCAGTTGTAAATGTACTTTTTTCGGATCCGTTTGACAAAAGCTTTTCCGCACGTCAGCGATTCTTGGTGGGAGAACAAGCCATTGACGGTAGGGAAAGGGTGGCGCAGAGCAGCCTGCCAAGCACACGAACCCCAACAAACTCTTAAACGTATACAATAATGCTGTTTTACGTCATTTCCTACACTAGAAACGCTCCTGAGCAAAAAAAGGAACAACATTCATTTGCATATACAAATGCATAGGTCAACTTGACTTGCTCTTGTCTTGCATAGTGGAACATCCACATGCGTAAATAGTGACCCATGGAAATACTATTGAAGCTCTAACGAAGCCCTGCACACAGCTAGGGTCAGAAGCAACCGTCTCCGAATGCACAGTCCACCATTCAATGTACTTAAGAATGCTTGGCAGTCTTAGAGAAGAACGACCCTTAAACGGTCAATCATGATGCTACCACATGATAGCAGGTTTACTGAGCAGTGCTGTTGTTCCTGTGATGACGTCAGGCCCCCAACCGTAGCACTGCATCAGCTCACCTTGGCCAGCCCTAGGACTGGTCTACAGTAAACGAGCAGAGCTTGAGGCAAAAAGATCCATCACCGACGCCCGATTGGCCAGCTCACCGTCAAGATCCTTAGAACTGCTGGTGCAGTGCAACAGCGGGGCAACTGTCATACCCGCAGTGCATGGCAATGATGGCATGTCTACTGGCTGACATGCCAGAAGACAGGGGCAGGGGATGCCGGTTGTAACTGTGAGTGAGTGTTTCTGTGCAGTAAGGGGCATATTCACAAGGAACTATCGCCCAGTCAACGGCACTTTATCGCAGCCAAAGTTGCGATAAATCTATCGCCCCATTCACAAGCTGGTGTTAACAGTCCACAGTACCAGTTTACCCACAATAGCAGCCGCAAAAAACATCGCCACAGAGGCCCCCCACAACTATCGCTAATGAGATGCAGAGTGGGCATTCCACGGCCAAAAGCCGCGACAACACACACCTCAACATTCTCAACAACCAGACAGAACTGCGATAAAACATAAAACAGGTGATAAGGCGCGTTAGTACCAGGAAATCTACACCTGCTCTGACCTGGTGTAAAGTCGGATGGCAGAACTGCACAACAAAAGGAAGCACAGCTCAGGGCCACATCGGAAGGGCAACAGATGCCATGGAGCCACCCATCATGCTGCCTGGACACACAAGTGGGCCACAACACCCACCAACACCACCGCAGGACCACAACCCACACCGGAACAACCCCCCCGCCGACCACCACAGACGCAGCACAGACAAAGACAGCGGACTCCCAGGAAGCCTACCAGCCGCACAGACCCAACCTCTGACAATGTCCACGTCCACCACAGGCTGAAAGGGACAACCATCCCATGCATCCCGACCATCATCGCCCAACAGCCCTACGGCACCAACACAGCGGACAACCAACATCCCACCGCACACCAAGCTGCTGGCTAGGCTGCACCTGTTGGCCCCTGGCACCCCCAACCAACACCCGCCAGAGTGGGAGGAGTCTCAGTGCCAGCCACATCCAAGTCCCTCACACCTGTCCTGGACATCACCATCACCCTGGTACCCCAGTCCCCATACATCCAACACAATGCGCAGGTCATGCTGGAGACCAACCAAGGACCATACGCCATAGCAGGATGTTGGGTGCAATCCAAAGCACACATGTCCCACCTGTGCCCCTGGTGACACAGCACACAATCACCACAACAGAAAGCACACGTCTTACCCCAATGTGCAGTCAACAACAGAACACTGTGGAACCTCCAACAATATCGCCTTCAAATACCCACCCAGTGTGCATGATTCTTCCATCCTCCGACAGTACATCAGCAACCAGCGTTCCCAGGATGGCACCAAGGGAAATGCACAGCCCCTTGGCAAGTTCCAAATGAACACCCCACTCATCTCTACTCCACAACCATGCAACTCACACCTCTGGCAATGCACATGTCACAAAATCACAACCAACATGCACAACAACATGCCCACCCACCAGACACGACAGAACAACTCACAATGGTTACCCGGCCGAGCCGTGAACATGAGCTATCAATGGCATGGCACCTCAGCCACACAACAGCCGAATGTGGGGAGAGGTGGCAAACATGCATGTGTGAAGGATGAAGTAGTACCACGATTGGGAAAGTACACAATGCCAGGAGTGGTGGAGATGTGCTGGACAGACCGCTTTATGCAGCACACACCCATATCCATGGGGACATATACCTCTGGTGAATGGAGTGTAGTGGACAGTGAACACAACCATGTCACCACAGCCAGTGGGGGACCTCGCGGAAATCTTGCCTGTTACGCCCCCCTAAGCATGACCTGAGTGGGATGGGCCGGCGTACGCCACACCAGCATAGGGTTGTGAATAAGAAGCATGTAGCCCTGGGCGTGGTCCTCTTCCGGAAAGCCCAACATCTCTGCCGGGGCAGCGCCTCTCACCCCGACACGAGGCCGATGCCATCCTCTAGAGCAGAGTTGCCTGCCACTCTGTACGGCTGCCGGACCCCGGCACGCTGGACCATGAACCAGTCAGGCCCGCCCCTGCACAGCCAGGCCTCACTGATCACCTGCCGACACGGGCGTGTGTCAAGGAGGGCCCACCACGTTCCGGCGCAAACTCCAGGCCAGAGTCCCGCGACCTTGGCAGCCTCCTCAGACCATCACGGCCTCCGCGACCCGGGCCCGCTTTAGTCCTTTTTCGTTGACGTACTCTACTGCCACTGCAAGCCTACTCCTTGGCTCAGTAGGTCTCATGTGTGAAACTGTGTCCCGAGTCATGAATGGCAGGGACCCCAAATCCGGGCCAGCGGCAACAGCACCAGGCCCCACCCGATCAGTGAGGCGTAGTTCCATATGGGCTTCTTGCAACACGTAGTGCCACTAACCCTGTTCAACGCCAGCAGGTGACACCTGGTGCCACTAACCCTGTTCAATTCCAGCCTGCGACACGTGATGCCACTAACCCTGTTCAACACCAGCCGGTGACACGTGGTGCCACTAACCCTGTTCAATGCCAGCCTACAACACGTGGTGTGACTAACCTTGTTCAATGCCAGCCTGCGACACGTGGTGCCACTGACCCTGTTCAATGCCAGCCTGTGACACCTGGTGCCACTAACCCTGTTCAACGCCAGCCTGCAACACGTGGATGAGGGACCAGGACTACCCTGCGGACAAGTAGGTCTCACATCCAGCACCTAAGCGCAAATCATGAATGGCAGAGTCCACACCAATGGTCGCACAGCGAGGAGTAAGAGGAAGATGAGGCTCAATCCGGACAAAACCCGGGTCACATACACGGATGTGTCCGACCACGTGGTGCCACTGAACCTGAATTACGCAGGCTGGTGGGGCCATCCAACCTATGCCGGCGACATTCGATGAATGGCCTGTGCTGACCGCTGCCTCAGGCCTACACCACGGTCAGGTAGGTTACACATTTGGAACTGAGTCTTGATCACTCTATGGCAGTGAACGCCATTTAAGGCAGAGGACAACTCACTATTCCTATTTCGATGTGGTGCCAACAAGTCTGTGCATGGCATCACAACCCCACGTGTCTGTGGCCCTACGCGGACTACTGCCATCGGCCTAAGTTGCGCACAAGTGGGTCACAGATTTAGAACTGAACATCGGTTATTCAAAAGGCAGAATACATGTCATCGCACGCATGGAGAGGCGTAAGAGGATGACGGGTTGCAGTCAGGAGGGAACAAGATCATCATTACGTAGGTGATCGAACACTACCGACAACTGCCCTTGTGTCACTAACTCTGTGCCTCGCCAGCCAATGACATGTGGCTGTGGGCCACTGCTGACCGCTGCCCCCGGCCTACACTGCGGTCCAGTAGGTCACAGACTCTTCATTTTGCAATGACTGAGTTCATATCAGCGTACCAGCATCATCGCAGACATCATCCCCTCTCAGCCCCGGAGCACTAAGTCTGTTCCCCGACAATCATGGACACTCTGCTTGAACTTTGGTGGCGTCTGAGTCTATGGACTATGGGGGAAGTTTTCATCCTCATGTAGCTGATACCGAATTGGTGGTGGCAACGGGGCTGTGGCATTCCACTCCTCCATTTGCTACTTCCGGATAAAATCAAACCTTTCGGCGTCATGCCCTATAGGACACCTTCCACTGTCCCTCGAAACCCTCCGCAACATACAACTCGGACATTGATGGTGACCCGCTCAGGTCGCATGGCCCATCTGACTGAACCGCAAGTCACCGTCCCATGGCTGGGTGCATGTGCCGGCCACTGTGCATCTGGGGCCACCGACTCTGTACTTGTCAGGTCCAGGACCCCTTCTTCTGAGATGCTGGACGGCCCCTGAAGCGTTGGCCTTGGGGTCATCAATGCAATTTCTCTGTGGCCCTGCGCTGTACGCAGCCACCGGGCCCAACAGCGTCCCACCAGGGCTCACACACCAAATTGAGTCCTGACCGGCCCAGACGTGACATCACCGCAGGAGGCACACGCCACCACCACGAGGACCACTTCCAACAGCCATCTGCCACAGTCAACGCGGTGGTCCTGACAGACTTACAGAGTTGCTTGGACCTGTTGTGGAGGCCTGACACCCTGCTCAGCACTTCAGGTGCCAGTGACTCAGTGTACCGCAAGCCATTGTCAGTTACTGATTGAGTTTTGAGCTGTGGAGATGTTGCACAGCTATGTCACCTCATGCAGTGTGGAAGACCTGGGAAAATGATGGGGAAGATGTGTCAAGTATGCGTACGGGAGAAGGCACAGACAATGGGAGGGCAGGAGGCAACATACCCAAGGCAGGAATGCAGACTGGAGGTGGTAGTCAAGCTACACACCCGGAACATTTACTGGGTATTGCTCTGTGTACTGCGGATGCAACCGTCCCCTCAGGCAGTGTGGGAGACCTGGTACATTGATGAGGAAGTTGATGCAGGTGTAACACACCCCACTGCATCTGCATAAGGACTAACCCAAAGGGACATAATCCTAGCAATTCCTTCACATGAGCGTGCTCATCTCTAGTGCCCCTACCTCAGTGCACTGCAAATCACGCAACCTCCTGACTGAATATTGGGGGACCTCTGTCCTTACTCCAGCTCCCACCATGTTGCTGTGAAGTTGACTCTATTATGCATGTGTTTTCTGTTTCCGTTGCACTGGTGTCCAATGTTCAAGTTGTTGCTAGCACCAAGCATTCCATGCGGACTGGCTTACACTCAACCCACACACATCCAGCACAGGCATCACTGTACATGTGGCCCTGCCAATAAAGGGGCCGGGCGCACGTGCCTGTAGCCAGTTCGACATGATATCTACGTGTGTCCCTGTGGTCTTGTTGTATGCATGAGGGCCCTGGGCCCTAGGACATTACAGTGTGCTGTGTACATCAGATGCAGAAATGTCATCGAAGGCAGTGGGTTGGAGCTTGGACAGGTAGCTTTATCGTCACCCACTTAATTCGTAGGAGGAGTGGCCAATGCCGTCGTATGCCACGCCAACGTGGGTGTGTGACTGATATGTGCGTGCCCCTGGGTGTGGTTGTGTACTGTGAATGTGCATCTGCATGTGTCTCTATGGCAGTGTGGGCCTACTGTGTGGGGTGTAGGTGGTCCCTGAAGGGTAATAGACACCAATGTATGTGATCTAGTTTGCCTTCCATGGGTTGGGACCCCACCCACACCTGTCGGCCACCTCCTTTTGGCGTGCTGACACATGGCATTAGGGTGCCATGTGTGGGTGGGTGAAGTGCCTTGAGACAGCTGTATTTGCATGTGCTTCCTGCTGTGTGGTCTGTTGCAGGCTCTGTGTTCTCCTCTGAGTAGCTTGTCTGCCCTGGTCCTGATGGTGGTTTGCGTGGGATATCCATGGGCTGTTGTAGGGCGTCAGTGTCAAAGGTGTGGTGGTCCTCTCCGGCATCACAGACGTGTTGTCTTCTGTGCTCTGCTGGAGGAGGTATATGCCCCTCTGCAATGTGAAGGGGAGATGCATGTTGACATTGTGTTGATATGTATGGTGACACATTGTTCTGGTTTACATGCAGACTGTTTGGCAATGTACATTGTGACTGTTTGTGAGGTGCTGGATTCTTCTGCGGGACAGTGTGGATTTGGACTACATGACGGATGTGAGGTTATATGTGTACATTTCCATTTCACAGTTTCCTGCTCTGTCAGATGTGGTAGGCATGTTTCTGTGTGTGTGCAGAGCCAGTTGTGTCCTCTGTTCTGCAGGTCAGCTATGCGCATTATACCACGTTGTCATCAATGTGAGTGTGCTGTTCTTGCTATGTGTGTATGCTGCAGTGTGCCAAGAGGATGGGGAACATGATCCTGGGTAATTGTGGGTGTGCAGTGTGCTACACCTTGTTGTGCATGTGTGTCGTTGTGCCCATCTCCCCCCGGCCACCAAGTCCCTGTCTCTTACTTTCCCTGTTGATGTTGTCAGGTCCTCTCGAGCTGTGTCCATACTCCCTACTCCTTGCGCCATCTCCACACTGATGTCTGTTGCCTGGGTTTCCTCCAGCTCCTCGTGTGGCACAATACTGCCACGTCCTGTCACTGTTGCTGCCTTCCTGTTGGTAGTGGGTTTGTACCTGGTTTAGATTGTCCTGTCCTGCCAGCGCCTCATGGCCTCCTCAACACTCTGGCTGCATTCAAGGTAGTCTGCTTGTGGGTCAGTTGCTGATAGTGTTCTGTCACCTCTGTGACGCTGGTTTTGTTTTCCTGCGGTCTGCACACCGTCTTCATCTCCCTTTTCTCCTTGGCCTTCCCCGTGCCTGTTGTTCCTTGCTGGTGGTCTGTGGGGGTTGTGGGGTTCACGTTGTCCTCTGTGCTGGATCAGGGTGCATCCATGTTGCTCCGTGCTTAGGCTTGTTTCTTGTGTGTTATTTCTGTGGTTTTTATGGTGCATTTTCCCGCAAGACCCGTGGGATTTGCAGGCCTGTGGCTGGTTTTTGCTACATTTCGTGCCGTGAGTGGCCACATCGCATGAATTTCCGTGTTCGCGTTTCACATTTTTGCGGTGTGCTGTTGATTTTGATGCTGTCATTTGACGCGTTATCTGGTGTCTATCACATGGTACCGCCTTGTTGTGAAGTCCACATTGACACAGGGTTATTTTCCAGCGATGGGCTGCGATATTGAATGTTGTGTTACCCTACTCTTGCGGTAGTTATCACACGTTCTTGTGCAGATACCCCTAGGTGTATTGTGTTCTCCTTCACCTTCTGTAATAACAAAACCAGTTATTTAAATGAGAAAAAAGTGCAGGTGCTCATCAAAGTGAGGGAGGCAGGGTTTGGGGTGTGGCTAAGAGACAAAAATTTAGTGAAATACAGGTTTTCTTGTAGGCCTGGGCCAAAATTCCATTCCGTTTGCGGAAATTGCGATAATTTGGCATTTTTGCGTTCCACGGAAAGCGCGAAAATGTCAAAATATCCGCATTCTGCAGCTTAGCGATAATTTGTTTCTTGCTCGCGCTGTAAAATAATACATTCTCACGCGCGTGCGATCGCCTTACCTGAATCCCCGCGTTCGCCGACAAGTTTTCCCGATCCGGTCGTGTTCTCCACGAGATGTTGGATTGTTGGTAGCCATTTGTGCTGTCTCACGATAGTTCGCACCCGCAGTAACGTCATGCGTCGCGCGATCACGTCTTTCTTCTCGAGATCATGCACCGCGAGACAAGTGAAAACAAGATGGCCGCGCCCGCGAGCAAGCGCATGGGTAAGTTGGCGAGCCGTGACCACGCAGAAAATACCGCGAACGGGCGGGAAGAAAACTTCCGCATCTTCGCGATATTTCCGCGTGTTTGCGGAGATTTTTAACATTTTCGCGATAATTTGCTAAAGTGAATTTCGCAAATTCCGCCCACCCCTATTTTCTTGGTATGCCTCAGTGGGCTGGTGATCTTCGAATGATGTGCAGACAATCTTTAACCCATATTCAATGCTTCCTCAGCTAGAAATCCTATAAAAAATAGATAAAAACTATGCATGTAACAATGCTTAGGTTCTGAAAAGAAATGTGTAGAATAATCCAGTACTTTCATTATGTACCTTCACAGCAGTATTGCCATATTACCTGGCTCAAGAACTTTTTGAAAACATTGTGGAAGAAGGGTACATATTCAGCACAATTACACAAAAAAATAGCCTAAAAACCCGTAGGCGCTACAGGCAGTCTCAAGTTGAGACCAAGCACACTCCTAACCTCCCCACGAAATGAAGGTTGGGCTACAATTTGAAAGCGTTTCATCTAGGAGAATGATGGAGTGTTTCTATGCTCGTTTTGAGAACCATACCATTAACGGAGTGAATTTTACAAAAGGAATATGCTACATGATACAAAGTCTCACTTAGAAAGTCCTGTATTGCGTATTATTCACTCGTGATCGCTGGTTGGTCAATAATTACTAATTCTTTCTAGAGCATACACTTTGCTGCTCCAACAATAAGAACTGTTCTTTTGGCTAATTTTCCTTTTCCATTCTATATCAAGAAACAGGCGATTGCAGGTCACAATAGTTTAAGTTTACACACCGGTCCTTGTTGCTTTTTTTTTTTGTTCAAAATGTTTTCTTAAAGAAATGTTCATAGATATGAAACACAATACACAAAAAAATACCAAATCATAAAGTATAGCAACATAGTACAATATATAAAAACATAGAATACCTATAAAATAAAACATAAAAGGGCTAAAGTAAGCAAAAATTAATTAATACAAATTGAAATAAGTTTCCTAATTTGTAGTACATGTACTGATGTAAGAATCTAAACTAGACCACATACTAGACCTAGAGGAAGAAGGGTCTTTATGAGAGTGTGGATCAAAACATTGCCCACGTCTAAGAAAAATAATCCATTCCCATCATGCATTCACAGAAAGTGAAGTAGCCTCTTTCCAATTACAGGTAATAGATTTCAGTGCAGTAGAAATAAGGAAATCCAACAATTTAAAATCCAGAATTAAAACCTGAAATGATAAAGCTGTTTGGATCTTAAGGATCTGGGTAATAAGATGCCATATTTCTAATAAAAACTGATGTATGATAGAACAATTGAAAAATAAGTGTTGTAGGTCACCATTTACAGATTGACAGTGCCACCAATTTGGAGTATCGAGGAGTTTAGCTTTAAATAATTTGTCAGGAGTCCAGAAGCATTGATAAAGTAGGTAAATATTAGATTGTATAAGGGTGGCAGAAGATAATTAGCCGTGTTGGAATTCCAGATGTCCTTTCAGGATATACTAAGTGAATGAAGATGTAAGTGTGCTGACCATTTTCAATTCAACTGTGAAAAAGAGGAATTTGAAGTGGTAAGTTTTTGATATACTTTAGATGCTGTATGTCCAGACCGGTTGAACACAGAAATACAAAATTCAATACCAGAGGACTGAGACATAGAAAGTAGTTGGAGATAACAGTGTATATTTAGGCAGCTCAGATAATGGCAGCTTATAAGTGGCTTGAATAACATCAAATGTGTAAAACATATCATATTGACAAATATCTGCAACAAACAAAATACCAGCAGTAATCCATAGTTTCCAAAAATGTATATGTTTATGCTGTTGGAGTTTAGGATTGAACCAAAGAGAAACTTTTTTAGTGGAAGACAAAGTAATAGAAAAACTACTATCAAATGATAAAAGGGCAACTTTAGAGTTGGCAAGAATAGGGGAACACTTACCAAAAGAGCCATTGGACATGGTGAGAAAAGCAGTTAAAGGGTATGGAGACAAAATATCTTTTTCCAGGATACCACAAGGAATGCAAAATGATATTTTTTTAAATCGGTAAGACCAATCCCACCTTCACAATTGGGCAATTGTAAGATCTTAAGACTAATGCGTGCGGGTTTATTACACCAAAGGAATTTAGTAAATAATTTATATTGTTTAGCATAAAAAGCGGCCTGGAAGGAGAAGGGTAGCATAGGCATTAGATATAACATTTGTGGAGTTATAGACATTTTAATTGCTGCAATACGTCCCCACTAATTTAGATGTAGATTAGACCATCAATCAAGCTTCTCTTTGGTATTTGTTAGAATACCAGAGCAATTGGTAACAACTGTCTCTTTGATCGAACCAGTAAAAATTATCCCTAAGTATTTGAGTTTTTTTGGAGACCAAATTTTTTCAGTATTCTCTAACATTGTAGAATTACAAAAGGCATTTAATGTTAACAATTCTGTCTTATTAGTATTCAGGGAGTAACCAGAAACCTCAGCATATGTATGAATAATATCAAGGATAATGGGAGGTGGAAGGATCAGTAACATATAATAACACATCATCAGCATAGGCAGAAAGTTTAATGGTAGTATCTTTCAAAACAACACCTGTATAAGTATCACTATTATGAAGGGAGCATAGAAGGGGTTCTATAGTAATAAGAAAAAGTAAAGGAGAGAGAGGACATCCCTGCCGAGTGCCTCTATATAACCAAAATGAAGTGGAGCACAAACAATTGACTAAAATAGAGGCTGAGGGAGCTGAATAGAAAGCCTTAGTCATATTGATAAAAATAGGACCAAAACGGAAAGCTCCTAAAGTTTTAAATACAAATTGCCAATTAACCTTATCACATGCCTTTTCTGCATCTACGGCCATTACACCAATAGGTCCACTTGCTTCTTTGGCAAGAGATAGGGTATGACAAAGCAACCGGGTATTGTGAGTGGATAATCTACCTTTCATAAAGCCAGTTTGATCAGATTGTATAATATTGGATAATAGGGGTGATAGTCTATTTGCTAAAACTTTTGCATATATTTTACAGTCCTGAATGATTAAAGATACGGGCCGAAAATTTGAGACTAAAGTATGATCTTTATTAGGTTTGGGAAGAACAATTATAGTGGCTTCACTAAAAGATCCCCCATCATGGAAGTATGCAGAAACCTTTATTGGAACTGATGGCTGGAATTTGAACTCTTACACGTTTGAGACACAGATAATTAGCTAGTAAGCGACCCGATTTATTAGAATTAAAATAAAAATTTGACTTGTTTACTAAGCATACAATTATATTCGTAGCAGTATTTCTGAAGTTGGGATTTATATTGTGGATCTCTAGATGTAATAAAAAGTAATTCCACTGCTTCAATCTGTGTCTCCAATTCATTGAGGTGGGAATAAAAGATTTGTTTTCGTGTGCCATAATAGAAATTGAAACTCCACGGATATAAGCTTTAAAAGCATCACAATGTATGATTTTTTGTGGTGTCACATGACTTATTATACAAAAAATAATCAGTAACAGTTTTCTTACCTGTTATTTTTCTTCCCTATAGGAAAATATGTATAGGCCACAAAAGTTAATTGTTGCTTCATTAAACGTGAAGGGTCTCAGACACCCAGTTAAGCGACGTAAAATTTTAGAATATTTAGAATATTTACACAAGTCTAAGGTTGATACTTGTTTTGTTCAAGAAACTCATGTTAATGATAAAATATTGCATACTATGTCTAAAGGTTGGGTAGGGCTTATAATTTCATCTCCTGCTGTAAAGCGTAAAAATGGAGTAGCTATATTTTTCTCACACAAAGCTCAAAATATGTCACATCATCATGACGCAGATGGTAGATTTGTTGCTGCCCAAGTTCTTATTGACAATCTTTCTTTAAATGTGGTTAATATTTATGCCCCTACCTCTGATGACCCTGCCTTTTGGTCCTATGTCTCTGCTGAAACACTCAAAATTGGCAGCGTCCCTTATAATGGGTGTTGATTTTAATGTTATTTGGTATCCTTTGCTGGACCGGTCTTCTGTTTTTAAGTTCCGACCTAGCAAGGCATTCTTTGCTTTGAAATCTTTTCTTTCTGTTACCAAATTGGTAGATTTTTGGAGATTAGAACACCCTAAAAACAAAGATTTTACTTTTTATTGTAAAGCTGATTCTTCTTTTTCTACAATTGATTATTTATTATCCTCATTTAATTTATGTCCCAGTTCTTCACCCTAGTACGGTTTCAGACCATGCTTTAATCTCTTTTTCCTTATCTATTTCCAATCCTCCAATTCATAATTAAAGATGGAGAATGAACTCGGAAATAGTTCTTAATCCCACCAATTCTAAAAAAATGGCCTCAGCTAGGAACCACAACAGAGTAGCAGGGGGCAAAAAACGAAGCCTAATTATGCCCCTATCGTTGGTAGAGACTCGTCGGCGATGCAGGTAATCACGGAGCTGAAAGCGCGGCGGCCATCTTAGATCACACGCGCTGCCGACTCTGTCCTTGTTGCTTTTGATTGCTCAAGTAGAACCACTTGTTTTTCACAATGTGTGTTGTGCTTGTGTATGTCTTCCAACTTTGATGATTGATGCAATTTTAGGCACTCTCTTCTTTGACAGAAAATAGTTAGCCTCAGTGTGGTGCTGAGAGGCTTTTGGCCTGCATCACGCAGTTTAAGGGAGGATGCGAGACTAAAACTTGAGTCTCTTGTGGCCACAACTGACAAGCTAAATGTGAGACCACATTTCCTTCTCTACTCCAAATGTTTTTTGTGTAGATGTACTTTAACTCCTAAAACATGTCTAATGTGTATCACAGCATATTCTGATAATTCTGTGCATAGAAAATGATTTTGATACTTTCAATTATTTTTCTGGAAGAAGCAGTGAGAATGATTATTTTATAGAATAGTCAACTTACAATTCAGCACATGATTAGTAAAACATTTCTGTCATTTTGGCGTGATACTTTCATTGCAAGGCTTTTCCAAATTGCTCATATAGCCTACGTTTTAAAGAAGAACAATGAAACCCATTCACTCCCATAATATTCCAAATAATATCTTTCTTTAAAACCCCAGGTGAAATTAGCAAAACAATTCAGAATCATGGCATTATTATAACGAAACGAGAGCGGATATAAAAATAGTCAGTTAGGCAACATGAGTTTCAGCAAAAAAAAATGTGATTCCACTTATTGCCAGTGAGTAAGTGATGGTAAGATTGTCAGTGTAAATTACACACTTTAACATAAATAAAGTTGGATTAGATACTGGCAGAAAGTAGAGCTATTTTTGGTGTAAAGTTGGTTGATCTGTTTCAGAGAAAGATGCATTTACATTGCTATTGTTCTGCTTCAATGGAACACATCAGGATTAAAATTACAGGCTAGATTTCAGTCTACAAAAAAGAAAGCAAGATTCAGTTGAATGTATTTAGGCTGCAGTGAGTGTTCAACAGTGTTTTTCTACGTTCAAGGCTGCAAAAATGGCCTTACTTCGGAAAGAATTCTGGTGCGAAGGTTGTTCACAAGCAAATATTTCCGCCTTATTGTCCTCAATTGATCCGTGTCAGCTAGATTTCAGACACTGATGTAAAAGTGTATTTACATGCGGTGGGGGAGGGAGGATCCTAGTAGAAGGCACAGGATGGTTTTGTGAAAGTTTCATTGTCAATATTTTACTAATGGGTTTGGGAGTGCGGACACTGAACACTCTCGCAGATACATAAATAAACAAAGACACAAAAAAAGACAAACACACAAAAGACATACACACTCGCACACCAAACTCTTCAGACATCTTTGTTTGTTTTCTTAAATAGTAGTCGTGGCCCTTTGAATCGCTCTACAAGTCGGCAGCCTGCATTTAGTATTGCAGGCTTTCAGGCTGCAATAAACCTATAGCATAATTGGAAGCGTAAAACCTGATTGTACTCTGCACTCACAATCCAAGTTCGGCAGACCATCCCATGCCCTAGAAGCCAGGTCAGGATTGGAAAACCCTGAGCTGTGCTGAACGCCTCTGGTGCTTGGCAGTGGCAGTGGCCCACAGGGATGCTCATTGTCAACAGTATCTGTCCCTGCCAACAATGCTGAGCCTGTCTGGCTTTCCCTCTGAGTGCTGGCACTGCTCCAGGCCTAGAAGAAGTTCCGTACCCTATGGGAAAAAAAATTAAAGTGTCGGTACTCAGTACCGGCCCATTTAAAGCACTGAACACATCAAAAAGCAAGTTAAGTCTGAAAGAGAAAATTCAGTTGAACAAGCAATTTGGACCACAAATGAAGACCCTTCACTGAGTTGGCAAAGCTAACCCTCTTGAATTGGAAAACATTCATCCCATTACTGGCTTTTTTAAACAACCCTTTGACGGTAGTTGACACTTATTTTTTAGAATATGTTGTATTAGCACCCCGCATCAAGATCCTAAATCTTTGTTATTAGCTCCACAACTTATTATTGATTCATCTCTGGAGGAGCCGCTAGTCTCATATAAAGCCTTATTGGAGAGAATGTCCGGATTTTCTTATTACAGTGATTTAGTTTTTCTTACCTTCAATTTTGTCACGGTTAATAACCCCGAGGCTACTCATGTTCTGATATGGTCCAGACACTGAATGCTGATGCTACTGATAAATTGAATACCTCCTTCACTCCATCTGTCCAGCTAATCCTGATAACAATGAGTGTAATTTACAGAACTCCTAAAGCCACTGTGAATGTTTTAGACTGGTAAATTGAGAACCTAGTCCTCATTATTGTAACTGATCCAGCGCAAAATCGGGGAAAAAGGGCAAATTTACAACTATCCTCCCTGCGTCACAGACTCGACGTCACACTAGCTCATTCACACACGCATTCATTGGTGGGGCCCATAACACCAACACTCGCACGTCTCCACTCACGAGTCTGCACACAGGAGGGATGATAGGATCAAGCGCTGGACATGTGGGGGAGTACCTTGTTACCTATAGGGAAGAAAAGTTATTTTACAGAATATAAATTGACATCACCACCTATAGAATCCAAACCTTAAACATCAAGGCACTCCACCACTTGGTCGACGGACCAATTAGTTGGACTGGTTGATGGTGATTTAGAACCAGCTAAAACACATTTAAGACTCAGAATCCTCCACTCTCTTCATTGAAAAACCACAAACTCGTAATTTCTGTTAATCAAATATTTGTTTATCGAAATATTGTTTGCAATTAATATTAGCATTTTGGTCAATCAAGTTTAGAATTTTGTTCAATCAGCACAAATCGCATGCCATTTATATTTACCTATTCTTGCTATCTGGATTTTTCCTAATTCATTTGGCTCTGCATAACCTAATTTAGCCGTTAAATTGTCCAAATAAAGTATGCCAAAGCTGAAAGTCCGAAAGTTCTTTGCTCAGCACGTTCAGTCCCAAAGATCTCCAAAGGACCAGAAATCGTGCAAGCATCTGTCATCATCTGTGGGTTCGATAGGGATTTGCGGTCATCGAGTAAGAAGGCAGCATCTTCTAACCCCTCCCTATTCTACTACCCTTTTTATAATGAAATTCGGGATAACAAGAAACATTCTTAGGCTAAGAAGGAAGGTGATTGGCTAATTGGAAACGTCCGATTTTTCATTGCGTGAGGATCTCATGGATTTTGCTGGTTCACTTCCTCTGTCCATGTCGCCATTATACAACATTATAGAAGTTTTGCTTGTATGTCCCAATTGTTCATTTAGACCAGATTTTACTGACTGAAGTTTGGCAGTCCTCCATGTTCCTATCCTTGACCAGGAACACTGTGCCTTGGGGTCGCCTGGAGGTCTACGTAGCCATCACGAGACGGTGGCCACTTCTGAACTCCATTTTGGACGCCATGATTCGGTAGGCCCAAATGCCAACTTAAGCGAAACAAACACAAAAGAGTAATTAATACAAAGAAATGAAGATTCTAATGTTAAACCCTCACAAATCCCTTTATGTTTTAGTATTTTCCTAGCTTTAGTGACATTTAAAGCAATAAAACTCACCCTTATGGTCCAAAACGGGAACGCAAGCATCACAAAAGCAACATAAATCATGCGATATCCTATTACCACATATACTATTATAAATATGCGTACATAATTTAGATATTAGAGTTATTCTGCCATGCAAATAGCAATAAGTCCCACGTGTAAGTGGTGGCTAATAAAAAATGCAAATAGTTGATTAATATGGCACAGCACACCGTTAGTCACATTATAACATAAGTAGGTTATATAATTAGTATTTTCATGCAAAATAGAGGAGGTATACAAAATTTTGCTTTACCTGCTCCATCAATCCCCCCTTTGGTGATTTTTAATATCACCACAATCCCTTAAATTTTGATCAAATTTGTAAATAGAAATAAATTCAGTTCTCTCAATTTTGTTAGATCACATGATTGTTTCCCCTCTCTCCTCTTCTCTTGTCTTTTTATACATATTCTCTTTCCATTCTTCTAATTCTACCTCTTCAAATTATCTTTCTTTTCTTTCTTTTTCTCTTTTCCTTACAGTTTCTCTTTTTATGTTATTTCATATTTTCCTTCTTTTGCTACATAAACATCCTAATCTCAGAATTAATGCTAGAAATAAAATCTTACCAATAAAGGTACTACCTAATTTTAGCAAAAAGTCTTTAATAGTAAAAAAACATTTTTCAATCTTTTCCCAAATTCCTTCAACCTCCAGTGGAACAATCTCCCCATGCAAATCAGTTTTATTCTTTATGTACATCTTTAAACCTTGACTTTCGTCGGGAATATAAATACATCAATGTTGAACCTTCAGCATTCCACAGACTCCACCTCTTATGCCAAAATTATATCAAGGGCAAGTCGATTTTGCATCACCATGGCTCGCATGGCAACCATTTCGGTATTTACCAATAAAAATCCTCCAGCAGTGCTTGTTGACAAGCGATCCACTACTGTTGATAATTTTCTAATTTTACATTCATTCAGAGATATTCCAACTGCTGGTATCAATGCTCCAAAAATGTCTCCTACAATTTCTGACCAAGATTCTCTTCTTCTACGTGTTAGTTGTCTGCCTATCTCGTGTGCACCATCTTTCTGTCTTCCCAGATGAAATATCTTTGGGAAAACCAGGCCTAGATAAAATGTGCCATACCAATGGTCGGGTAATCGATAATAAGCTGTATTCTCGCAGATAAAACATAACCCAGGAAATACCGGATCATTTCCTCCTTTAAATCCCCATCCACCCATGATTCTATAGGTATCATGGCAATCACTTGCACCTATGAAATAGTTATCATATGTAGTTTGAATTCTTCTAATACACAATTTCCCGTTCTGAGGCCAATCTAAAGCCATTGCTGGACTAGCTTCTCCTTTCAAATGTTTTTCTCTTTCAAAATCCCAAACTGTTTTTTTGTTCTTTTCACTCAGGTACCTTCTTTTGCATTTTTATTCTCCATTCTTCTACCATATCTAAGAAAGTCTTCTCCTCTCTTTTCACACTACAAGTTAGATTATTTTTGAATACTAATTCTAATGTTAATTCTTTAGTTTCTAAGAAAAATTCACCTAACACTTTAGAGGTTTTACTTTATTCAGTTTATGGACTTTGGGTACTTGTGAAAATATGTTATCTACATCTGAAAAATAATATTCTAGTTTCCCTATTTTGTCAAACAAACTTGCTAATACACTACATGTTATTCCAAATGTCACTGGAAGGTGATGGTACGTCACTCCCTCAGACACTGATGTAGGCAACTGGATGCATAAAAAGCAGTCTCTCACATCCATTGTTTTTACGTATTCATATAATAATTTTGAGAAAACATTATTAGAAAAATCAGTTATGGACCTATCTTTATGCAAATAATTTCTATCTATTTTAGTCGGATAAATCTTCTGAATCAGTCTTATTCTCACTATGACCTTCTATTGTTTCTAACAACACATTTTGCACCATCTTCGAAGGAACACAGATGTAGATTTTCTACTTTCTGTGTTTGCCATTTCAGAAAATGATCAGTGTCTTTTGAATTAGCCTCGTCTATCTCACAACTAGTTTTGTCTAAACTCAAGGTTCTAAGCACCTACTTGGTTCTTTTCTGTTATGTCTTTTATTTAGTAAATTTTCAAGATTCTCCTTTTAGAGCACTTTTGTCTCTTCAGTTTGGCATTTGATCATCTTTCACTTTTCTTTCACAATCTTGATTCAGAATTTCCTGAACATCCGTCTCTTCACCGATGTCGGACAAGATAACTCTCAGGATTTCCGATTCTTCGTCATCCTCAACCACTTCTGGTATAGTCACCTCTAGATCTCCTTGGCTGTATGCCTCTTCTTGTACTTCAGGAAGTGCCACATACGACCATTCTGGTGACTTATACTTCTGGTTGCGTTTTCTAGTCCTTTTGCTTTCCTCTGATGGTGTCTGTTCAACGTCTTTTGATTTCTCTTGGCTAGACACCTCATTCACTTGTTCAGCTCTGGATGATTTTACTCGTGTCAATCTGTATCTCAATCTCTTTATCTTGTTTGGCCAAATTTCCTCCTTTGCTGGCCTTTTTAACTTATTTCCCTTTTCATTTCTCTCAGTTCTCCATGCTCTTTTCCTCAGGACTCGACCTTCTTGTACTTCTTCGTCACTCTCCTCGGATTCAGTTCCAACTTGACTCTTACTTTCAGTAGTCCTTCTTTCCACCACTTCCTTTTTCTTACCTACTTCTGTCCCTCCTCGTGGTTCTTCCACACAATCTTCCTGCTGACTAACTGTCCCTTCTTCTACCTTGATGTATGGTTTCCCTACATCTCCTCGGGGGTCTTCCGCAACAATCTTTCCCTCTCTCTCTGTATCTGGTACCTTACAATCTACTTCTGTTATTTCAGGCGGAATTTCTCTTGACTTTTCATACGGAACTTCTTTATCAAGAATTTATTTGACAGTCTCTCCACTGTTTTTGTTTACACTCTTATGTGCTTGTACTGGTTCAGTGTCTGATTATGACCTAGGGTCAGAAATTTGCAATTTTCTTCTTAATGGTAGATTCTCTGGTGCTATAGCTGAACTTGGTTCTGACTCCCCCCTTTCAGGAGTTGGTCTTGCTCTTATTTCTTCTGTATCTGATTCGGAACTTGTATCAGATTCTTCAAAGTATTCTTCTCTGTTATCCACTGGATTTGGAATTCGCAAGGTATGACTAGCATGAATCCAGTTCTTCACTCCTGCACATTTTACAGCTGTCGTCGTGGTTAGGATCACCTGACGTGGTTTACTCCACCTTGGGACCAAACAATTTCTTCTTCTATGCACTTTTATTCTCACCCAGTCACCTGGGCTCAGATCATGAGCTGGCTTCTTTTCAAGAGTGGTTGCATCCGATCCAACCTGATGAAACACAGAATGAACGGAATCAGCCAACCCCTTGCAATAATCCAACACCAAGTCATCAAATATAGGTAATAGCTTGTTGCTCTCCCCATCACTATTTCATGAGGACTTAAGCCAGTATTCCTATCCGGAATATATCTAATAGTCATGAGTACAAGAGGCAAGACATCAGGCCATTTCAAACCTGTGGCTAAACAAATTTTTCCCAATCTATTTTTAATGGTGCCATTTACTTGTTCCACCACACCAGAAGCCTCTGGGCGATAGGCACAATGTAGTTTCTGTTGTACATTCAATGCTTCACAAATTAATTTAATGATTTCATTATGGAAATGTTTTCCTCTATCTGACTCGATAGTGACTGGAAAACCAAATCTAGGAATAAACTCTCTCAATAGTAGCTTGGCTACTGTGATTCCATCATTCCTTCTAGTTGGGTATGCTTCTACCCATCGAGAGAACAGACAAACCATCACTAGAACATACCTCAACCTGTTGCAGGGGGGCATTTCAATGAAGTCAATCTGCATTCTTGTGAAAGGCCCTCCTGCTTGTCCTATCGTTCCCAGATTTACCACTGTTTTTCTTCCAGGATTGTATTGCTGACATATAAGGCATCTTTGACAAAGGCTTTCAGCTACAAGTCCATGATACATCCGTGCCATGGTAGAAACCATGCTATCAGGCATGACTGGTCTTCCATCCCGATAAACCAACACATGATCTGATTCCCGTGGTGCACATCCTGCTTTTACCCACTGTCTTATTTCCTCATCTCCTGCTTCTTCCTGCAACTGCCTCACTTCTTCTCATGTATTCACAGTGTTAGTAAACAGCAAGGGACATGAATTCATTTCTTTTTCTCTACCCCGATTCACAGAGTTCTGATTATGTGCACAATACTGAGCCATATCGTTGGCAAACAGGTTCCCCGCTGAAATATAATCAGCAGACTTCGAATGCGCAGAACACTTCACCACTGCTAACTGCTTAGGCAGCTGTATCGCCTCAAGCAATTTTCCAACCACTTCAACATTCCTTATAGGAGTTCCACTCGATGTCAAAAACCCTCTTTGGGACCAAATCTGCCCAAAGTCATGCACCACACCAAAGCCGTACTGACTATCGGTTATCACAGTCACTCTCACATTCTTTCCCAACTTGTATGTTCTTGTTAATGCAAAAAGTTCAGCAACCTGGGCTGATTTTACTCCTTTCAGACAAAATGCTTCCAGTACAGCTGCTACCGTACATACTGCATATGCTGCACTCAAAATTCCCTCATCCGTTCTCAAGCATGATCCATCCACGAACCTTACATAGTCACCTTCTGTCAAATGTAAATCTTTTATATCAGGATGTGGTTTGGTACAAAAATCAAGCACTTCCATAACAAACATGATCCACATCATCTCTGACTTCCACATTCTCAGGATCAGGTAACAATGTTGAAGGGTTCACAATCAGACATCTCACAAGGTTCACATTCGTTGCACCTAAGATGACTTTCTCATATTTATTCAGACGACTATGCATCATGAACTGAGTGCGGCTCCTTGTTAAAAGGATTGCCACTCTCACAGGATATCCCATCACAATTCCTTAACTCTGTTCCAGACTCTTACAAGTAGCTGCTACAGATTTCAACCAACCAGGCAATGCTACAGCTACAGGGTTTAACATAGCGGAAAAATATAAAATTGGTCTCCTTATTTTCCGTGTTTCTGTATTAACACAGAAAGTGCACATCCATTTCTTTCGCTGCAATAGAGTTCAAATTCTTTCTCATAGTCAGGCATGCCAAGAGCTGGTGCTTCACACAAACCATCTCTCAATTGTTTAAAAGCCTTCAACTCTTCTTTATTTAATTCAATGGGATCTTTTACATCACTCCTTGTCAAGCGTACCAGAGGTTTTGCAATCAAGGAAAAATTACTAATCCACTGACGACAATATCCAACCATTCCAAGAAACATTCTCACTTCTCTCTGAGTCATTGGGGCTCTCATTACTTTTATTATCCTTATTCTATCTGGAGTTACTTTTCTTAGTCCTTTCTCAATTTGATGGCCCAAATATTGTACTTCTTTCTGACAGAATTGCAATTTCGATGGGGATACATCAAGTCCTCCATCTGCAAAATGATTCAGCAATGCAATGGTATCCACTACACAAGCTTCTCGAGTTCTCAATGCCACAAGTAGGTCATCGATATATTGGACCAATACCGAACTTTCGGGCATTTTTAAATCTTCTAGGGACTTTTTCAGAATCTGATTGAATATCGAGGGACTCTCTGTATACCCCTGTGGGATTCGGCACCATGCCAAAGTACGTTCGCGAAACCGGAACGCAAAAATCTTTTGGCTGTCAGAGTGCAACGGAATGGAAAAGAAAGCATGACACAAATCAATCACTGTATACCATTCTGCTTCATAAGGAATCTGATATACAATCACAGATGGATTTGGTACAATGGGACAACGTGATACAACGATTTTATTTATTTTTCTCGGGTCTTGCACTATTTTGAAAGTTCCATTAGGCTTTTTCAGACCCATAATTGGTGAATTACATGTAACCCTGGGCGTCATGCTCCGCTTCGCCCACGGAGTGCACGTAGCGCTGCCTGCTTCGCCATTTATGAAGTAGGCGAAGCAGGCAGCGCTACGCACACACCGTAGCGAAGCAGAGCTGCCCGCCACCCACCTCCCGCCCGCCTTAATGTAAAAATAATTAAAATAAGGTTAAAGTAAATATAAACCTCTTACCTTCAGCGCGGCGTCCCGGGGCTCCCTCTTCTTGCTGACGGTAACTTCTTCATGCAAATGCAGATGCGCGGACAACCGCGCATGCGCATTCCTCTCGAAAAATGTGCATGCGCGGGCGTCCGCGCATGCGCATTTGCGTGAAGAAGTTACCATCAGCAAGAAGATGGAGCCCCGGGACGCCGCGCTTAAGGTAAGAGGTTTATATTTACTTTTAAACTTATTTTAATTATTTTTAAATTAGGGCGGGCGGGAGGCAGGCAGCGCATAGTGGGGCTACGCGGAGCATGCGAGTTTGCGTAGATTTTGCCATACTACGCGCTGCTCCACGTAGCCCCACTACACCCACTACGCCCACCCTTGATTACATGGACTGCTCATTATTTCTCTCAAAATACCTTGCTCAATCATTCTGTCTATTATAGGAGTAACTCCTGCAATTATTTCGGGTGTCAATTTGTACTGTGGAATAAACTTACTCCTTCCTTTACAGAAATGTTTACAGGATCTACATTTTTCATTAATCCCACATCTTCTCCTGTGAAATCCCATACCTACGTTTTTACTGTTTTCTTCAATTCTTGAGGCAATTCCTCGGGGTCAAATACAGCAAATGCCTCAGTGATCTCGGTTTCCTTGTTGACTATAGTCATTTTGAACAATACATCCTCATCAGGAGTTTCAAAAGCTATTCCATCAGGAGTACAGAATATTGTGCAGTTCATTTTGCACAGCAAGTCTCTCCCTAACAAATTTACAGGGCTTGAATCACACTCGACAAAACGGTGCATTTCAGAAAATTTCCCTATTTTAACTTTAACTGGTTGAGTGAGATATGTTTTTATCTGTCTGTTGGATACTCCAACTACTTGGATCGTTTCATCCGAGAGGGGAAGAGTTTTTACAACAGCTGACCTAACAGTTGAACGAGTAGCACCAGTATCTACTAGGAAAGTAATGTTTTCGTCATTTACCTTTCCATCCACAATAGGGCCTGTCTGCTCTACTTCTAGAGTTGTGCCAAGTACGCACTCTTCTTCCTCCCCTCGGCACCGTCAATAACTTTCTTCTGACTCACTCTCTTCGCGTTGTAGCCAATACTGCGAAACAGCACTAGCGCGCAGCAGCTTAGTTACCTGTTCTTCATAGAATCCGGTCTCGTTACTGTATTTCTGAGGATTTACGCTCTGTGGAAAAGGCGGTTTTGGCACCCGACACTGTTGGGCAACAACCTGCTGCTGTCGCTGCGGTTGACAACTCACCTCATTCTGCACCTGTGGATTCAATGATACATTATCGCCATTAGCACTTGGGGGAAATTTACACTCGGTTCTCCAATGCCCTATTCTTCCGCAATTATGACATGGCCACTTCTTTTTGGCTTCTTCTATACTAATCTGTCCTTTCCCTTTCCCAATGTTAGGTTTTTGTTTCATGCTCATACCATTTGCTTGTTCAATCAATTGGGCTTCCTGTCTTTCTGCCACTTTTACTTGAGCCCACATGGCTTTTTCTTTTAATTTACGCTGCTTTGCTTCAATCTCATCACTAAAATATTTTGCATGTCTCAGTACTTCATCTATCTTTTTATTTTGCCAATCCACTGTATGCTGTTTAATTATTTCGCTTACCTCAGGACGCAACCCATACACAAATCGATATACAAAATGACTCAAATCCTTCTCACTCAAATTTTCATCACCACTGTATTGTTTAAAAGCTAACAACAATCTCTCATAGTAGGCATGTACAGATTCTTTTACTTCTTGATGAGTTCTATCAAATATTTCCCAATCAGTTTCTTTAGGTGGCACTTTATTTTTCAGAAAGGTAACTACTTGTTCATATTTTCTCATTACTTCTGGATCAGGAGCACCTGTTTTTGGATCTCTAGGGTATTCTTGAGTAGGCCAACCTATTGTAATTTTACATTCTGCCCATAGGTCTGCTGGAACAATTATGTCAAATAAACTATTCAAATCAATCCATAGTACTTTTGATAATTTTACAAACCTGTCTACCTGCCTGTACCACTCAACCGGCTTCTCGCGCAAACGAGGAAAGTCATTGGTGAATGATAAAATGTCTTGTTTGGTCCAGGGGACATGCACATAGCCTTCGCCTGGAATCTCCCTCATGGGACAGTCAGTTACCACTTTTTCTTTTTCTCTTACTGGAAAAGCTGCAAACGTTTTGTCTGTTGCATCGTCTCGTTTTCGAAACCACCTACTTTTCCATTTGTCTAAATCGCCCCATTTTCTCAGTAAAATAATTAAGTCTTTAATCTGAGTTATTCTTCCTGCAGTACTCAAATTTTCAATTTCTTTTTTAGAAAAGTCTACACTGCATGGTTTTTCTAATTAATTTACCTTTTCAAAGTCGATACCCATTTCACTTGCTACTTCTTCCAATCTTGCATGTAAATTTCTCGCTCTCCATGTTATACTTTTGCATAAAAACATTAGTTCTTCATCCTGGTAGGCTTTTAACTTTTCTGTGGGAATAGTTCATACTATTAATTCTTCTAAAACTATTTTTAATTTAGACACATCTAAAGGTCGAGGTTCAGCATCTTTTTGCTGTAAACTCCTTAACCATTCACTTAATACATCAGAAGTAGGACCTACAGGAATTGTTTTATTTCGTATTTGTTCTAAACTTTTTGGTGGCCCTGGTACTGATTCTGTCGTCATTATTGCTCTATTCGTTAGACTCTGATTTACTGTCAAATTTTTAGGAGTACTTAGTCCAGATGTTCCTACCACCATGGATTTTCTCTTGAACCTCTGCTTTCCGTTTCGGTTTGTTTATTACTGTTATAAGGAATCGTCAGACAATGCTCACTATCCTTTTGCTTATCAAAAATAGGCATTACGGGTCCTATTGTTACAGGAACAGTTACAGCTTCCATGTTTTTAGTCAATTCTCTAATCTTTTCAGTTAACTCTAAAGTAGTTCTGGCTAATTCAGCTGAATTTTCATTTGTCAGTTTACCAGATTGTGTATTTTCTGTTTCTCTAAAGGGATTATTTGTTCCTACCTCAGGTGGTATTGACTCAAACTTTATATTTTGTGGTGATTCTTTTACTGGGGCACTTGGTGTCAACAATGTGGAATTTGGTTGGTACGGGGTGGATTTTTATAAAACGTGTCCTCAAGAACATCATCCTCCGACTCATGCACACCATACTTATAACCTTCTGATCCGGTATTATTTCTCTTTTCTGTACATTTTCTATTACTAGTCTCTTCAGCACTTCTCATAGGGAACATACCATCAGCCATATTTGCACTTCACCATCTCCTCATTCTATCATCATGATTCTCCTGTCCACACGGTCTACCAAACATATATTTGTACCTTCCGCTACTCCGCTGTCGTTCTCTGTCATACATCTCATCCTCCCATTCTGTCAATGCTTCAAACTGAGTAGGTCTAGGTCTCGGTTCTAATCTCATAATTTTTTCTCTTAAATTCCTCAATACCGCTAAATTGAATGGACCATATTCTGGAAATGCTAAAACTCCATCATCTTTTGTATACTTCGCCCAATTGTCTAACCAAATACATGTATGATATCCATATTTTGCAACCATAAAGGATGCGGGTGATTTTGTTGGAGGAAGCAACTGTCCCTCTCTAGTCACAATTGGTTTGTCCTTTTTAAATAAGTTCTTGATCTTTCCGAACCAGGACTTTTTCTCTTTCTCTGGTGGATCGTAATACATAATTTTCTTTTCTCAGTATCGTTAGATTTCTCCTACGACTATTCTGTTGTCTTATCCAATCATAGCACGACTCACACTAACGCACCAATCCGGAGCGTCTATGTCACTTTTGCAATTCTCCACTCCTAGTGCGGCGTACACTAACACACCAATCCGGAGCGTCTTAATCCCCCACTGACTGGCCAATCCCAGCGCTGTCTTTTCTGACGTCAGCTTTTCTCGCTACTCCTGCTTCTGCTGACCCCTCCTTTACAAAATTTATCGGCAAACTTTCTTACGTTCTCTTTTACTCATATTCTGTTACTAACAACATAAAAACGCCACCATTATCTGTTTCGCAAACAAAAGAGATAGTCTTGACCTTTTTCACAAGAATTCCGTCTTTCCCGAGAGCAGCGCTTACCTCTGCCCTACTGCAGAATCATTACATTCACTGATAAAGTAGCACTTCCCTCTACCTTATCGTTCTAGCAAGTATTAACTAACCGTTTCTCTGGAAATAAGACACCTGTTGGAGACGCACTGCTCCTGAGAAATAAGAACAGAGTTTCACAATTAAGTTGAATGCTATTTCATATACACACATTCATACGGAAAATGTAGTTCATTCACACAGAATCCTGTCATTCCCGAGAGCAGCGCTTACCTCTGCCCTACTACAGAATTATTACATTCGTTAATAAAGTAGCATCTACTTTACCCTTCTATCAAGCTTAGGGAACACCTATTACCTTTCCATTGATAAGCGTAATCAGAGTTCACGTGGACTCCTGTTACTTAAGACCAAAATTTCACAGGTGGCCTTTGCTACCCATACACCTCTTTCACACAGAAATGTCCCTAATGATAACACATGGCGATGTTACCAAATCAAACCCAGACAATACGTTGTGCAACTTCAATCGTCACACGTTTTCCCCGTGTACCTACAGGGCAACAAACAATTCACCATGTGACTTCACTTGCCACAGGCCATCCGACTTCCTACATCCCAGAAGTCTTCAAAAACAACATAGAACGCAAAGCGACTCAACATAGAATGTTAGTACATAAATCAATCAATATTCAAAAATTGGAAATCAATAAACAGTAATCAAATCCATAGCAATAATCACCAAAACAATGCAATAAAACCATCATTCTGCTACCAGAAAAACTGATCCAGCGCAAAATTGGGGAAAAAGGGCAAATTTACAACTATCCTCCCTGCGTCGCAGACCCGACGTCACACTAGCTCATTCACACACGCATTCATTGGTGGGGCCCATAACACCAAGACTCGCACGTCTCCACTCACGAGTCTGCACACAGGAGGGATGATAGGATCAAGCGCTGGACATGTGGGGGAGAACCTTATTACTTATAGGGAAGAAAAGTTATTTTATAGAATATACATTAACATCACCACCTATAGAATCCTAACCTTAAACATCAAGGCACTCCACCACTTGGTCGACGGACCAATTAGTTGGACTGGTTGTTGGTGATTTAGAACCAGCTAAAACACATTTAAGACTCAGAATCCTCCACTCTCTTCATTGAAAAACCGCAAACTCGTAATTTCTGTTAATCAAATATTTGTTTGTCTAAATATTGTTTACAATTAATATTAGCATTTTGGTCAATCAAGTTTAGAATTTTGTTCAATCAGCACAAATCGCATATCATTTATATTTACCTATTCTTGCTATCTGGATTTTTCCTAATTCATTTGGCTCTGCATAACCGAATTTAGCCGTTAAATTGTCCAAATAAAGCAGGCCAAAGCTCAAAGTCCGTAAGTTCTTTGCTCAGCACGTTACAGTCCCAAAGATCTCCAAAGGACCAGAAATCGTGCAAGCATCTGTCATCATCTGTGGGGTCGATAGGGGTTTGCGGTCATCGAGTAAGGAGGCAGCATCTTCTAACCCCTCCCTATTCTACTACCTATTTTCTTTATAATGAAATTTGGGATAACATTAAACATTCTTCGGCTAGGAAGGAAGATCATTGGCTAATTGGAAACGTCCGATTTTTCATTGTGTGAGGTTCTCATGGATTTTGCAAGTTCACTTCCTCTGTCCATGTCGCCCTTATGCAACATTGTAGAAGTTTTGCTTGTATGTCCCAATTGTTCATTTAGACTAGATTTTACTGATTGAAGTTTGGCAGTCCTCCATGTTCCTATCCTTGACCTTGACCAGAAACACTGTGCCTTGGTGTCGCTTAGAGGTCTACGGAGTCTGCGTAGTAGGCATCGCGCTCACGAGACGGTGGCCACTTCTGAACTCCATTTTGGACGCCATGATTCGGTAGGCCCAAATGCCAACTTAAGCGAAACAAACACAAAAGAGTAATTAGTACTAAGAAATGAAGATTCTACTGTTAATCCCTCACTAATCCCTTTATGTTTTAGTATTTTACTAGCTTTTAGCGACATTTAAAGCAATAAAACTCACCCTTACGGTCCAAAACAGGAACGCAAACATCACAAAAGCAACATAAATCATGCGATATCCTATTACCACATATACTACTATTAATATGCGTACATAATTTAGTTATTAGAGTTATTCTGCCATGCAAATAGCAATAAGTCCCATGTGTAAGTGGTGTCTCATAAAAAATGCAAATAGTTGATTAATATGACACAGCACACCGTTAGTCAAATTATAATATAAGTAGGTTATATAATTAGTATTTTCATACAAAATAGAGGAGGTATACAAAATTTAGCTTTACCTGCTCCATCATGATCTTGCATCAATAGAGACTAGACTGGGACTTTTAAGCAGTTCTGCTCTGGAGTTGGACAAATAAACCTCCGGAAGAATGGTCTACTGTGCGTTTTTGGCACTGATTGACAAAGTACTTAATATGACATATATATTAACATCTGTAATTTATGATTTGGGATGGTGTTACACCCAAGTGATGATGGCCCCACCCCATACTATCCAAATGGGCTGCAAATACATGCAAATAAGGAAGTTCGAATTATCAAATGGCCATTGGCTACTTTTAAGGGTTTAGAATTGTCCCCACCTAAAAAGCGTCAGATAGAGATAGAATCATACATGGTCAGCAATTTGCAAACAGCAGCAGAGAAGCCATCTTTATGGTAAAACCTTCACAAAATAAAACAGCACAACAGTTCCCTAATTTTTGCTGGTGCTATACTCAACATGTATTCCAACTGAGGCAGACGGAAGCAGTCCTCGTCGTAGTAGCACAAATATTTAAAAATTGTTCAGCTGACTTCCTGCAGCCACACATTTCCATAATAGGAAAATACTGAAGACTTACAGAATTCTACTACGGGGAAACACCATACATGTTGGACTTGGCCATTTTTTGCAGGGTCATCCCTGAAATTTTTGCCTTCCTCCTGTATTTTCTCTGACCTGTTTTTATTGGTTTTATGACTCTGGGCACTTTACCATTGCTGATCAGTGCTAAAGTGCATATGCTCGCCCTATTGTAAATTCATATATGGATTAGTGACTCCATGATTGGCTTATTTGATTTACTGTCAGACCCTAGTACAGTGCACCGCGTGTGCCCAGGGCATGTCAATCAAATGCTGCTGGTGGGCTTGCAGCACTGGTTGTCCCACTGACCGGAACAGCTTGGAAAACGTGTCTCAGGCCTGCCATTGCAGAGCCTGTGTGCAGTCTAGTACTGCCGTGTCGACTTGGTTAGGGCACACACTTACCAGTCCCTAAACCTTCCCTTTTCTACATATTCTTTTACATATCAGACACCCCTAAGGTAGGCCCTAGGGCAGGGTGCATTGTATGTATAGGTCATTCCCCGATGTGTGTGGCATGTCCTGATAGTGAATTACAGCCAATTATATTTTGCAAGGCTACCAGTTCCCATAGGCCAGAATGGGCAGTTTGATTATAACATCTTATAATCCTAACTGCCCCAGGGAACATGGTGGGAAAAAAAATTAGTATGCCTGATCTCAGAATGATAAAGTACATATTTTATTGAAGTTGGTTTCAACATTCTGTGTTTGAACATACCACTTTTAGAAAGTAGGTATTTTCTTGCCTAACCATCCAGCCTGCCTCTGCTAGGTTTGTGTATTCCATGTCTGGTTTGTGAGTGACAGGGGCTGGGGTGGCTCCAGGAGACAGCACTAGGCTGAATAGACCTATATGCATTGGGAGGGGTGGGAGGAGTAGCACCTGGGCCTGAATAGGGCTTTGCCTGCCTTCCACAATGCTGGCTTCACCTCCTGTGGTGCGTCTGATGACCCTGGCCCACACTGACAAATGAAGAAGTTGTGCACTGGCAAAATGCACCCAGAACTGGTTTGGACTAGGTACAGACACTCTCTACCTTCAGAGGCAAAGGATTTGTGAGTAGAAATATTGGGGCCCAGACCCCAAGACTTTAGATAACTTCTGGGAAAAGAAGACAAACCTTTGCCAAGGAGAAGAACTAAGGAAGCTGCAGGAGTGTGTACTGCCCCTCTGCCAGTGTGCTGTTTTGCTGGGTTGGCCTGCAGTGGTTTTTCCATTGCCATGGAAAGGAGAAGGAACTTTTAAGGAACTTTCATCATCTTGCAGAATATTTCTCCAAGAGCTTGAACTTGTTCTTGCCTCCTGCTGAAGTCTCGGGGTTACAAGACTTCACCACCAGCTCCCCTCTGAATTTCCTTGCTGGGAATTCTGTCTGCAGAAGCCTGCGTGTTGCTGCGAGCTGGAAGTGCAACTCAACGAGAAGAAGCGAGATGCCGTCACAGCCGTGCCGTTGCACCCCCTGAGAAGCTAGTCGCCGCCACAGAGGCTGCCGCCGCATCACCAGAGAAGTGTGTCTTCGCCGCAGTTGATTGTCGTCACATCACCGGAGAAGCATTTCACCACCGCAAAGGTCATCGTCGCATCACCGGAGAAGCGTGTCGCAGGGCCTGTTGTGGCTCCAAAGTTACAGAGTTCACTGCACAGCCATCGGGCATGCACTCATCGCCTTCACATCGTCGCATCGCATCAAGGGCGCCATCTTATTGCATCGCACCAGATCGTCGCATCGCATCGAGGCGCCATCTTGTCGCTTTGCAACCGGAACGCACCCGAGATCGTGGCATCACCTCCTCTCCGGTAAGGAGCGGATGCATTGCCTACTTTGCACAAGCACTGAGGGACAGACGCATTGCCTCCCCCAAAGCAAGGAACCGACACATCGTTCTCCCTGCGAACCTTTTGCTTATTTTGCGTGACGCATCTCAGGTACTTTTGTGAGAAATGTGTCACATTTATCATCAACTTGAACTAAGTTACTTCTACCATCTTTAAGTCTATTTTGAGTAAAGTATTGTGGATTTTTGTCGTATGTGGTTGTGTGTTAAGTCTATATAAAGAATACTTCTTTTTATACAACCTGTGTGGTTTCCATTTGTAGTGTTTTCACTGTGTTACTGTATGTGTTCACAAAAGCTTAACACACTGCCTCTGAGATAAGCCTGTCTGCACATGCCAAGCTACCAAGGGGGTGAGCAGGGGTTATCCAGGAGTGTTATCTCCTTTCCCTGACTAGAAGCAAGGGTCCCTATTTGGTCAAAGGTACCTGCCTCTTCCAACTAGAGACCCCCAGTTCTAACAATACCCATAAAGCTCTTTGAATGCCAATATCCTCATTTTGTGACTCCAAGACATGTGAACGGACACACTCTGACAAGAATGTCAGACCCCCTCCCACTTAAAGGGTGCCCGGCTGGGCACAATGTAAGTAACTTCCCTTGCTTTAACTCAAATTGAGTCACATTTTTACAGGTGTGCACCTCTGTGCTCTGACAGAATATCTTTTGAAACCCAGGTGTCCCTCTTTGCTAGGTCCTGATGAGACCGACTATTCTATGAGAGGTCGAAACGCTGTTGAAATGCTTATAAACGAACCAATGTACTTAGCCTTCACAATTGTTATTGAAGGCCCAGAATAATTAATGTATGTTTACTAAAAGGTCATTTTTTGTTCTTTTGGAAACCTCAATGTATGTCACAACTTGTCACTTATATATATAGGTTCCAATTTCCCTTGGGACACCCTACACCTCTTTTCTAAATGTGTAAATGAAATTGTAAATATAAACAAAATTGTTTTCTACTCATTGAGCTTTTTTGATTTTTCTGTGTTGTTTGTACATCTCCTCTCATAAGTATTGCCATTGTGCGTAAAAACCATTATTATCAGAAATACTATTGTTGCTGCTTTACTATTTCCCCACAGGGAACGTTGTTCTTCTATATATAATGTATACACTGGCGTCTAGGCGCTAATAGAAACGTCTGATTCGAGTTCCTTTACCCAACCTAGTGATGAAATAAAAAGGAAAAAAAGGGAGAGACACACAAACACAAACAACATGTGAGTAACATGTTAATAAAGGCAATCACTTGGACTAGAATGTGGTCACAATTGGCATTCAAATTCTTGGGCATAATCGTGGGCATGCTCAGTGTAATATGCCCCTGTCAACATATTGCCATGTACTCTCCCTTTTTTTTCCTTTTTATCCGCTAGGGTGTAGTTTATCACTCCTTTCAATAGAGCATATCAATTGTCTCTATTTTCGTGATGCCATCTCAGTTAATTGGCATGATAGTATAGCAGAGTATTTCTCCCAATGGTATACACACTTCTCATTTAGCTAGTCAGTTTTCTCAGTCACTGTATCGTTTGCTTTATTTATTAGCCTATTGCATGGCCACAAACAATTATTTCTTTCCTGCCATCTTCTGCCCTATGGGTCAATAGGCACGATAGAGTTTCTTCCAAAGAGGAGTACATTTATATTTTTGTAATGGTTTCTCTTTTCTTATATAATCTTGAGGTTTGTTTTCCAATTTCGAATTAGCCTATGTCTTTTACGGCCATACACGACCAACCAGGTCAGGTGATCTATCTTCCTTGCAAGATACAGCATCTCCGCGTCCCTTGCCATCTAACCTTATCTTCCGGACCCCTGAATAGAACTTGGTTTTTGGGAACCGTGAGGTAATTGTAGCTCACTCACTCACTTCCCTAGGCCCACATATCCACATGCACAACTGCGGCGTGTCCTTAAAAGATCCCTGATAAAGAGCCCTCTCGCGGGGCCCGTGGAGGTCAGCAGCGCCACCCCACGAGGAGAAACGCCCGATGATGAAGCATGACACTCGCAAGGGTGTGTGAGGGCACTATGTCTAAAAGGTGGAATTCCCCAACCTTTATCCGAATCCAACTATATTGAGAGACAACTCCAACACTCTTTTCCAAACACAATAGGATGTCTTTCCCTTTTTTAGTGACAGTTACCCCTTAGTGAGTTCAACGTTATTCTTTGGGAGCATCGGTACTGGACCTTTCCTTTTCCAATTAGCTCCCTGTCCCCGCTCATTACATTGTGTAGTGAAATCAATGTCAGTCCCAAATGTGAATTGTACAACAATTCCATTCATGAAACATTTTTCCTTGTCTAGTGCAAGTCCTGCAATGGATCCAATATCAATAGACACAAACCTTTTCATACTGACCACTAATCAAGCTGAAACAAACCCACCTACAGTGACTCTTCCAAATAAATTATTTCACATCAATTAGGTGGTGCAAGCAGCCTTTAACAATGATAAATGTCTGCCCATAAAATCAAATGACCATCACATAGCATGTAAATCAGCGCATGCACATTACAAAAGTAGACTGTCTAAAAATATGCAGCATAACTTGCCATCATGTGCAACAAAATATGAAATTCACATTTAGCCCTGCAACCTTGCCAAGATTCAAACAATAGCTTAGGAAAAGTACTGCCAGAACCAATTTCGGCAAATTAAAAAAAAAGTATTTATTGAAGCACAAAAGAAATTTCTCTAAATAAGGTCAGACCCAATTGGCAGTTTTGTAGTGTAAAAAAGAAAGTGCACTGGGCTGTGGCACAAAGCTTACCTCCTAATACATTGCTAAGGGGAAACTCCTCAGTAAGGGGCATCCAGTGGTTGGGGCAGGCACTTCACAGATCTTGCAAGGGGGGGAGCTGGGTTAGGGATGGGTGTCCTTACGTTGGAAAGAGGTGGATTTCCATTTAGAAGGGGTGGTTTAGGAAGTAGAATTGGTTGATTTCTGTTCAGAAGGGGTGGCTAGAAGAGGAGGTTTTCTATTTGGAAGGAGTGTGTTGGAAAGAGGAGAAGGTGATTGGGCTTATTATAGGGGTGGCATGGAATGTGGGAATGATAGAATGCTATTTGGTTGGGTTGGTTAGAGTTTTGGTAGGGGTTAGGGCAAGGGAAAAACTGGAATACTCTATGGGGAACTTGGCAGGGTGTTTTAGAGGGCTTTGGGAGGTAGATGGAGTGCCAGTGTGTGATGTGTCTGTGGCTGTGCCTATTGATGTTGCAGTTGCATGTGGCTCTGGCGTATGGTTTGCCAGAACTGGTGTTTCTTTCTCATATGTGTCTGTTGTGTGCTTGATTGTGTGGATCTGTGTTTTTTGGCTGTGTACTGTAATATAGGTGTGTCTGTGGATAGGTGTGCTATGGATGTACTGGTTGTGGTTGTTGATGTAGTGATAACTATGAGTATGGTGGTGTCTGTGGTATGTGTGGATGTGATGGTAGGGGGGTGGTAACTGTGAGGTGGTGGTGTTTGTGTTGTGTGTGGATGTGATGGTGGTCAGGTCATCACCGTGGGGATAGTTTTGTCTGTGGTGTTTGTAGAAGTCAAGTTAGTGGGGGTGGTAACTGTGGGAGTGGTGGTGTTTGTGGTGTGTGTGGATGTGATGATTGTCAGGATGCCTAGGAGGTTTCCTCCTCATGGCCTATTAATAGCTAGCATCCTAACTAGCAAGTATTTTAAAAAAAGACTGCACTCTCTAAAAGGAAAAAACTAGAGGTCGAGCAGGCAGTGCTGGAATTCAAAGATGTCTGCCAGCTAACCCCTTTATGCAGTGTTCTAGTGTTTTTTCATTTCAATCACGATTGGACTGTGAAGCGCATGCTAACTCACTAGCGCACACATCACCTGAGAGAATTCTTGAGGAGGGAGCTTAGGTCCTGTTCTCCATCGCGTCCTTGAGGAAGGAATTACAGTCTAAGGTTAGTCTTACTGCGCATGCTTAGAGGCTTGCAGGAGCAGCCTCTCGCTCTCCCAGCAAGTCAATTATCTTTTGAGGATAATTACGTCAGTGTAGCCCAGACACTAACAGCTTAACAAGGGCAAATAAATATTTTCAAACACACGCACATTAGTGAGCAGACTTGTTTTGAGTAAGGCACTCTATTGTCTGTTAGGAAAAGGTCGATTCTAATTAGCCGTATTCAAGTATCCGGCAGTGAAAGAAATAAGGTGCTTACAAATCACCCTATCAAATGACTAGTAGCATTACATCTGTGGCAATATCGGTTTTGGTAATTAAACTAGAACTAGAACAATAAGAAAAGAAATTAAGAATATTAAAAGGAACTTACCTGAGAGCAATTCAAATTCATCCATAAGACGCATCAACAACAGAAATGTATGCATTAGTAGACTTGGTTTTAGAAATTGATTTTCATTAAAATGAAAGGAGAGGAGAGAAGAAAAAAGAATTTTAATCAAGTGTGCCTCAATTTGATATGATGAAATCAGAAGCAGCAAGAATCACGGAAATTCCGCCAGGTGTGGAACTGATGTAAATAGGCACCATCAGAGGCCCATAATCCAAAGAAGACAAGGAGAAAAGACGGCAGAACAAATTGAGTTTATATTGTGGAGGTAGTGGACATTTTGTGAAGATATGCCCGAAAAAACCCAAGATGAAGGTAAAGGAAAACTTGCAGCACCACCAGTAAGTGGAGTTGGGCTGGTGAGTGTGAATGAGGAAACAACTCAGACAAACCAGCTAGTGGCTAATACTCTGCAGGTATCATCACCCCATTTGATCCTGTCAATGACCTTAAATGTTCGGAATATCGTTTCAAAGGAAATTTCAGTGTTGATAGACTCTGGGGCCACTGGAAACTTTTGTGATTTAAAGTTTGCAAACCACATTGGATTAAATGCTATAATAAAATTAAAAAGTGAAGCTGTCAGAGCAGTGGATGGTACCAATCTGACATCGGGACCCATAACCAGCCACACAGACCAGAACAGATCCTTGGCTAAGGAGTCAGCGGCCAAGCTTATCTTTATAGACCCCTGCGACTGGTCGGACCACCACACTATCACTTTCCTATTATCGGGCACCCACAAGACAAGGGCACGGAACTGCGCGTCGCAGTCTGATTCCCCCCATTTCACAACAGTCAACAAACTCAATGAACATTACTCCGCAACTATATCTAACATTCTTGATGATCTTACCCCGCTAAAACTAAAAAGAACCCAAATCAAAGACAGAAACCCATGGTTTAATGGGTACCTCAACAATGAGAGGAGATCCCTCCAGCAGACTGAAAGAAACTGGAGACAGCACCCTCCAGCCACACATTTAAAACTTCTCCGCCAGTACAGAAACGCTTAATATAGGATTATCCTCAACTCAAAAAAAGAATTCTTCAGATCAGAACTGGGGAACGCCGAGAACAGACCTTGCAACCTTTTATGAAATAGACCAACACCAATCGAACAAACTGGCTAAAACCTGTAAAGAAACCCCTAAATCCCTTATATCATGTGAGGAATTCTCCTCTTTCTTCTCCGACAAAATCACTGCCCTAGGAAACGATTTTAGATCAGCCAATGACTTCCAGCCGTTCCCGGATCTGCCGCCTCTCTCCGCGATGCCCCCCCAGACATCACCCAAAAACCAACCGCACTGCTCCAACTTCAAAGTTTATGACGAGCATTCCGTCTCGAAAATCCTATCCTTCTTAAACCCGAACAACCACTTTAATGACCCACTCCCCTCTAACTGCTTAGCCACCACCTCTCAATCTATCATTCCTAGTTTGACTGCAATAATCAACGCCTCCCTTCTACAGGGATCGATTCCTGACTCACTAAAAGCCGGCCAAGTCCTCCCCATCCGAAATAAACCTACGCTGGATCCTGCTTCCCCTGACAATTTCAGACCTACATCTAATATCCCACTCGTAGCTAAAGTTCTGGAGAAATGTGTGCAACAGCAGTTGAGCCAACACATCACGAACTTCCACCTACTAGATGACTTCCAATCCGGATTCAGGCCTGGGCACAGCACTGAAACCACCCTTCTCCACATCATTGACGATGCCCTCCAAGCCCTTGATCAAGGCATTACCTGTCTTCTAATCCTACTTGATCTATCCTTGGCTTTCGATACGGTCAACCACAAAAAACTCCTTGAACGCCTCAAACTCAGAACGGGACTGGATGGCCCTGTTCTTGAATGGTTTAGGTCCTTCCTCCAGAAATGCTCACAGAGATTCCTAAGCAACAGTAAACTGTCTACTCCCTCCATGATCACTGTTGGAGTCCCCCAAGGATCTACCCTGTCCCCTACCCTCTTCAATCTTTACCTCGAACCGTTAGCTGAAGTACTACGCACTGCAAATAATATCTCCTACCACATGGATGCCTACGACGCCCAGATCTGCATCAAAATCTCTTCCCCTGAGGAGATTTACTCCCTGAATGAGGCCTTGAAATTGACTGTCCAATGGCTCACCTCCAACAAGCTCAAACTCAAAGCAAAATAATCTGAATTTCTCCTAATCTCCCCCCCGACACCAACCCTAACATTCAGGAATGGATTAAGGCGATCACAGCTTTAAACCGACCATAGTGGACTCCACCAAATCCCTCGGAATAACCCTAGACTGCAGCTTGAACATGCGGGGCCACATTAACTCGATGGCAAAATCAGCCAGATTTCACCTGAGATACCTAAGAAAACTGAAACCTTTCCTTGACACTCCTGACCTAAAAATGTCAGTCCAGGCACTAGTCATCTCTAGACTGGAATATGGCTGCTCTACTCTCTCAGGTCTACCCAAGATCTCCCTGGCCCCACTAAAAGCCTGCCTCAATGCGGCCGCCAGACTATTAACAGGAACAAGGAAATTCGACCACACCTCACCACAACTGAAAGCTCTGAACTGGCTTCCTCTTGAGGCCAGAATCCAACTCAAACTGGCCTGTATCGCTCACAAAGCTCTATACTCAAATTCCCCTGCATTTCTCACCCAGAAACTCGTGGTATCCGAAGGAGCCAGAAACTCTCGATCCGCCAGAGACCTCTTGCTCCAAGCAGCACACTTGCAAAAAAAAAAACATGCAATCGGGCCTTCTCTGGGGCCGCACCAAGAATATGGAACTCACTCCCGCCCGCCATTAGAAGAATTTTATCTCTGGCACGCCAAAAGGAGGCCAAAACCTTCCTTATGGACAAATTCCTCTCTTAAACCTTGTTTGCAACCACCTCAGTGACTTTGCTCTATTTTTGATTACTGCCACACCTTTGGATTATCCGGATGCTATCCACCCAGCACCTCTGGGCATACTACCTCAGGATATGGGGCCGCTTTCTTTTGTAAAATGTATATACATGTTTTATCCCAAATGTTTCCCCCTTCCTAAGTCTCTTGTATACAACTTGTTAATCCTGTAAAGCGCTCTGATACCCTAAGGGGTCAAGTTCGTGCTCTATAAAACACAAATAAATAAAATAAAAAAGATGGTAACCTCAGAAGGGCATAGAGAAATCTTGCAATCCAATTTAATTGATGCCCCACAATTCCAACTCATTTTAGGAATTCCTTGGTTGATAGAGCACATTTCTTCAATAAATTGGAGTGCTCAAACCATTTAGATGAATTCACAGTATTGCAAGAAAAATTGCTTTGCAGGTGAATCACATCGAGATCAAAATGCAGTGACCCAGCTTTGCAAGAATGGAGTCTCAGACTGTGTGATAGAAACTAACGAAAATTCCAGAGGAAGACAAGTACTACGCAGATGTATTCAATGAAGTCGAAGTGGAGAAACGTCCCCCTCATAGGCCCTATGACTACAAGATAGAACTTGAGCCATGGAGAAAACTTACCATAAGGTTGCATCTACGGGTTGACAGAAAAAGAGAATCAACACTTGAAAGAGTACTTGAAGAAATATTTAGTTAATGATGTTATTGGGCCATCTCAGTCTCCTGTCTCTTCGCCACTCTTCTTAGTGCCGAAGAAGGGAGGAGAGTTAATAACTTGCATTGATTATACAGCAATCATTAGAATCACCATAAAAACCCACTACTGCTTACCTCTCTGATTTCAGTGCTCTTAGATCAAATAAAAGGGGCAAAAATCTACACTAAGCTGGATCTGAGAGGCGCCTATCATTGATTAGACTGCGGAAAGGAGACAAATGGAAGACGACATTTAGGACAAAATATGGATTTTTTGAGTACCAAGTAATGCCACATGGCCTATGCAACGCCCCTGCTGCTTTCCAGTATTTCATAAACGACTTCATAGATAAATGTGCGCTTGTGTACATTGATGATATTTTAATTTACTCAAACACTGAAGAGGAATATCAAGAACAAGTCAGAGCAGTTCTACAACGATTGAGAGAGAACACCTTGTATGCAAAGCTGGAAAAGTGCTTATTCAATGTCACATCAGCTGAGTTCCCGGAGTTTGTACTTTCTCCTTCTGTAATAACCATGGATGAACACAAGGTTAAGGCTGTCACAGAGAGGAAATCCCCCAGAACCATAAAAGAAGTCCAGAGTTTCATCAGATTTGTACATTTCTATAGGAGATTTATACATGAATTTTCTCAAAAGATCATTCTCTTGACTCGGCTGTTAAAAAAGGGAATACCTTTCAAATGGTCGGAAGAAGCTGAAGCAGCCTTTACCTCTCTGAAGAAAAGTTTCACAACAGCTCCAGTTCTACTTCACACAGATCCTGCTGACTCTTTCTACCTAGAAATTGATGCTTCAGAATTGGCCATCGGGGGAATCCTCTCTCAAAGGCACAAAAAGACTGGGCAATTACACCTGTTAGCTTATCGATCCAGAAAATTAAATCCTGCAGAGGTAAATTATACCATTACCAAAAAAAAGCTCTTAGCCATAAAAGATGCCTTTAAGGAATGGAGGCATTACTTGATGGATGCAAGACGTACGGTGACAGTATTTACTGATCACAGAAATTTAAAGTTTCTAAGGCCGGCCTGAACCCTGACACCTCGACAACTCAGGTGGTCATTGTACTTTGCTGACTATGATTTCATCATCCCCTACAGGCCAGGAACAAAGAATGGAAAAGCGGATGCCTTATCAAGACTTGATACTGAAAACCAGAAAAGATTGATACAAGATCAGCAAATAATTCCCCCAAAAAAGATAGTTGGGGCGATCTCCAAGGGAACCTTTGTAGAACAAATTCTGCAAACATTAAATGAAAAAGAAATGAAGGAATGGTCAGATGAAGATCCCAAGAGAGAGATCCGTGATAAACTACCATATCAGGAAAAGGCCTTATATTTACCCACGAAAGAACTACAGACCCAAGCAATGTATGAGTACCATGATAGTCCTATGGCTGGACATAATGGAATACAAAAGACCGAAGACCTAATAAAACGAAGATTTTGGTGGCCGCATATTAACCAGGACATTCATCAATATGTGGCCAGCCAAGAGATCTGTGCTCTGGAAAAAATCTGAAAGGAAGGTTCTTAATGGATTATTGCAACCTTTGCCCATCCCTCTGTACCCCTGGCACACAGTTTCTTTAGACTTAATCGTATATCTACCTTTGAGTCAGGGTTACAATACAATCCTAGTCTGGGTAGATACTTTCACTAAGATGACACACTTTGTGGCCTTAAAGGGAATCCCTACAGCAAAACAGTTGACACAGCTTTTTAATCAACATATAATTCAAATCCAGGGTATCTGTAAAATCATTGTCACAGACAGAGGTTCCCAGTTTGTATCAAAATTCTGGAGAGCTTACACTAGTGGGTTACATATAGAACATCAATATTCAACCAGTTTTGATCCAGAAACTGATGGACAAACTGAAAGAATGAACCAAGAGTTAAAGCACTATCTTAGACACCTTTTATTGGGCAAGGAAGGGGATTGGCCAGTATATTTGTGGACAGCGGAATTTGCCCATAACAATGCCAAGAATGTATCCACAGGCTTCTCACCTTTTTATATGAATTATGGCAGACACCCTAATTCTTTGATAGAATGTGATAATATCGAGTTGCCAGCTGTAGAAGATATTGTCCAACATTTAACTAAGATCCACCAAGCAGCAAAGCAAAACATGTCACTCGCAAAAGATTGTTACAAATATTTTGCTGATAAAAAAAAGAAGGAAAGAACGGGATGTCCAAGCTGGGGATACATTTTGGCTCAGCTCAAAAAACGTAAGGTCAAAACGTGATCACAAATTCCAACCATGATTTGTGGAACCTTATCCCACTGAGAAAATTACTAATCCAGTAAAATATTACTTGACACTCCCAGAGAATACAAAAATCCACCCAGTTTTTCATGTCTCCTTCTTCTTACTGAAAAATGTTCGGTCAGGTTTCTCTGCTCCCCCTGAGCCCCTAGAAACAGAAGGTGGAATTGAATTAGGAGTTAAAAGAATCCTAGATTCCAAAAGAGTCAAAGATGAACTTTAGTACCTAATAGACTGGAAAGGTTTTGGATCAAATGAGAGATCGTGGGAGAAATGTATATATGTTTATGCTCCACTTCTAGTCAAAGCCTTCCATAAAAGGTTTCCAACCAAGCCACGATTGGAGGAATCCTCCTTGAGAGGGGGTACTGTCAGGATCTCTAGGAGGTTTCCTCCTCATGGCCCAATGATAGCTAGCATCCTAACTAGAAAGTGTTTTTAAAAAAAACCTGCACTCTCTAAAAGTAAAAATACTGGAGGTCGAGCTGGCATCGCTGGAATTCAAAGATGTCTGCCAGCTCACCACTTTCTGCAGCATTCTAGTGTATGTTCATTCCAATCATGATTGGAATGAGAAGCGTGTGCTGACTTACTAATGCACACTTCACCTGAAAGAATTCCTGAGGAGGGAGCTTAGGTCCCGTTCTCTGTTGCGTCAGCTTAGAAGAGGGTAGAGGCGTCAGACTTGTTGTAGTTCTTTCGGTAATATCCTTGAGGAAGGAATTCCAGTCTAAGGTCAGTCTTACAGTGTATGCTTAGGGGCTTGCAGGAGAAGCGTTTCACTCTCTTAGCAAGTCAATTTTCTTTTGAGGATAATTACGTTACTGTAGCCTCTAGTCTAGACACCAAAAGATTAACAAGGGCAAATAAATATTTTCAAACACACGCGCATTAGCGAGCAGACTTGTTTTGAGTAAGGCACTCTATTTTCTGTTAGGAAAAGGTCAATTCAAATTAGCCATATTAACGTATCTGGCAGTGAAAGAAATAAGATGCTTACAAACGCCCCTATCAACTGACCAGTAGCATTACATCTTTGGCAATATTGGTTGGGGTAATTAAACTAGAACAATAAGAGATGATATTAAGAATATTAAAAGGAACTTACATGAGAGCAATTCGAATTCATCCAGAAGAGCAACGGATTCAGCCTTCAGTTCCTGTGATGCAAGTACTTCCTGTGAAGGAAAATGTATGCATTTAGAACTGAAGTTATTAATGTACTATGTTTAAAAGACAAGATATATGCAGCCTACAAGAAAGGAAGAGGGGCAATAGCCAAGAGTGGTTTGGGTAAGAGTCAGTTATTGGGAAGTTGAATAATCACACATAGAGTTAAACATTGTAAAGAAAGATGTTATAAGTAAAAACCTGTTATTGAATTCCAGTTCCTAGCACAAGAAGGGTTTGGACATAGCAGAAGAAAGAAGAAACCTTCACGAGTGGAACCACTATTTATTGGCTGTCTCTTCTTTATCCTCATCAATTTCCCCCCTTTGTACATACTTGTATAAGGAGATTAAACAACCTGACAGGGGTGTTCCAATAGGGGCATTAGGAAGTGGCGCTGTTCTGCTTCCCTGCAAGTCTGTCAATGATTATACAGGTCATAGTGGTCCTGTCAATGATGGTGGGCTGGTAACTGTGGGTGTGAAGTGTCTGTAGTTTACGTTGATGAGATGGTGGTGGTAACTGGGGGGTGGTAGTGTCTGTATGTTTGGATGCATGCAAGTCTTTCTTGTGATATTTCTGTTTCTATGTCGTGTGCTTCTCATTTCTGAATGGGTGTGTGCAAGTAAATGTGTGCGAGTGCTATGGACAGGTCTGGGAATATGGAATTGGGATGGGAAAGGGACCGGAGTTGAACTCTGAAAAGACCTATGTAGGCCAGATATTGCACTGTGAATATCTTCCAGGTGGGACACCATTTCTTGCATATGGGAGCAAACCCCCAGGATGACATTCAACAGTTCCATCTGACTTACAGAGATGTTCCTGAGGAGGGCAATCGCCTATTCACAGCAGGTGGCAGGTGGCAGGTGCCTGGAGTAAAGGAGATGACACCCCTCTTAGGGGTGTTTGTGCAGCCAACTGGGTGGGGAGCAACAGGGAGGCTGGATATGGTACTGGGGTGGTGGACAAGGATGAAGATGGTACAGTTCCTGTTGGGTCTGCCACCCTTTGGGAGTGTCATCTGGGGGATTCCTCAGAAGAAGCGGTTGATGAGCCGGCATCCTCTTTTGCACTGCCCTCACCCTCCAGGCCAATGGGTCCCTCGGTGTTGGTGGTCTCAGCACCAGAACTACTGTGGCCAGCTGCTTTCCAACTGATGTTGGCCCTTTCTCATTTGCTTGCCCTGAATGATGCTGAAATGACATATAACACATGAAAAGGCAGCGCACTCAATTATGCCCTTTTCACCTACAGAGGACTTATCACAGCGGTAAGGCATGCGGTGACACCCACTGGGGAATTTAATTAATATGGACTGCAAGTACCATCGCTCACAGGGGCAACATGACCACGCCCACCGAGGCATGAGAGTTAAATAAAAGAAGATGCTATTCATCAGTTGCGGTTTGCCTCATTTAGCGCATGGCCTGTGAACAAGGAAGCAATTTCCGAAATGCTTAAGGCTAAAGCATGGAAAAGAGGTGTTTCGAGGCTGTATTCTCTATCGGAAGAGGCGATTTTCTGGCAGTGTGGACCTCCTCATATCAGGCAGAATTTTTGTGGGATATAGCGGCCATGCCTGGGTCGCGAGGAGGAACCACCACCTGTGTGTGGCCCTGGGGTGTCTATAGGCATGTAACACAGGACTTCTAGCATGCCTATAGGTGAGAGACATGTAAAGACAGCGCACTCAATTATGCCCTTTACACCTACAGAGGACTTATCACAGCGGTAAGGCATGCGGCGACACCCACTGGGGAATTTAATTAATATGGACTGCAAGTACCATCGCTCACAGGGGCAAAATGACTACGCCCACCGAGGCATGAGAGTTAAATAAAAGCAGATGCTATTCATCAGTCGCGGTTTGCCTCATTTAGAGCATGGCCTGTGAACAAGGAAGCAATTTCCGAAACGCTTAAGGCTAAAGCACGGAAAGGAGGTGTTTCGAGGCTGCATTCTCCATCGTAAGAGGCGATTTTCTGGCAATGTGGACCTCCTCATATCGGGCAGAATTTTTGTGGGATGTATAGCGGCCATGCCTGGGTCGTGAGGAGGAACCGCCACCTGTATGCGGCCCTGGGGTGTCTATAGGCATGTAACACAGGACTGCTATCATGCCTATAGGTGAGAGACATGTAAAGGCAGCGCACTCAATTATGCCCTTTTCCCCTACAGAGGACTTATCACAGCGGTAAGGCATGCGGCGGCACCCACTGGGGAATTTAATTAATATGGACTGCAAGTACCATCGCTCACAGGGGCAACATGACCACGCCCACCGAGGCATGAGAGTTAAATAAAAGCAGATGCTATTCATCAGTCGCGTTTTGCCTCATTTCGCGCATGGCCTGTGAACAAGGAAGCAATTTCCGAAATGCGTAAGGCTAAAGCACGGAAAAGAGGTGTTTTGAGGCTGCATTCTCCATCGTAAGAGGCGATTGTCTGGCAGTGTGGACCTCCTCATATCGGGCAGAATTTTTGTGGGATGTATAGCGGCCATGCCTGGGTCGTGAGGAGGAACCGCCACCTGTGTGCGGCCCTGGGGTGTCTATAGGCATGTAACACAGGACTGCTAGCATGCCTATAGGTGAGAGACATGTAAAGGCAGCGCACTCAATTATGCCCTTTTCACCTACAGAGGACTTATCACAGCGGTAAGGCATGCGGCGACACCCACTGGGGAATTTAATTAATATGGACTGCAAGTACCATCGCTCACAGGGGCAACATGACCACGCCCACCGAAGCATGAGAGTTAAATAAAAGCAGATGCTATTCATCAGTCGCGTTTTGCCTCATTTCGCGCATGGCCTGTGAACAAGGAAGCAATTTCCGGAATGCATAAGGCTAAAGCACGGAAAAGAGGTGTTTTGAGGCTGCATTCTCCATCGTAAGAGGCGATTGTCTGGCAGTGTGGACCTCCTCATATCGGGCAGAACTTTTGTGGGATGTATAGCGGCCATTCCTGGGTCGTGAGGAGGAACCGCCACCTGTGTGCGGCCCTGGGGTGTCTATAGGCATGTAACACAGGACTGCTGGCATGCCTATAGGTGAGAAACATGTAAAGGCAGCGCACTCAATTATGCCCTTTTCACCTACAGAGGACTTATCACAGCGGTAAGGCATGCGGCGACACCCACTGGGGAATTTAATTAATATGGACTGCAAGTACCATCACTCACAGGGGTAACATGACCAAGCCCACCGAGGCATGAGAGTTAAATAAAAGCAGATGCTATTCATCAGTCGCGGTTTGCCTCATTTAGCACATGGCCTGTGAACAAGGAAGCAATTTCCAAAATGCGTAAGGCTAAAGCACCGAAAAGAGGTGTTTCGAGGCTGCATTCGCCACCGTAAGAGGCACTTTGCTGGCAGGGTGGGATGTATAGCGGCCATGCCTGGGTCGCAAGGAGTAACCGCCGCCTGTGTGCGGCCCTGGGGTGTCTATAGGCACGTAACACAGGACTGCTAGCATGCCTATAGGTGAGAGACATGAAAATGCAGGGCACTCAATTATGTCCTTTTCACCTACAGAGGACTTATCACAGCGGTAAGGCATGCGCTGACACCCACTGGGGAATTTAATAAATATGAACTGCAAGTACAATCGCTCACAGGGGCAACTTGACCACGCCCACTGAGGCATGAGAGTTAAATAAAAGCAGATGCTATTCATCAGTCGCTGTTTCCCTCATTTAGCACATGGCCTGTGAACAAGGAAGCAATTTTCGAAACGCGCAAGGCTAAAGCATGGAAAAGAGGTGTTTCGAGGCTGCATTCTCCATCGTAAGAGGCGCTTTGCTGGCAGTGTGGGCCTCCTCATATCGGGCAGAATTTTTGTGGTAGGTAACACAAGTCTGTGTAAACAGAACTGTTCATGCCCTTTGATCAAAATACATACTAAAAGTTAACAGATTTCATCGGTGTAAAGGCTCCCAACATTAGCTTCACCATTAGCATGAGCACAAGCATGTATGAAACAGAATGGGAAAAAATGTTGGTCACAGTTATCTCATGCCCCCTGATAACGCCTACATTATGTATGTTCTCGTCTAAAATCCATTAGTATGTATCACCAGGAACTGTTTCACTCCTCTACATCTTTGAGATCTGAAATCACCAAAAGGACATCTATCAAAAGGAGATCTATCAAAATATCTTTGCACAATGTCATCTAAAGGCCCTCAATTCTGCATACTATACTTTTCTCAAAAGTCCATAAATACTGCACTGTTGTACAAATATTAGCATAAACTGAAATGATGTCACTTCTGTATGGGCATTTCACTATGTTAACATTCACTACAAAACACTAGAACTAGGCTTGGCGTAAAATTCCACTATGCTCGCGGAATTTGCAGAATTCTGGAAATCTATGTTCCACAGAGAATGCAGAGTTCCCAATAAACTCCCCATTTTGCCTCGTAGTGGATTTTTTTTCTGTTGTTGCGCTCCGGTCGTGTGGCAAGCAGAACAAGTATTGCTGAGCACGCAAGCTCTGGTGAGATTGGCCACCTGTCATTGAGTGCCAGTGAGACTTGCTGACTGCCTACAAGCCCAAGCCGATGACATCTGGTGCCTTTTTTGTGATAGCGAGTGCAAGAGACCGCCAGCCTTCACGGCTGCAGCCTTGAGCAGATTTCATCCTTGAGAAGCTGCAAAATTTAGTTGATATTCTTCTCAAACGGATCTTTCAAGTTGGTTTTTAGTGCAAGGAGCCTTTTTTTAATTTTTGTTTTTTTCCAACAAGGAGGAAGTGCACTAGAGACTCTAACTTCCTGTTCCTGTCTAGCAGGCTCCTCCCAGTCCTTTGTCCAGCTCTTTGTTACTTTTCCTTTGGATTTGGAGCTGAACGGATCACTCTCTTTGTCTGCTGCATATATACCATTGGATTTAAGTACTTTGTAATTGTGATATCACACGTAAGTTGAAAAACTGTTGTTTATGGGTGTTGTTTATTTGATAGAGGGCATGACCCATGCTTTATGTGCATTTTTATTTGAATTTCAAAATCTATTGTGGTGGGTGTCCTGCAGTTTCAGGAGGAGCCTAGATTTTGTCTGAACGTATTTTTTTCTTTTGTAAAGGAAAAATGTTGCACAGTTTAGTACATTATTTCCATTTTTTTTTTTTTAAATAAATGTGCAATATTAATTTAATTCACTATGTGGCCTAATCTGCCAATGGGTCTTCCAGCCAGAAGGACCTGTACTAGTCATGGGTGCATGAAACAACTGTTTCTGTGGTATCAGTGGTATCAGTTGAATTGAAACATCAGTTATGCTATGGATGGCAGTGGATTAAATTACAAAAGTTGTTTTTTGGGGTATTTCACGTTTTGTTTTCTTCAAAAAGTGTATAGGAGGTGTAATATATATTTGATGCCTTTGGAGGATGTGTGTATACTTTTAAAGCCCAGTTAATTTTAGTTTTTGGCATTGCTGAATGAATGCTGTTTTCTCCTGTGTTACCATTGTCATGTGGTCAGGGACCATTCTGTATCATCAGTTTCCATAGGCCTTCATGTGTTCTGTGTTGTGGCCATGCCTCTGTGCTGGTTATTTTTGTTTGACCATGTGGCTGGTGGCCATTTTCTGTAGCCACAACCAGCCAGTGTGCTTTTGCCATAGGCCTGCATGTGTTCTTTGTTGTGGCCCTGCCACTTTGCTGGTTGTTGTTGTCTGACCATGTCGCTGGGGGCCATTATTTGTAGCCACAACCAACCAGTGTGCTTTTGCCATAGGCCTACATGTGCTTTTTATTGTGGCTTTGCCTCCCTGCTGGTTGTTGTTATTTGACCATGTGGCTTGTGGCCATTTCGTGCACCCACCCTTTTTTCCAGGTTTCAAAGAAAGATTGATAGGAGAGCACTATGCCTTTTTGTATTTGTTCATTTTATTTACTTTTCCATGATACTTTAATATTTTGCTTGAAGATCATTGTGTAATATTTGTATATTTATTAACAGCTTTATATTACATAATTTTTGCACTTTCCGCCTGCATCTCTTGCCTTCCAATGGGTTTCTCATTGTCTCCAAGTACACCAGCAATTAATTATTGTTATTGTTTAATTTTTGCCATTTTCTGTACTTTTCTGTATTTCTTATTTGCATTTTTCATTTTTTTTAAATTATTTTGACACTATTAAACCACCACCTACTGGCAATAGGCGCCCGGCTGCATTCATTTTTTAATGCTTAATCCATTTTCCCCTGCACCTCCCTGACTGCCACAGGTTTCTTCCTTAGATACATACTTTGCACTCAAGGTAAACAGTTACATTGTTATCCTCATTGGAAAATAAATATTATGTTCTTGTGATGTGGTTTTACATTGAAATGCACTATTATGGTTAATTAGTTAGGATATGAAGGATAACTTAAGTAACCACACTCAATTATATTGTCTGTACTAATTTAAACTGCAACAATGAAATGTTTCACTTAATGTTTTTCATGCTTGTTTGCTTTTAGGTGCACAAGTGACATCGCCCACAGTATTGACAGAAAGTCGCATGAGTCTTTCAGTCGCTTTTGCATGTGCAGCTGAGTGCCACTGCCAACTGACAGCTTCAAGATTGCCCCAAAGAAAGGTGCTGCCACTACAATGGGGAGGAGAAGAAGCGGATTTAACATCCTCTGCAAAATGTAGTGTTCATAGTACATACAAATCTCCAGTTGTAAGGTGTATATATTTGGTTTTCTTTTTACCATGATGTGAGTTGCCGAATTAACGCAAGTACAACAAATATATACATGCAATGATCTCTACATACAAACCTAATATGATTTATGGCTTTAAACACACTACACATTTGAATGGTGATGTTTATTAGACAGTGCACAGTGCTTACATATCTCTGACATGAGTGTCCTGTGCAAAGACCATACAATGTGTTACTTAACACCAATGACTACACTTCACTCTGGAACTCAAATCCACATTGTAGCCTGTGTAAATGAAAATGAACCAGTTAAACAGAATCACATTTTTATTTCATGCATGTACCTGTTCCTTTCTTGAGCCATAGAGCTGGCCATTCAGGGAATGGACCTCAGTTGCTAGCAGCTCCTGCTCCACTGCTGAGAAGGCAGAAGCCCTCACACCTGTTTGACCTGGCATGGTTGCTCCCAGAGGTGGGCAAACAGCAGCAAAAGTGGAGGAGGTCTTGATCACAGTAATCTCATGTAGCCAGTGAGCTATTTTTCCAACAACCACATACATGTATGCGACGTACACGATCGTCAGCGTAAAAGGACACAGCCATTGGCCTTCTACCATTAATTTCACCAACGTTAGCTTATGGGTTAGTTCGTAATGGAGTTTAACGTCCACTGAGAGGTCGACTTCTGCCGCTGTTAGATTCCAAATGAACTACGGGCGAGGTCAGGCACCTGCCATTTTAGGAGTTCAATGAGTGTGTTTGTGACTTTTAAGTGTGTTACTACCACTCCAAATGTGGGCTATTGTTCAAATACATTTATGTGAAGTGTGTTACTGTGCTGAACATGATATCAGCACAGTGCTGTGTACACCTCCATTGATGGTTCTATTTTATTTAAAAATATTATTTAAAAAAAAAATGTTTTGATAATACTTTTGAGATTTTTTTATACTCACTTTTTCTAAATATTCATATCAAAGCCACAAATGTAATTTGTGATGGATAAGGGACGAGAAGCAAATGTTGGTTCAATTTATGTTTCAAACCATATACGTATTAACAAAATACATTACTCTTGTGTTACTCATCAAATATGTTGCTGTTAATGATGTAATATGCTTCATCCAATTCCCACGACAGCAGGATTTAGCCAATGTGGAGGGGGACTTTACGGGTTAGGTCATCTACCACATGAGGTTGGAGCAATTTATGGCACACATATTGCTTTAATGCCACACATGCCGGAGAACAGTTGTACAGAAATCAGAAACACTTCCGTTCAATCAACGTGCAAGTTGTCTGCTTACGGGATTTGTACATCACAAGCATCTGTGCCCATTTCCTGGGCTCTGCCTGTGATTTCTAAGCACTACGGGAATACCCCACACTCCAGCAAATTGCACACTTGGACTTGAGAGGGCCTGGCTTGTTGGTAAGTACAATCTGTTGTGTTATTGTTTGGGTAATTTCTAGATTAACAATCAGAAATGGTGCAATATATTTTGCGCTGTGTTTTGTCTCCCATCTAGGAGACTCAACCTATACCAACCAACCATGATTGTTGACACCACTGAGGAACCCAACAAATGCCAAGTTAAGTCCACTTCAATGAGGCCAGTGTTTTTGGAAGGTTATTTTCCTTCGGACGTGCTTGTCTCACATGGAATTGGCCGCAGACCATATTACTGGTGACCGCGACCTCACATCTACTGCCATGTACCTAATTAGGTAATCGCTTCCCCATCTCCCTTCACGCACTGGGGCTTCCTTCTCTGCAATCTGCTGTGCCTCTCCTTCAGAGGCTGCCCGAGGAGACCGGATTTGTGGCCCCATATCAGCCTCTGTTTACCTATCAAGGAAGCCTTTATCTACCTATCAACGGCCGGCTGCCCCCATTCTTGAGTTCTCACAACCAGAGACTCGTTTTGTGATGGATTCACGCTTCATCCACTGATCCACAACAGGTCCCCTGTGCCTATATGGATGACCCCTGATCCCCTTGGGTCCCCAAATGCCACTATTTTTGCCATACAAGCATGCAAAATTTCTCAAAAACTTCTGATTTTCTCAGGCTACATATCCTTTTAGTCCTGATGATGGCCTCATTATTCTCTTTGGGATCGAAACAACATCATCTTTAGCACCATGACACAAAGTTGTTTTATATAAATTACTCTATGTTACTGCAATTGTGCTCCTACTATGTTGTTTGGCCTAACTATTTTGATTATGTCCTGGCCACGCTTTTTTGCTTATTACTGAGTTTTCCCTTTCCCTAAGTTTTTGGACACTACCCTACTTTCATTGTGATTATTTCCATGTTTTTCAGGATAAAAGTATATGACACAGTCTGCGCTGATTTGCTCCATTCATAAATTGTTTAAAGGGACCATTGTTTCTTTAGAAACACCAGCCGAAGTCTGTCTACCAATCTGCCACCATCGGCAGAGAAGTCGATCCCCAGCACTGCGCTATATTACATTTTGCTATCGGCGCGGCCAGTGCCAACCACAGCCTCTTATATCTGGGGCAAGTCTCCTCTCCAGCAGCTGGCAGCAGGTACCATTTTGTGTCAACTGAGACCTAAACCCCACCCCCTCTGCCATTATCCTCCCAGTTTCAAACGAGTATCTCTGTATCACCGGACATTTCTACAGTAGATGATAGACGGTCCCTTACAGTCCATTACCCCTTTGACAAAGAGTAGTGTCAGTGTAGCCCAGACGATGTATCAGATTTTTAAGATTTTTAAGATTTTTAGCTGAATCAGCCAGAAGCGGAAGCGTATTGCCACTTCCCTCAGGCTTTGTAGAGCCACCACTTGTTCATCATCATCTAGAGGGCCAAGATCAGTCTTCCACATCACTCTCAGTGGTCCCAGTGGGTCTGGGGAGTTATTCATAATTTTTTCATCGATTAGCAAAATCACCTTCTCTGTCAGAGGATCCGTCAACAGCCGGTCCTCCAGCTCTTCCCCATCACAAATGTGTACCCAGAGTGCATGACCCAGTTGTAAGTATTGCAGGAATTCTCCTTTCCCCTAGGTCGTATTCTTGTCGAAGAGTTGCGAATGTGATATAGGCCTGTCCCCTCCACACATCACCCAGTCTCTCAAGGCCAATCAGGTCCCATTTATCGAAACCCCACAACTTCCCCACACCACAAAGTAGATCACTGTCCCAGAACTGTGTAATTTCTGTTAGTCTGCCTTCCCAACCTAGATATTTTGGGGCAGATTTGCAAGCCCCTTGCAACAGTTTTACGCCACCGTTGCGTCACTTTTTTGACGCAGCAGCGGCGTAAACAATGCTCCACTATGCGACATATTTACAACGTGACGCATCTAGTGAGATGCGTCACGTTGTAAAGTCCTGCGCTTCATTATACCTGCGTAAGGTATAATGTATGCAGGGTGGGCATTCCGTTGCAAGGAAGCTCCATAAAAGTGACCCAGTGAAATCTACAAGATTTCACTGAGTCACTTTTACATCCCAGCTGCGTCAAATCCTTACACCTGCTTGAAGCAGGCGTAAGGAGTGACGCAGCATATCAGCTATAGGGCACCCCTGAGCAGTTCTGGAGTTGCGTCGTGCTTGCGACACAACTCCAGCACTGCGTCACCCTTACGGCGACAGATGCATCACGCATCTGTCTATCCGTGCGCCATGGTGCGCCACATTGTAAATGCGGCGCATCCTTGGTGGCGCAAGTGGTTGTTTGAGTCACGCAAAATAACTGGCGCATCCCTGCTAATATGCAGGGATGCGCCAGTTATTGTAAATCTGCCCCATTGTTGCTGCTCACCATGCCTTCACTACCATCTATGTGTGGACCATGATACCTTTTCCATTTTCCTGTGCAACAACTAACTTCTAAGCAAACAGTACATTTAGGTTGATTGTGAGTTTGTAATGTGTAACATACCGGTCTCCACTCCACCAGCTATTCATGTCAAGGCTTCAGTATGTAGGATATGCAAGCCCTTCTCCTCCGAGGGCATGAGTTGTAAGGGGGGCCTGTGAGAACTACCACTCACAATTGTGGCTCTACGCATGATTTTATCTACCATGATGACAACTCACCCTCAGTGAAATGAGGATTCTTGTGTTCTGGCATTGTGCAATAAAGTTATATCAAATTAAATAACGTGAACACAAGGTGTACAAAGTTCAAAGGTGAGGGTGCAAGTAACAGGGAAAAGGTGACACAAAAAATCTGAATTCACTGGCGTTTCATTCTGTTGTCAAGTGTTGTGGAGCAGTGGAATGGCAAAGGAACCTGGGCTGAAATGGGGTGTTTTATAGTGTGGTAATCAGGTGTTTCCATTTGGCCAATGAACATCAGGTGCATTCTACTGGCATCCACCCAATAGCCACAGTGATGGCGTACCACAATGGACTCACTACGTCTGGGAACTACCACTAGAAAACCACCTGCACAACTGTGTGATCTAAATCTGCTCAGCATGGACCCACCTCCCTGGCGGCGATGGAGAAGTATTCACCAGCATTGGAGACCACCACATCGGCAGCAGTGTTCAGCGATGGTGGTGGGAAACACTCCGTTGACGAGGGTGGACATGCTGCCTCCATGCATCTATATACAGCGGGTGAAATACTGTGAACTCAGCTGAGTACTAGGGACAGCCGCAACAGCAAGACTGTGGTAAGATAGCCAATATTGTAATCAGGCCCTCGGTGCAGATTTTTGGAGGTGTCGCCATATACTATGATTGAATGATAGTAACAGCCTTGTATGGCTTTGTACGGGTACATTTTTAAAATGGTCTGACTCATGGCTTGCTCAAAGGCTATAATTATTTTTGGGGGGTTATTGTTATTTTCTTTTATGTGTAATGTGGTTTAAGAGCTGCTTTGTTTTTTTGATAGTAGGGCATATATAAAAGGGATATTTGTATTTTGATAATCACCATGTGTGGTGTATATCTGAAAAAATGGTTTGGGCCACATTTTGAACGTTCCACCCATCATCCATATTTGAAATTGGCTACTTTTGAGTAAGTTATTTGCTGTGGAGACTATGAGGATTTGTTTCTTGTTATTTAGGTTGTCCTGTAAAAGGAAAGTATTTTCATTATGTGTCATTGTTAAAGGTTCCAGTATTAGTATGTCTTGATATCTTCTAGGGGCAGGAGGAGTATAGCTGGTGGCTTTTTTAGTTTGTGCAAACAAATGTGTTAAAGTGGGAATAGGTAGGGAGTAGTTGGCCTGTGATGTGTTTGGGGACTTCAGGCAGTATAGCTTTAAGGATTTTGCTTATGGATTCTCTGGGAACTAGTGCCTGCCTCTCTTAGATCTTGTAATCTCTCCCTTACTTCTTTTCCTGGCACATTTAAGGGGTGGTTGTGCTCTCGTACATGAATTACATCATCTTTTATAGTTGCCTTCCCATAGCATTTATTAGAATAAATATAATACATTTCCAGTTCATATCTTCCTTTGATGCACTTTTTTGGCTATAGGTGTAGCCCATGCTATATAGTAACTGCTTTCCTTTCTGTGAAGTGATGTACTTTGCTGCCTCTGGCAGTGTGTCTGAAAGTAGTTTAATAGTATAAACATATACCATATTTTAAAATTTGTACATTAGTTATTTTCATGTTATTTATTCAGCTACTTCTATTTTGTAAAATTAAATGTATGTTCTTATAATATGTTTCAAACAGTTTTGCAGCTTTTCTGTTGGGTGTTTTCCAATGTGGAGCAGGTGCTTTCTTTCTAAAAAGAAAAGGTTAGTTTAATTTAAAGGTAAATTTGGTGGTGATAGTTTTTTGTTTTGATAACCAATTTTATTGATTTTATGGGATCGCAACAAAGGTAACAGCACCGATCAAGGCCAAAATATAAAAGACACGGTATAGGTGAAAACACATCACTTTCGCATGTAAAAGCTGACAAGCATAACAAAAGTAGTGACATTCCAGATCCAGTCCTTAACCGCATGATAAAAACCTCTTTAGCCCTCTACCACCCCCACCCATTTGCCCCACATCCGTCAAAACTTTTTCGGGCGTCCTCTGGCTGCATATAGGGGCCGTTCTTGTGCTGAACACCAGTCCACTCCCCTGCACCAGAGCGCCATTGTAGGTGGGTCTGAGTTCAACCAATGAGCCGCTATGTCCGTCTTGGCCACCATCAGGGCTGTGTTCAGGAAGAGTTTCTCAGCCCTGGTACCGTCCAACACCTCGGTGATGCCCAGGAGCAAATTCAATGGAGCGAGAGGGACCTCCCGGCCCAGGATCTCAGCGAGTTCCCCAGGTACTGATTCCCAATACCCCGTGAGCACAGAACAGAGCCATACCATGTGATAGAAATCTGCCTGTGGGTATGAGCAGCGGGGGCAGGAAGCATCAGGCCGGAGCCCCACGCCGTGGAGGCGCAATGGCGTGAGGTAAGCAGTGTGAAGTTAATATATTTGGACTAGTTGAAGCCTCACTGAGACTGTAATTGTTTTGGGGGCCATCAATGCGTCTCTCCAGTCAGCGTCTTCTAGGGCCCCAAGCCAACCCTTGCATGTAGCCCGGAGTTGAGATAGTGAATTGCAGGTGTTGTTTGTAAGGGATCGATAAATATGGGAGATTCTTCCATTCTCCAGATTACCGGTCATGACCTGGGCTGTATTCAGGTAAGGAGGTACCCTTCAAAATATAGGTGTGAAGGGCATGGCCTAGCTGAAGGTAGCAGAAGAACTGGGATGAGTGAAGGGAGTATCGGGTCTGCAAGTCCTGGAAGGAGCGTAAGTGGGTCCCACTCCAGATGTTGCCCAATAGGGAAATTGCAATGAGATCCCGCGGTCGGAATCCTGAAAGATTAGCAACCTCTCGGAGTCTGGTCCCGCACCACCAGGGAGTATACTGGGTCAGCTTACCCGACCAGCATATGTAGCACAAAGAGACTAGCCAGGCCAAGAATACTCCGCATGTGACCTCCGGAAGAGCTTGGGAGACGGTGTTACCGTATAGCATCCCCTGAATGTTAGACAGACAGGAAGGTGTGTAGCTCCAGACGATATGCCGGGTCGGACCAGCTGCCATTAAACCAATTGTGCACAGTAAGAAGTCGAGTCGCTAAATAATAAAGATACAGACTCGTCATCCCAAAACCGCCGTCAAAGGGCGGGATCCGGCATTGGGCCAGGGCCAGCCTGGGCCTCCGCCCTCCCCATAAAAATGTAATGGCCAAGCTGTCCATCTCTCGAAACCAGGATCTGGAGAACGAGAGGTGCATGTTCTGGAGCAGGTGCAGGAATCTGGGTAGAATCATCATTTTAAACAAGGCTATCCTGCCAAGAGGATTTAGCGGTAGCGCTTGCCATTTGAGGACGTCAGCGTGGACCCACTTAACCAAAGGGGTAATGTTAAGTGACCAAGCGAGGTCGGGGAGAAGGGCCACCCAGATCCCCAAGTACTTGAAGGACTGCCGCCGAAGAGGTATCGTCGACTGCCAATCAAAACACTCCCATGGAAGATGGAGGTGAACCAGGACGGACTTGGCCAGGTTTAACCGAAGGCCAGAGGTGCGCTCGAAGAGATCTAAGGCCCAGAGGCATCGGGCCCCGACAGAGCAGGGTCTGCTAAAAATAACAACAAATCGTCCACATAGAGCACGATCTTGTCCTCCTCGAAACCGGGCCAACTTCATCCCTTGAGAGACTGGTCAGATCGGACAAGACAAGCAAAGGGGTCAATTGCCAATGCAAAAAGAAGCGGCGAGAGGGGGCACCCTTGCCTCGTGCCCCTTCTGATAGGGTAGGGACGGGACAGAGCCCCGTTGACTAGAACCTGAGCCCGTGGGTGGCAATACGATGTCTTAACCAGAGTGCGGAAGGGGATTCCAAAGCCCATTTCCTTCAACACTGCCTCCAGGTAACTCCAATCCACCGGATCGAATGTCTTCTCAAAGCCCACAAGAAAGAGAGATAAGTAGGGGGTCAGGAGGTTCCGATTTGCTAGGGCAAGGTGAAGGCGTCTGAGGCAGTGCCTGGTCCTTCTGGAGGGCATAAAACCACACTGGTCTAGGTGGACCAGTTTGGCCTGGTGTGGTCTTATGCGGTTGGCCAAGATGGAGGCGAATAGTTTAGGCTCTGAATTAATTAGGGAAATGGGACGATAGTCGGAGCAACAGTTCGAGGGGGGCTGAGATTTAGGCATTACCACAATGGTGGCCAGGTCAGTCTCTGGACGGAAGGAGCCACGGTCTATTGCCTCTCAGTACATTTCCAGGAGAGGTGGGACCAGGGTGTCGCGGTATGACGCATAAAACTCTTGAGGGAGCCCATCAAGTCTGGGTGTCTTCCGTGCTGCGGTGCGCGATATGGCATCATGAACCTCCTCAGGGGAGATCAGAAGGTCAAGAGCCTCAGCCTCCAACTCACTAAGGCATGGGAGGGGGAACCGTTCGTGCCGAAGGAGCTCCAGAATCGAGAGACTAGGTGCCCGAGCCGAAAAGAGAGTGGCGTAATAGGTGGTGTAGCATTGGGCCTCTGCCGCCGGGGCGTTATGAGCTTCCCCACTCGAATCGATGACCTCCGGGATGTTACGGTTGGCCATAGGGTAAGTGGCCAGGCGGTGGAGGAGCTTCTCTTTTTTATCTCCCCATCTACTCGAACCACGGAAGATCTCCAGAGCAACTTGGCAGCCTCCAGGGAGGTCTGTCTGATCTCATCTCTCAGAAACACGAGTCTCCTGTCCTGAACCTCGGTTCTGCCCTCCGGGGGCAAAGTCTCGAGCTGGGTGGCCTGGGTCTCCAGAAGTGTGAGCTGGGAGTCGTGCACCGCACAGTTAAGTTTGAGTTGGCCTTTGGCAAAACATCGAATGGTGGCCTTCCCGGCGTCCCAAAGGGTATGGAAGGAGGACACCAATCCTTGATTGTTGGTGAAGTAGAGACGAAGCTCAGCTCCCACTTGCTTCCTGAATCCCTTGTCCTGGAGGAACCAGACGTTGAGTCGCCAGATTGGACGTGAGGATGGAGGGAGAGTGCCTATCTGTAACACCACAGGGGAGTGGTCCGATAGGCCCCTGGGGAGGATGGTGATGGTCTGGATTGCCCAACAGTCTTGGGCTGGCAAGAAAACATAGTCTAGTCGCACATTCATGTGTGGTGGGAAGCTGAGTTATGGGTGTAATGTCGAGTCGCGGGTGCCACAGTCTCCAGGCATCCCCGAGACCTAAGTTGGTAGCCCAGGTCGATAGGAGGCCAGATTGGGCAATCCTAGTGGTGGAATGGAGCGAAGCAGTGTCACGGCCGGGGTCCATAACTGCGTCGAAGTCTGCCCCAATAACAGTCGTACCCAAGGGCAAGGCAGCAACGAGGGAGGTGAGTTGTTTAAGTGTAGAGGCCAGCAGGGAGGGGGGTAGTAAACAGCAAGCAGGTTTAAAGGCCGATCTCCGAGCGTCCCCTCAGGGGGATAAAGCAGCCCTGAGGGTCATGCATCACTCTGCGTGTCACTAGTGGAAGACTGTGGCGCATCAGGATGGCCACCCTCCTTGATCCTCTATTGAAGCCTAGACTCCTCCATAGCTATGTCGCGCCAGGAAGGGGCAGTGGTCGCCTATCAGGTGGGTCTCTTGAAGCAGAAGTATGTCTGTGGTGTGATGCTGGGCATATCGCAGGCCAGCTGCATGCTTGTTCTTATCTAGCAGGTCGTTACCATTCCAGGACATCATATGGAGCGGTGCCACCCTGGTATGACCGTCAGGCAGGGGTAAGGCAGATAGGGGACTGGACAGCCAGCAAGGGTGGCAGAGGCGGCCGGAGTTAGGTCGTGGTAGGAGGCAAAGGACGTGTCGCCGTAGTGTTGGGTGATGTGCGCTTGTCTTGTTGCGGAAAGGAAATGTTGGTGCAATAAACAATAGAAACAAACATTACAAACTTCTCCTCTCCCCCAACCCCCCATCCCCCCTCTATCCTTCAGGAACGGAAGCATCTGTCACCCAAACAGTCGATAACTAAGAGAGAACAAAACTAAAATGCTTGGGAACAGGGAATCTTGGAGGATCCCTCCTCATGGTAGGATGTTCATATCTGTGTCCATCAGGATATAAAACTGGTAACTAGACAGAGTTCACACTCTGTAACGGAATCGGTAGCCATCCGTGGACGCAGGGGGCCTCAAGCGGGGCCTGGCAGAAGTGTCGGGCTGTGGGAAAGGTCTGTGTCAGGGAGACCCAGCAGCGATGGAGAAAGTGATGCAGTCCCTGGATCGGAGCGGCCCGAAAAGCTAGGTCGCCGCCGAATGGGGGAGGCCCCGTCAAGCGGCTCGGAGGTAAGCCGCTGAGAAGGGTCCAGCGGAGAGTCTGAACGGGCTCATCTCTAGCTCTTGCGCCTATTCGAGCGGTTGCGTTTTGGTCGGAGAACTGGCATGTTGCGCTGGGTGCCCCCGGCATTGTTCACGAAGGGCAGATTCGGGGCGCTGAGCCTTAGTGGATGTTCCTCTGTTGCCCATGTCCAGGCTTCACCTGGATTGTCAAAGATGAGAGTTCTGTCCTGAAACATCCGCAAATCCGACCAGTCAAAGGTTGTTACGATGGGACCTGTTTTCGGCATCTTCAGCCCGCCAGTGCAGCTCCTGGGTATGAGACAGAAGTCAGGTAACCTGTGCCTTGAGCTGGTGACCGTCGTCCTCTACGGTGGATATGCAAAATTCAGTTTCTTTGATCCGGGCGGTGGATTTGAGAAGATCCTGCCGAATAAGGGTCACATCAACCATGACTTCCACAATCTTGCTTTCAACCGAGGATTTCAATGTATGGATAGCTTGAAAAATCGTAGATAGGTCCGCAGCAGTGGGGGCCTCCTTGTCCGTGGTCCCTCCAGCCGCCCTGGAGTCTGTGGTGGTAAACCGGTTGATTTTGGTTTGGGTGGCGGGAGTCTTGGATGCCTTGTCCCTACCCATGGCTACCACTCAGCAGAAGGAAGGGATTCAGTCTGGCCTCCAGGCATCCAGGCAGGAATAAGGGGGGGAATGAAGAAAGTGGTCGAAAGGGGAGGGGGTTGGGCCCAGATGCACCACACCTCACTGCCCGATCCATCACTGACGTCCCCGGGCAGCGGGCTCACACGTGTCCGTGGGCGGAATGGCGCAAGTGCATAGGGCTGTAGCGGAGGTCCGAGGTTAACAGTGGGACCGGGACTACAGGGCCGGCATGGACAGAGGAGGTTGATGTTCTCCGAGGATGCTGCCGCGGCGGGTGGACCAAGAGTCAGGGGAGGGGGCAGGGAAGAGGCGAGAGGACCACTCGTGCCCCGCCACTCGATGCTGTGGCCCAAACCCCCCAGGGGATCCAGTCAGTCTCCTACACCAGGTATGGAGTCGCCCCTGAGAGGGCACCACTGCCCGAAATGGCAGCCGAGGCAGTCCCTGCACCCCACCAGATCACCAGGGAGGGAGTCACCTCAGGTCAGGCTGCCGCACCCCGCCGTCCAGGACCAGCCGGGCAGGGCGCTGGGCGCGGGGGCCCCCTTATTGCAGGGTCTCACCAGGAACAGGGGGAGTCGGGGGAGAGCTGTGCCAGCAAACGGGTACCCCCCGCTGCCCAAACGACGGCCGAATCCTCACCCCAGGGCCAGGTGCAGCAGCACCCCCACAACTGAAGCAGGTCCTCCGTATGCCCTTAGGCGACTGCCCACAGCAGGCCTCTCGCAGGATGATGGATCACGGCATCTGCAGCTCCGGTCTGGGCCCCTGGCAGCAGGTACGCCTCATCCTCCTCCAAGCCACTTCCTCAAAACCTTAAGGGTCACTGCTCGCGGCCGGTGATCAGAGACAACCCCGCAGAGCCACTGCAGCGGAGCCGGGGAGCAGGCCCAGTCCCTTCGCGGGACAGCAGGTGAGTTCCGGAGAGAGATTGCAGTGGAATACCAGGGGAAGAGGTGCTGCCTCACTCTTCTGCCGCCCGACCGGCAGCCGATCCCGCTCTCTGGCACTCCCAGGCCACAGGCTCCTCAGCGGAGCGCACGGCCGGTCAGCCCTCCCAGACTCCTGAGAGCGCTACAGACCAGATCAATCGGGCATCGCCAGGGTGAGCTGGCTCACATGGTCAGCCGGTGAAGTGCCAGTCACCTTTGGAGCCTGCACCCTTCAGTCAGGGCTGTTCAGGGTCACATGGCAGGCGAGGATCTGGAGATCTCCTTGGCGGCCGCCATCTTGAGAATGCCGCGCAGCGGGCTCGTAAGCCCAAGGAAGCCCGCACAGCCCGGAATCACCACACGACTCCTCGGAAGGAAGCCCCAGAGGCCCCAGGCATAAAGGCACTCGATGCAGGCTTTAAAGCCTAAAACGTGACTGTGTCTGATGACCTTATTCACTGATCAAGACAGTAACCTCCACCCACTGTTCGATCTAACACCTCCCCTACTAAACATTTCAAGTGTGCAGGACTCAATCAGCTAGTATCGCTAACAATCTTTGTTTGCCAGGATACTACCTTCTAAAAGGAAAGATTAGGTTTTAACTCTTGGGTATTCAGGCTAAAAGGTATGTTGGGATTAGGGTTGGTTGGAACCTAGTGCATCCAGAAGATGGGGCAGTTAAGTTTAGAGTGAGTGTTAGGATGGAACTTTTGTGGGATGCAGGGGTTGGGGTTAGGGTAGGTGGAAGCATAATGCAGCCAGTCAATAAAAGGAATTTGGGGTTTTGAGTTTATTGAAAGATGGATTTGCCTTAGCATGGATCTCTTTTCAAAGCAAAAAGTTACAAACAACAAATTGTGTGCAATATCTCATTTACAAGAAAAGTGTAATGAGCATATTTCGGTTTGGCCAGGTTTCAATGTGTAATTGTATCTTTTTAAAACCTCTGTCAAACCTCTATGTCTGGCACAAGGTCATACAAAAATGTGGGCAATGTTTCTTCAGTTCAGATGTCAGTGCTGCTCTCCAGCAAGAATATGCAGATGGCCAGATATGTTTATTATAGCTGCCTTCTGGATGAGGCTGATATACACCAGTTGATTTTCTTCTTGTCACTTCACTAAATTGTGGAACAACCTTTCACATAATGTTCTACAGCCAACCATACTGCTTCTGTGAACACTTGAAACTTGGCTATTCACCCTATAATGCAGATGGTGCTATTCTCAGCTAGGCCCCATTTTAATGTATCTGGTTTTGTTTGAAATTATTTCCATGCATCCATTTATTCAATATTGCTGTGAAAGTCATATAAGAAGTCATTGCAATGATTTTTCAAGGTGCTATTGTCACTGGCATCATGTAATTGCCATATATCTCCCACTTTTGCCTCATCAACTTTGCTATTTGCATCATGCGCCTCCTTCTCTATATTTGTTGATTTTTTTTAACAAGCAAATACCTCCTGTAGTAGGTCTTGTGAGTTACCGGCAGGAGACTTGTTCAGCCCAAAAATGTCTCTGTAACATATTTTCTGGGCCAACCAGTCTCCCATTTCTCTACTGTAAAAATATTTTAAGTGAGGTGTGTACTTGCTTACAAAACGTTTCCTTTAATGAATAATTTAGAGACATTTTTCGTAGCACGAAATTTGTGAATTTCACAAATTGTACCTGGGCAATTAAAACATAGGTACCAAAGAGCAACTGAGGGATAGCAGCCGCTACCCACAGATGTGGGCACAAAGGAAAAGGATTTAGCTCTGTGCAGTATGCGATGGCGCCTAATCGTGTGCGCTGCTAGGTGTGTGCGATATTCAGTAACCTACGGTGCTATAGGCGAAGGGATAACCCTGAACCCCTCAAACAGACACAAGGCCTACAAATTTACAAATGCCTATGCACACGTTCTATTGTAACTTGCAGAAACAGTACTGCACAATCTTAATTTACGAACAATCAGATAACACTTTACTATTCATACATCAAAAATTGAAATAACAGCAGAACACTCCAAGTGTATCGTGTTCTTATGGTTTAATGAGGATCGATTGCCCAGCCAACATGTGTTTCGTCTGTATTAGTGGTACGCAGGATTTTGGGTTGTCACCCAGGGTGTAATTACACTGAAGTCACTTGTCGCCTAAACTGCAATACATGTTGTTTTAGTTTTTTGAAACCTTGTTATTGTACATCCTCTAGCCCTGAAGAAGTCGTGGGTTCACAACCTGACGAAACATGTGTTGGCTGGGCATTCGATCCTCATTAAACCATAAGAACACGATCCACTTGGAGTGTTCTGCTGTTATTTCAATTTTTGATGTATTAACAGTAAAGTGTTATCTGTTTGTTCGCTACCCACAGCTATTACCATTCGACCTGTGTTTCTCAATGATGCAAATAATGTTAAATTATGTTACCCAGAGAAAGCTTTTAAAGGAGAGTGGATTCTTATTCTGTGAATTTTCCATGCTACTCAAAAGGAAAGTCATATGTCATCCTCCTGAGGTGTACACAAATGTAGTTTATACATTTGATTTTCTTTAGCAACTGAGTTAATTTTCCTCCTTCCTCTGAGACAACTTTGTTCAAAGTGACCTTCAACGATTAAGCAATTTCTCAGTACCTTTCGTCAGAAACTTATTTTCCAGTCATTAAATACAAAAGACATAGGAAAGAACATCATATTTTGACTCGGCTTCTTAGATTTCTTTAAGGTATCTTTTTATAGGAACTCCAATGCAATTTAAAAGGCACCTTACAATTCGAACTGTACAGCAGTGCTGCTGTAAAAAGCAATGACTCCTAGCTAGCACGTGCAATGAATTATTTTTAAAGTCACTGTTACTTGTTGGGTAATGGCTAATTATTGTACCATGACAACATTATAGCGCACGTGAGTTATGGAAATGCGAAAACCTGCTACTGTAGGCTCTGTGCTTGTTGTTCTTGTGCACTAGAGGTAATTGCCTGTAATCGCCTTAGTGAGAATTACAGTTGTTCCACGTAATTGCAGGTGGGCACTTCAGCAAAGAGTCGCAGGTTTTGCATCCTGCGATTTCTCGGTTCAAATCTCTTTTATGCAATTGTACAATCCAGGCCACTGCACCTGCTTTATGCTTCTTTAAGTACCTACTATGCTAGCATTACTCGAGCAATGCCTTGGGTGTGATATCCAAGCAGAGCGAGAAGCTTTAGATGCGTTTTGCTTTTTTCCAGCATGAGATTACTTTCGCTTTTTTTTGCCATCTGTTTGTAAATGTCATTATGCCGCCTGGTTTAGTCCACCCAGAGGCTTCACTTAAGCTGTGATTTTCTTCCAGATCGAAGTTGTAGTCGCTCTTTTGTGTCGGTGTGGGTAAAATGAAAGTTCAATAAATAAATAAGCAGTGGTAGAGCTTGATATAACCTATATTTCTCTTGCCTGGTGTTAATGCATGGTGGCTCCGGCTGTCAGGCAGACCCACCCGAGCAATGCGATGTCGTTCTTGAGCCTGACTTCGGTATTCTCTGCACTAGAGGAAAATCAAGCAGCCTTCCATGGTGACACCAGAATGCATATTTTTACGAAGGATTATTCTTTCTTTTCTACATTAAAATGGACGATGTGATTAGTGTGATTATTTCTGGAGACTGGAGATCTTTTGTATGCAAATAATAATTACTAACGCCTTCAAGCGATTATCTGCGCCCTCTTTCAGGCATCTTCATACTAGCGAGGGAAAGATGTTGGCTTGCAGGGTGGGGGTTGGAGAGGCGGGGATGGGATTGTGTGAAGATTCGTTTTTTTCTTACATATCATTGATGACTTTTGTTATTTACTGTTTTACCAGACTTCCAGGCGTTACTTCGGAGTATCAATTTAACAACATTTTTTAGAAGAAAATAGTAATTTTATTCTTCGTACCTTGCCATGGTAAATAAAAAAACGATCAGATATTGACTGTGGGGGCTCGCAGAGGGAGTACTGCGAGGCAGTGAGACTGGGCGGGTGGAGGCAAGGTGGGGGTTTAGTGGAGTCGCACATGCGACGGCCAGGAGTAAAGTAAGTAAATAAATAAATAAAACTATTTACCTTGCGCTCGCTGCATCGCCGAGTTGGCATCGTAATGGGCTACTCCGTTTCCTTTCCGACCGCCTCATTATGTTGGAGGTGGTCGGAAAGGAAACCAGCCAGTCATTCTGGCTGGCTTACGATGGGCTTGGAAAGCCCGTCCACCAGTAGGAAGCCAGCAAGTAATCTCAAAGTTTTGTTTTTCCGCCCTTGAGATTACGATCACGGTTTCCGACATGGCTTCCATGCCACTCTGCCCGACATGAAAACTATGTTAGAAAGCATTTTTGGGGGCCCCCAGCAGGGCCCCTTTTGTGCATGTCCTCCGGTTGGAGGCGTGCCTTCTGTTGATCCCTGCACCTATTGCCACGGATGAACTGCGCCTCCCTTTCCTCAATGGGAGCTTGTGGCATGGCTGGTTTACCGCCGTAACACAAACTCTCATTGAGGAAAGGGACTATGCGACCGAACTGTGTTTGGAAGCATTGAAATCAGTTGGTCGGTCCCAAGTCAGTGTCGGGCAGAAGTGATTCCACTCGACATCATAATAAGCCCCATAGTCAAAAGGTATACTAAATAAATATAAAAATAGGTACTCCCGCCTAAAACAACACAACAATAAAAAAATTCTTTACATCATACAAAAATAGGAAATACTACTCTAACTACAATAAATAAAAAAATAATTAATTAGACTATAATATTGAAAAATACTAGAATTTACTATTCTCAGTACAATGAACCCAACAATACATTTTATAATAAAAAAAAATAACAATATTGCCACTCCAGTCAGTGCATCAGTAGGGAATGTGTTGGATTGCGGAGAGGTACAATTTAGTATTCCCACTCCAGTCAGTGCAACAGTAGGGAGTGTGTGGATTGCGGAGTGGAACAATTTCATATTACCATACCAGTCAGTGCAACAGTAGGGAAAGTGTTGGATTGCGGAGGGGAAAAATGTAATATTCCCACTCCAGTCAGTGCAACTGTAGGGGAAGTTTTAGATTGCAAAGGGGAAAAATGTATTATTCCCACTCCCGTCAGTGCAATAGTAGGGAAAGTGTTGGATTGGGGAGGGGTAAAATGTAGTATTCCCACTCCACTCAGTGCAACAGTAGGGAAAGTGCGTGGATTGTGGAAGGGAAAAATGTAAAAAAAATCCCACTCCAGTCAGTGCAACTGTAGGGAAAGTGTTGGATTGCAGAGGGGAACATTTTTATGTTCCCTCTCCAATCAGTGCAACTGTAGGAAAAGTGTTGGATTGCAGAGGGATAACATTTACTATTCCCACTCCAGCCAGTGCAACAGTAGGGACAGTGTTGGATTGCGGAGGGGAAAGACTGTAATATTCCCACTCCAGTCAGTGCAACTGTAGAGAAAGTGTTGGATTGCTAAGTGGAAAAACGTTATATTCCCACTCCAGACAGTGCAACAGTAAGTAAGTGTTGGATTGCGGAGTGGGACAATTTACTACTCCCACTCCAGTCAGTGCAACACTAAAAACAAATAAAATATCTCAAAATGAAAATAAATATATTTAATATTAAAAATGTAAAATTAATTTACTTCCCACCTTATACACCTACAAAAGCCACAACCCACATCGACATTTAAAAACATTTACTTGCACAATTAAAATAATTATTTATCAATTAAGCAAATATTATTTATGAAAAATTAAACAATAATTCATGAAAATGAATTAACTTCCCACCCTTTACCCCTATAAACTCCACAACCACAAACTAAAAAGAAATGAATAGCACAATTCATTTAAGTAATTAGCAATGAATTAATTATTAGTATTTCACAAGTAATTAACAAGTAAAATAAAATAGTTTACTTCCCACACTTTACCCCATAAACCTCACAACCCAAACATAAAAATCATTTAATTAAACAATTAACAAAATTAATGATCAATTAAATATTTATTATTAATCTACAAATAATTATTAATTATTACAAAATACATTTCTCCCCACCCTTTACACCTATAAACCCCACAAAGCAACACCTAAAAAAAGTATTGCACAAATAACACAATTAATTATCATTTAATTAATGTTCAGTAACAGCAAATTATTAATAAATCAAAATAAATTACTTCCCACCCTTTACCCCTATAACTTCAAATCCCACACCTAAAAAAAATGAATTACACAATTAACATAATTAATGATCAATTAATTAATTATTAATAATTAATTACTAATTATTAATACATTTAAAAGAAATTACTTCCCACCCTTTACCCCTATTGCCCCACAACCTGCACCTAACAAATAAACAAAATACACAATTAACATATTTAAGTATCAATTAATTAAATAATATTAATTTACAACTAATTATTTTTAATAAAAAATAAATTACTTTCCACCTTTTACCCCTACAAATGCCAAAGCCCACAGAAAACATTTAAATTAAAGAAATAATAAGAACACAATTACCAAATACAAACATCAATTAAATAAATAGTATTAATAAGCATTAATGTATTGTTAATAAATTCCTTCCCACCCTTTACCCCTATAAACCCACAACCCCTTACAGAACTAAAAAACATAACATTTAATTCAGTAAATTTCATAGCTACTATAAATGTAACTAATATAGTAAGAAACATAAACAATAATTAAACAAAAAAAGTCATATACACTTAAAATAGATAGCACAAAACATAACAGTACTTAAAAAACAATATTGTAAACAACTATATTTTTACAAATTATATTAATGACTTCTATATTTTAAAAATTGATATTACTTACCTTCAAATCGATATTTTTGACAACTATATTCTGGCACTCGATATTTCCATTCCAAAGTATGTTTCACTCAATATTATGGTAGTTCAAAGTTTTTTCCTCAATATTCTGTCTCATTATCGCTAAAACACTTTACAGTCTGTTCAATAAATTAAGCCTGTCTGCTCTGTGGGATAGCTTCTAGAGGTTGAGCCCAGCTTTATTTTATTGAATGTGTGTGTTCACTTTACCATTAAAATCAGTACCAACACGTCAATTCCTCGCTCACCATCAATACCAACACTACCATTACCAAGTCTACTAACAACATCGACAGCACCAGCAATAACATACCAACAACTTCACTACCTTGCTTTGGCATAGACAATACATCTGGCTTTAATGTGCTATTCTGTAATAAGAAGTTATAGTTCATCACATTTAGTGCACCATTCTTTCATTTTAATTTTTAATTATTTAATAGTCTTGACATGTGAGTGGGTGAATACTTCAATCTTGAACCTAACATTACAATGGCTAATAGCATCCCTCTATATGTAGCTCTGCTCAGTGATAACAGCATAAAATAAAAAGATTATATACACCTCTACTTGAAAGTCTCCTCTGCTCCTACCCAGACCTGGATGTCCAGCACCTACTTGAAGCACAAATCCACTAAGACAGATTTCCTCTTATTTTCTAAGAACAAAAAACAGCAGCTAGTTCAAACCTGACTCAATGACATGAACCTTGATGGCTTCAAATCGCAACTTTCACCTACTATGAAGTCAACTATGTTCACCCTGGACACAGACCAAACAATCAAGGAAAACTTTGCCACAACAATGTCAGCTTGATACCAGCTCTGTCAATAAGAGAAAGTGAAACATTTTCTCCAAGAAAAACCAAATGATGGTAGCAGTGCCCAGCTCCATGTTCTCCCAGACTCCACACTGACTCCACTTAAGGGCATCCAACATATCACAGCATATCTCATCCATGGGATGCAAAATATATGACCATATCATCACCACAGTCCTGATGGAACTCCAGTGTCTCCCCTTGTGAGCCCACACAATATTCAACGTCAGCTGCATGATTTACAAATCGATTATCAACAGCCCCCCTTTCATTCTGGCTTAAAGGTTAACCATCTCTGGTGACTGTCTGCACAACCCTAGCCATGGATAACTATAAAGAAGTGTTAAAAAATATAAAGGGCAGCAGCACTATTTTATGTATGCACCAACATCCCTGAATCCATAAGGACTGCCCCAACCCTGCTCTATTTAAGGAAAGAGGTAAATGGACACCTCTTTTATGACCATTATATCACTATTCAGCGAGAGCCCGTTTCTGCTGCCACAACCCAGCTAACTCTTCAATCATTTGTTGACTCTCACCTTGACTTTAGCTAGGTTCAGGTCATACAAATACCACATACATAATACATTGCAATGAAACATACATTCTTGAATGTCCGTGTTTGCATGAATTGCCACATTAAATTCAGACCAGTTGGCTTTGTCTATTCATGTTTACTTTGTGAGTGTCATCACAAGAAGAGGCCATCCATATGAAACTTTAGCTTACCCCTAAACGAATAGTGCATCCTAAACTGATAAATCCCCCTAGTAGAAAGTGTCTTGCACAGAGCAGGATCTTGGCCCCAAAAACTCGCAGAATGTAAATTAAGTGTCAAATCTATTTGGTGTTTGGAGAGCACCCAGGATCCAGTTGACTTATTCTGTGCAGAATTTAAGCTTCTGCTTTAAGCTTTCATTAGAATTTAATTAATAGAATCTAATCTATAATTCTTATTGATCAGGCATCGTGGTAGGCCATCATTTTCTCAGTTGGTGTCCCAGGGTGAAGGACATTCTGATTTGGAGGGCATTGAAAGCATACACCAAAAAAGTACACAAAAACCTAGATACATGGAAGCTTTGTTGTGCAAATGAAGCTCTCAACCTTTTCCTCATGGCCCAATAATGACTGCCGTTCCTCAAAAGCAGTTTTAACTTAAACCGTAGTACGTTTTTATTTCCTTCAAGAATGCCATTCAGATCGTAGCTATCAATTTCTCACCCAGTTGTGTGATTTTAACTAGGAGAGGAAATACCATACAATCTTTCATATTTTAGCACACTTCTAACCCCGCTTTCTTACAAGAGGATTTTTGTGAGTGGATAGATATTTACGTGAGTACCAGCTGCTCATTTTGCCACAAAACATGAGTTTTCCTCGGGATAGTTCTTGTTGAAGCTTTCATAATGTTTTTTTTTCTTCAAATATTATGCATGTCAAGTTGGATTTCCTATTTTTTTCCTCTACATATTTGAGAATTTAATGGTACTCGGAGCCTGTGGTTTTCATAGGAAATGAAAAAGTAGAAAAAATACAGCATCTGTTAATGAAATATGGGGAAAAAGTGCTGTTTTTTTTTTTTTTTTAAAACGGCAACAACAAAAGTTTTTTTGTGCCAAAATCGCATAACCCTGTCCCCAATCTACTGGTAACCCTGATCAAATGTTTCTGACATGCACGTACCTATCGACTTATTTGGCAGATGTTCATAAGCGGCTCATCACCATTTTCGACATGAGCATCCCCTAACCTTGACTCTTGTAATGTTGGGCCCACATGCACTAAGCCCCACTCTGGACTTACCTGGTAAAGACCTGGAGCTATTGGCTCTATTCGTGACAGTAGACATCAAAGTCATAATATTAGAATGGAAGGTGCTAAATAATGTTTATTCTCACACATGATGGAGGTGGGCCACTCATCTAAGAAGAACACATGCAATATATTTTTTGCGTTTCAATTCTTTATTAGCAATTTTAAAAGATAACATCTTGAAAACAACAGCATCGGCCACACAGGTACAATGGCCAGATTTGATAGTACAACAAGAACTTTGTGAATGCCTCTTGGAAACTGGAGGAGATATCCAAAAAGTAGGAGGGTGGGGGAGGGGTAGTGGGGGGAGGCTCGAAGTATCGGCGGTGGGATACGGAGCCCTACAGACTTTGATCTCCTACGTCATGTTGGGACCATGCCGGTCCCTAGGTGTAGGGGGGTGTGCGCAGAATGCGAGAGCCGGTAGGCAGTGTCACAGGTGATGAGAGGGGGCGCTTCTGCTATGTGTTGGCTGTGGATCAAGGTACGAGGGAGGATAGTCACTCTGCTTTAAAGTTGGTTTGGCAATACCAGGGGGGGGTCTGGGATTGGGGGATAGGTGTTGTACTTCGTCTCCTTCTGGGGAGTCTCGTCTCGATACCTTGGTGGGACTTGGTTGATATACGCCTGTTGAACCGCGGTGCCAGGGGGGATAGGGTATAGGGGAGAAGGGGGTGGCAAGGAGTTACGATGGGGTGACCGTAGGGAAGAGTAGGAGTTGGGAAGGGTGGGAGGGACAACGGGGGTGGGGAGATAGGGAGAGAAGGGGGGAGCGCATGCGTGGGGGAAAATAAGACAAAGTGATGTCCGAGCCTCAAAGGGTGGAGGGCGGTTGGAGATCACATATAATTTTGATCTTCTCCACCAGGGACGCTGCTCCTACCTAATCGATTTGGAGCACACTTGGCAGATTCACATCTATCACCTAATGGCCTCTCTCTCACCACTCAACTTCCTTACACGCAAGCTGACTTATTCACTCTTGGCATAACAGATGTCCCCCACATGACACTCACCTCCACCCTTCACCCCTCACTTCACTCTTACCCACATTTCCTTTCCTCTTTTCTCCTAATGCTTTGGAAATTTCACCTTTTTGACCCAACAGACTCTCCCTGCTGTTTTCATTTGACAGAACTTATGCTTTTATTTACAACGCTTCTTATTGTCTGATTATTAGGATTATATATAATACCCCACTATTTGAGCAATGTTATCATATGTGTATATATTACTATGTATTATGACGTTTGTACAATATGTTTCACGATGTATTTTCCATGGAGACTCTTGGCCATTCTCGATCCTGAGTGTCTAGATGCATATCACAAATATCAGATATTGTGCCTGTCACACGTGTATTATGTTGGGCATATAATCACTGTTTTCTTTATTCTCTAAAAATCTTTGGAACAAAAAAAGAGTTGATTTTTTTAACTTCAGTTTTTGCCAAGTTTCTAAGCAGTGGTGAATGTTTCCTAATTTTTCTCTTTCTACCTACTTGTAATTTGTGAACAAATGTGTGTGAAAATCATGGGTGAATCGAGACAGCTATACATTTCTGAAAAATAGAAAACTGTCAGATTTTTTCAAGTGTTAAGTTTTATAGGGTGCTCCGAGTTTTCTTCACTAAACTAATCATTGAAATAAAACATAGTGAAAGGAAGAAGAAAAATGTTAATGGTGACAATGTATTCATCTGTAAGTTGTTTCTCAGAAGACTGATCTACAAACGTAATATACATTTATGACTCTCCTGGTCACAGAGACATACAATGTATGTCAATAGAGGTGGGCGACATTTCAGCAAAGAAAACAAAATACATGCATTCATTCATATAATCTTTATTTGATTTTGAAAATAAAATCATAAAAGACAAGTCAGCTAAAAACAAGAGATTGAGATCTACATAATCACAACTTTAAAAACACCGAGAGATAACATACAAGTGAGAAACAAACTGTGGGTGAATTTAAAAACAGTAAGTACAGTAGGGCCGGCTTAACTTGCATAAAATTAATAGATTTTAAAATTGGTCGCAAAAACTTGTATCATAGGGTATTATATTTTGAACAAATCATAACAATGTGTAATGTGTCATTGACTGATATGCTGTCGGAGTCACATAGGGGCAGCTCTGAGTCCGTAAAACAGTCATGACTAAAAAAGAACTAAACACAGAAATAGATTCAGTCTAAAAAAAGTAAATAAGCGTTGCTGATGTCGAGTCATGTACCAAGTCAAATAAGGTTCTAAATCACTAACAGTTTTTACTAGAATTGCATGTCTAACTGAACGTTTCAATATTGCAGAGTCCTCCTGGTCTACTGCCATCTTGCCCATCAATGTCGCTGCAACCCATTTATGATCAGACCTTACTAAGCAGCTGGGATTTGCGTATAAATCGGGCCTCCCTATAGACGTCATACAATGGGAGAAATAAATCGATCACGGAATCAGGAGGGGCTTATTTAATTGTAAATAATCCTGCAATATTATTCTGTTAAAACCAAGCTCCTCCTTTGTCCAAATTGATAACCAAAGTTTTAAGAGGGGAAGTCGAATCTGGTCAATATTACAACCTAATCCTTGCTCTTCATAGATGATTTCATAAAGTACACTTTGTGGGACTCTAAGGAGGCCCTTTAAAAATCTATTTGATGCTACTTTAAAAAAAAAATATATATATATATATATCACTCCCCCAACTCCGGTAGAACTCGGGGCTGTCGCAGGCGGTCCGAGTTAGGATACCGGAACTCCTCAAATGTACTCCACACTGTTCCTTTTCACGCCAAGGAAATACTCGGACACTCCAAGAAGGTAAATACTTTTAATCAGCAAGCAGGACGACGCGTTTCACCATTACGGCTTTATCACGCTCGTATGGTTAACTCACCGCCATGTTTAAATACAAATTTGATCGTGTAACAAAATAGTCAAAACAAAAAGCGGACTTCAGGTATATACATAGTGGAAAAAGGCATGACTAAAGGAGTGGCCATTTTGAAGTTGCAAGTACGCTAGTCTCATATAATGTAATTAAATACACAACCCTCAGTGGAAATGAAGAATGCATACTGCTCTATCCCAGTGTTCAATAAATTTACGGAGAAATAACATGAACTGCGCTAAAATTTTATAAACGCAATATGCTACTTATGGCTCCAAAAACGAAACATAGCGTACATCCATCAATTAATGCATTGATGGTAAGTATAGACTCTTTAAACATCCTCGTCCATATAGACAAACCTAAATAAATCACCAACAGTAATTCCATGCGAGTGTGTGTAAATCTGGTTGTTCCATGGTACTGTCAACCGTTACTATGAAATATTCGTCCTATCAATATATAATTAGACATGTAGTGTTAGATAAATTCTCAAACCTCAGTAAAGCCCCAGTGGGCATGATATCTTAGTGACAGCAGCAAAGATTTACATACACAAAAATAACACGCTTCAATAGTTAGTCCACTTGTATAAGAGAAGTTCCTGAAAAAAATGATAAAATGTAGTTAAAATCAAGTAACCACTGAAGCAGACAATACAGACTCATTTAGTTGTGCAAATGCACAGCCAATTCTTCACTTAAGTTCAACCCCATAGGGGCCATGCTGCCCAAATCAATGATATAGCGGGATTCCAGTTTTCTAAGGGACAATTCTCTGTTACCACCCCTGACTCCCAAATCCACTGTATCAATCACCACCATACGAACAAGTGTGTTATCCTGCATGTGTTTTTCAAAGAAATGTCTCGCTATGGGGTACTGTTTGTTGTTATTACGTATTGCACGAAGATGCTCAAGAACTCTTTTTTTCGCTTCGTGTTTTGTACTCCCTATATACCACATGTCACATGGACAGATCAAAACATAAACACAGTACGTGGTGTTACATGTAAGTTTCTTCCTGATTATGAACTCTCTTTTAGAGTTCGGTACTGGTAATGAGTTGCAATCACTACTGTTTTTACATGCTTTGCATTTGCGACAGCACTTAAAACCAGGTATTCCCTTGGAAGGATTGATTTCAATTTCTGTGACATGATTGTGGCTGAGTACATCTCGAAGTGATCTTCCTTTTTTAAATGTAATCTGAGGATTACTTGCCAGATCCTTTTTGAGATGATCATCAGTCAACAACACATGCCAATGTTTTTTGAGAATTTTGCGTACTTCTGAGGCCTGACCTGAAAATGTGGTGATAAATCTAAGGCATTCTTCCTGTTCTTCTTTACGTTGGGGATACAGTAATTCGGTCCTGGATTTGGATTCTACTCTCAAGATCGCATCTTGGATAACCTTGTTTGTGTAACCCCGTTCTCTGAACCTCTGGCACATGATTTTTTCTTCCTCCCTATAAGCCTCCACAGAACTACAGTTTCTTTTAGCCCTTAGTAGCTCTCCATAAGGGATACTATATATCAAATTCCGTGGATGGCTGCTGTTGGCACTCAATATACTGTTACCCGCTGTTTTCTTGCGAAACAGTTTAGTGTGAAGCTGGTTGTCCTTCACTTCCAATAGTACGTCTAGAAATTCTAGTGACTTGTCACTGATATGTTCACTGAACTGCAAGTTAAGTTCATTGTCATTGAGTTTGTCAATGAACTTTCTGACAGACCCTTCATCCCCACACCATATAAAAAAGATATCATCAATATAGCGCAGCCACAGGGCCACCTTGCTGAATTCCGCCATTTCCGTGACAACCTGCTCCTCCCACCAGCCCATGAATAAATTCGCATAGCTGGGGGCGAAGCAGGTTCCCATGGCCGTGCCCTGTGACTGTCTATATATGGTGTCATCAAAAATAAAAAAATTATTTTTGAGACAGATCTCAATCATTGTCAAAATCATCTGCGAGTGGTGCGTCAGTGAAATAGATCTAGACTTAAAGAAGTGGCTGACAGCCTGCACTCCTTGATCATGTTGAATGCTAGTATACAAACTACTCACATCAAGGGAGACTAAGAGATAATCTTTCTCCCAATGTATGCCATCAACAGTAGTAAGAAAATGAGTAGTATCTTTCAAGTAGGAAGGAAGAGCCACTACATACGGTCTTAAAAAGTAGTCAATAAATTTAGATGTATTTTCCAATAATGACCCTATAGACGACACTATAGGCCGACCAGGGGGATTGTGGATGTCTTTATGCAACTTGGGGAGAAGGTATAGGATGGGTATTCTGGGATGGGCACAGTACAAGTAGTTGAATTCTTCCCATTCAATTAATCCCCTCTCTCTCCAGTCAACCAGTGTTTCTCTGTACATAACATTGGATTTTAAAACCTCAGCCATATTAGTCTTACCATAACAGGTGATATCATTAAGTTGTCTTAGACCCTCAGAAAGATATTTCTGTTTATCCAAGACAACTATATTACCCCCTTTATCAGAGTGTCTAATGACAATACTCTTGTCTTCTGTTAGACAATCAATGGAGGCAATTTGGGCAGCTGTAAGATTTTTCTTGCATCCCTGTACTTTCTTGTATCTTAATTTCCTTAGATCATGCAAGACACCCTTTTCGAAAACCTCAATAGCATCACATTGAATATTCGGCAAAAATATTGACTTAGGCTTAAAATGACTCCCAGGATTATGATCAAGATCAACACCCCAAGCTTCCAAATCCGATCTGGGCATGACATTACTGGAATTAACATCAGTTGTGGTATACAGTTCATGTAACAATTCTACATCATTTAGATTTAAGTTACACTCATGCTCTCTAGGGTCTGCGGTATTAGGTGTTGTAGGTTTAGTACTAAACCATTTTTTCAGTTTCAGTTTTCTAGAGAAAAGAAACAGGTCTATTCTAGTCTGTGCAAAATTCATGTTAGAAGAAGGGCAGAAAGACATACCAAAGGAGAGAGTCTCAATTTCTTGATTCGAAAGAGGGCGCTGGGAAAGGTTGATGACAGTCATACTTTCTGTTTTCTGCCCCTTGTTTCCATTCCCATTGGGGCTTTGTCTGCGCTTATTCCTCCTCTTCTTGGCTTGTTGGTTCCTCCTGTTCTTCCTCTGTTTCCTCGTCCCCGTCCTCTGTACGAACCCCCTTCCTGTTGAAACTCTGTCCTGTTCTGATTGATCATTTGAAACTGCAATAAAAAATTGCTCGCTTTCTTCTGAGGATCTTGTGTTATTTCCTGATTGGCCCCAGATACTGAGACGTCTGACAGATTGCCATCTGATACATCGCTTTCACTCATATCTTTTGATGTACTGGTATAACTAGGTTTTGAAACCATCACTGCTGTCTTCGTTTGATTCTTGTCAAACAGGTGGTCGTATTTTCTTTGGAAGGTTAGTGTCCGCCCATTTTGATAATCTTTAAAATCTCGCAAGAATTTCCTTTGTTTTTTTGCAGTGATTTCCTCCTCTAGTTTGTCCATTTTCACCATCAATTTTTTCATATATTCCTCTAGAGCTTCTTTGGACATAAGTTGACTTATTTCACCTGTCAGTTTGTCGATTTCTTTCAGTAATTTAGCACGGTCTTTCAGAGCATATTTCACTAAAATCCGCATCATTGTCATAGAACAAGCTGAAGAATTATCAGACCATTCCTCTAGCATCTCAGGATCAGGATCTTCATAAGTGGGTATCGTAAAGATCCGCAGACCCCTAGGTACTCGTTTCACCTCAATATAACGTTGTAAGGACTCAGCTTCCCACCATTTCGATAGCTCCTTACGGTGTAGTTTCTCCAGGGTGTTAAGTAATGTTTGTAAGTTGATTTCATCAGTGATGTTAGATACGGAACTCGCTGTATCATTGTTAGGTCCAGCTTGCCCAAAAAATAGTTTGTCTGCTGTCTGCTTCCTACGAGCATCAAGACTGCTTGCCATCTTCAGTTACACCTTCTAATGGTGCGTGGAAATTAAGACACAATAGTCTTGTTTCATCACACGCTCCTTTGCCTCCCGGATCTTTGGTCACACGTAACACACGGTTTGCCTACCGTGCTGCAAAGGCACCACTTCGTGAAAACAGAAACCTGCTGCCACAAGAAAAGTGCTCGAAGCAACCGGCGGCGTCCCAGCGGACGTGTTAGACTCGTAAAGCATACACTGATGAAAATTGGTAATACGATACCCGTATCCACAAAGAATAATCCAGGACCAGACACCCGATGTATGGTCCTTGCATCAGCGTCACAATCCAGTGAGGGTCAGCCCGATGTCCATATAAAATGTCACTCCCCCAACTCCGGTAGAACTCGGGGCTGTCGCAGGCGGTCCGAGTTAGGATACCGGAACTCCTCAAATGTACTCCACACTGTTCCTTTTCACGCCAAGGAAATACTCGGACACTCCAAGAAGGTAAATACTTTTAATCAGCAAGCAGGACGACGCGTTTCACCATTACGGCTTTATCACGCTCGTATGGTTAACTCACCGCCATGTTTAAATACAAATTTGATCGTGTAACAAAATAGTCAAAACAAAAAGCGGACTTCAGGTATATACATAGTGGAAAAAGGCATGACTAAAGGAGTGGCCATTTTGAAGTTGCAAGTACGCTAGTCTCATATAATGTAATTAAATACACAACCCTCAGTGGAAATGGAGAATACATACTGCTCTATCCCAGTGTTCAATAAATTTACGGAGAAATAACATGAACTGCGCTAAAATTTTATAAACGCAATATGCTACTTATGGCTCCAAAAACGAAACATAGCGTACATCCATCAATTAATGCATTGATGGTAAGTATAGACTCTTTAAACATCCTCGTCCATATAGACAAACCTAAATAAATCACCAACAGTAATTCCATGCGAGTGTGTGTAAATCTGGTTGTTCCATGGTACTGTCAACCGTTACTATGAAATATTCGTCCTATCAATATATAATTAGACATGTAGTGTTAGATAAATTCTCAAACCTCAGTAAAGCCCCAGTGGGCATGATATCTTAGTGACAGCAGCAAAGATTTACATACACAAAAATAACACACTTCAATAGTTAGTCCACTTGTATAAGAGAAGTTCCTGAAAAAAATGATAAAATGTAGTTAAAATCAAGTAACCACTGAAGCAGACAATACAGACTCATTTAGTTGTGCAAATGCACAGCCAATTCTTCACTTAAGTTCAACCCCATAGGGGCCATGCTGCCCAAATCAATGATATAGCGGGATTCCAGTTTTCTAAGGGACAATTCTCTGTTACCACCCCTGACTCCCAAATCCACTGTATCAATCACCACCATACGAACAAGTGTGTTATCCTGCATGTGTTTTTCAAAGAAATGTCTCGCTATGGGGTACTGTTTGTTGTTATTACGTATTGCACGAAGATGCTCAAGAACTCTTTTTTTCGCTTCGTGTTTTGTACTCCCTATATACCACATGTCACATGGACAGATCAAAACATAAACACAGTACGTGGTGTTACATGTAAGTTTCTTCCTGATTATGAACTCTCTTTTAGAGTTCGGTACTGGTAATGAGTTGCAATCACTACTGTTTTTACATGCTTTGCATTTGCGACAGCACTTAAAACCAGGTATTCCCTTGGAAGGATTGATTTCAATTTCTGTGACATGATTGTGGCTGAGTACATCTCGAAGTGATCTTCCTTTTTTAAATGTAATCTGAGGATTACTTGCCAGATCCTTTTTGAGATGATCATCAGTCAACAACACATGCCAATGTTTTTTGAGAATTTTGCGTACTTCTGAGGCCTGACCTGAAAATGTGGTGATAAATCTAAGGCATTCTTCCTGTTCTTCTTTACGTTGGGGATACAGTAATTCGGTCCTGGATTTGGATTCTACTCTCAAGATCGCATCTTGGATAACCTTGTTTGTGTAACCCCGTTCTCTGAACCTCTGGCACATGATTTTTTCTTCCTCCCTATAAGCCTCCACAGAACTACAGTTTCTTTTAGCCCTTAGTAGCTCTCCATAAGGGATACTATATATCAAATTCCGTGGATGGCTGCTGTTGGCACTCAATATACTGTTACCCGCTGTTTTCTTGCGAAACAGTTTAGTGTGAAGCTGGTTGTCCTTCACTTCCAATAGTACGTCTAGAAATTCTAGTGACTTGTCACTGATATGTTCACTGAACTGCAAGTTAAGTTCATTGTCATTGAGTTTGTCAATGAACTTTCTGACAGACCCTTCATCCCCACACCATATAAAAAAGATATCATCAATATAGCGCAGCCACAGGGCCACCTTGCTGAATTCCGCCATTTCCGTGACAACCTGCTCCTCCCACCAGCCCATGAATAAATTCGCATAGCTGGGGGCGAAGCAGGTTCCCATGGCCGTGCCCTGTGACTGTCTATATATGGTGTCATCAAAAATAAAAAAATTATTTTTGAGACAGATCTCAATCATTGTCAAAATCATCTGCGAGTGGTGCGTCAGTGAAATAGATCTAGACTTAAAGAAGTGGCTGACAGCCTGCACTCCTTGATCATGTTGAATGCTAGTATACAAACTACTCACATCAAGGGAGACTAAGAGATAATCTTTCTCCCAATGTATGCCATCAACAGTAGTAAGAAAATGAGTAGTATCTTTCAAGTAGGAAGGAAGAGCCACTACATACGGTCTTAAAAAGTAGTCAATAAATTTAGATGTATTTTCCAATAATGACCCTATAGACGACACTATAGGCCGACCAGGGGGATTGTGGATGTCTTTATGCAACTTGGGGAGAAGGTATAGGATGGGTATTCTGGGATGGGCACAGTACAAGTAGTTGAATTCTTCCCATTCAATTAATCCCCTCTCTCTCCAGTCAACCAGTGTTTCTCTGTACATAACATTGGATTTTAAAACCTCAGCCATATTAGTCTTACCATAACAGGTGATATCATTAAGTTGTCTTAGACCCTCAGAAAGATATTTCTGTTTATCCAAGATAACTATATTACCCCCTTTATCAGAGTGTCTAATGACAATACTCTTGTCTTCTGTTAGACAATCAATGGAGGCAATTTGGCAGCTGCCCAAATTGCCTCCATTGATTGTCTAACAGAAGACAAGAGTATTGTCATTAGACACTCTGATAAAGGGGGTAATATAGTTGTCTTGGATAAACAGAAATATCTTTCTGAGGGTCTAAGACAACTTAATGATATCACCTGTTATGGTAAGACTAATATGGCTGAGGTTTTAAAATCCAATGTTATGTACAGAGAAACACTGGTTGACTGGAGAGAGAGGGGATTAATTGAATGGGAAGAATTCAACTACTTGTACTGTGCCCATCCCAGAATACCCATCCTATACCTTCTCCCCAAGTTGCATAAAGACATCCACAATCCCCCTGGTCGGCCTATAGTGTCGTCTATAGGGTCATTATTGGAAAATACATCTAAATTTATTGACTACTTTTTAAGACCGTATGTAGTGGCTCTTCCTTCCTACTTGAAAGATACTACTCATTTTCTTACTACTGTTGATGGCATACATTGGGAGAAAGATTATCTCTTAGTCTCCCTTGATGTGAGTAGTTTGTATACTAGCATTCAACATGATCAAGGAGTGCAGGCTGTCAGCCACTTCTTTAAGTCTAGATCTATTTCACTGACGCACCACTCGCAGATGATTTTGACAATGATTGAGATCTGTCTCAAAAATAATTTTTTTATTTTTGATGACACCATATATAGACAGTCACAGGGCACGGCCATGGGAACCTGCTTCGCCCCCAGCTATGCGAATTTATTCATGGGCTGGTGGGAGGAGCAGGTTGTCACGGAAATGGCGGAATTCAGCAAGGTGGCCCTGTGGCTGCGCTATATTGATGATATCTTTTTTATATGGTGTGGGGATGAAGGGTCTGTCAGAAAGTTCATTGACAAACTCAATGACAATGAACTTAACTTGCAGTTCAGTGAACATATCAGTGACAAGTCACTAGAATTTCTAGACGTACTATTGGAAGTGAAGGACAACCAGCTTCACACTAAACTGTTTCGCAAGAAAACAGCGGGTAACAGTATATTGAGTGCCAACAGCAGCCATCCACGGAATTTGATATATAGTATCCCTTATGGAGAGCTACTAAGGGCTAAAAGAAACTGTAGTTCTGTGGAGGCTTATAGGGAGGAAGAAAAAATCATGTGCCAGAGGTTCAGAGAACGGGGTTACACAAACAAGGTTATCCAAGATGCGATCTTGAGAGTAGAATCCAAATCCAGGACCGAATTACTGTATCCCCAACGTAAAGAAGAACAGGAAGAATGCCTTAGATTTATCACCACATTTTCAGGTCAGGCCTCAGAAGTACGCAAAATTCTCAAAAAACATTGGCATGTGTTGTTGACTGATGATCATCTCAAAAAGGATCTGGCAAGTAATCCTCAGATTACATTTAAAAAAGGAAGATCACTTCGAGATGTACTCAGCCACAATCATGTCACAGAAATTGAAATCAATCCTTCCAAGGGAATACCTGGTTTTAAGTGCTGTCGCAAATGCAAAGCATGTAAAAACAGTAGTGATTGCAACTCATTACCAGTACCGAACTCTAAAAGAGAGTTCATAATCAGGAAGAAACTTACATGTAACACCACGTACTGTGTTTATGTTTTGATCTGTCCATGTGACATGTGGTATATAGGGAGTACAAAACACGAAGCGAAAAAAAGAGTTCTTGAGCATCTTCGTGCAATACGTAATAACAACAAACAGTACCCCATAGCGAGACATTTCTTTGAAAAACACATGCAGGATAACACACTTGTTCGTATGGTGGTGATTGATACAGTGGATTTGGGAGTCAGGGGTGGTAACAGAGAATTGTCCCTTAGAAAACTGGAATCCCGCTATATCATTGATTTGGGCAGCATGGCCCCTATGGGGTTGAACTTAAGTGAAGAATTGGCTGTGCATTTGCACAACTAAATGAGTCTGTATTGTCTGCTTCAGTGGTTACTTGATTTTAACTACATTTTATCATTTTTTTCAGGAACTTCTCTTATACAAGTGGACTAACTATTGAAGCGTGTTATTTTTGTGTATGTAAATCTTTGCTGCTGTCACTAAGATATCATGCCCACTGGGGCTTTACTGAGGTTTGAGAATTTATCTAACACTACATGTCTAATTATATATTGATAGGACGAATATTTCATAGTAACGGTTGACAGTACCATGGAACAACCAGATTTACACACACTCGCATGGAATTACTGTTGGTGATTTATTTAGGTTTGTCTATATGGACGAGGATGTTTAAAGAGTCTATACTTACCATCAATGCATTAATTGATGGATGTACGCTATGTTTCGTTTTTGGAGCCATAAGTAGCATATTGCGTTTATAAAATTTTAGCGCAGTTCATGTTATTTCTCCGTAAATTTATTGAACACTGGGATAGAGCAGTATGTATTCTCCATTTCCACTGAGGGTTGTGTATTTAATTACATTATATGAGACTAGCGTACTTGCAACTTCAAAATGGCCACTCCTTTAGTCATGCCTTTTTCCACTATGTATATACCTGAAGTCCGCTTTTTGTTTTGACTATTTTGTTACACGATCAAATTTGTATTTAAACATGGCGGTGAGTTAACCATACGAGCGTGATAAAGCCGTAATGGTGAAACGCGTCGTCCTGCTTGCTGATTAAAAGTATTTACCTTCTTGGAGTGTCCGAGTATTTCCTTGGCGTGAAAAGGAACAGTGTGGAGTATATATATATATATATATATATTTATATATATATATTTGCTTTTTCAATTCATCAGAATGTACAAAACCTACATACAATTAACATATGTCATATACCAACAATACCCACACACTATCGTTGATATTACAAAGTGTGTCTACATTCCCTCCTTGCTTTACCCCTTTTTTCTCCCAAATAACAAAACAGAAATCAACAGGAATATATATAGGCCTTACACTAGGTGGCACATCCATATTTAGTGCAGTTAACGATTTCAGACATTGTAAAGATCTTGACTGCTGGCACTTTAGTGTCATCTACACATTGCCCTACCCACCATCCCACTGTTTGATTGCAAATAAGCCATCAGTGGTCCCCAAAAGTCATTTGGTCTAGAAGTAATTGGCTGTTCCTCAGCATACAGTTCAAGTTGTTTTTTGCATTGTGCTTTATCAGCCAGCCATGCCACCTTTGTTGGATTGGATTTACTCCCCCAATGTAGTGCCACTCTGCGTTTTACTAACAGTAGGGTAAAGGACAGTAATTTCTTATTCAGTAACTTGACATCTTTTAGTAATCCCAGTAAGCAAATGGTCGGCCCCCACATCACTCGCACTCCTACCGTTTCAGATAGAGTTTTCTGTGACTTGCACCCAGAATGGCCTTACACTCGGGCAGCCCCATGCCAAATGCATAAAATCTGCCTCCCTAGCCCCACATCTGACACAGTTAGAGTCACCATATTCATATAGTTGCATAGGGGCATAATACATTTGATGGAGAAATTTAAGCTGTATTATTTGTACATTACAATTTGATGTCAGTGTAGCTAAATGTTCACACCAATATCTCCAGTATTCTTCCCCTATAGGCTGTACCAATCCTGTGTTCCACTTCACTATTGCCTTCCCGCCGCCCGGTGTGCCATCCTGTGCAGCAGCATATAATTTGGTGTTAAGGTGTTGATGTGTCGTACTGGTGAGCAGCACCCGTAGTACCATGAGGGTAGATGCTTCTCCTGGAAAGTGTGGATTATAAACTTGCACAGCCGCTCGGAAGCGGATAGTGGGGTGTTATCTCCCGTTGTGCTCACAGATAGTACAGATTAAATCTGGGGAACAGAACCCCCATCTCTGTACAGTAGGGTGAGAAACTCCCAGCAAATCCTTGACTGCTTCCCCTCCCATACTAGTGTGGTCAACAAAGACCGTAGTTGCTTAAAGAAGGCCTCGGACAGTACTATTGGGATGTTAATGAATAAATATAAGAATTGTGGTAGTACTACCATTTTAATGACAGGCAGTCTATCCGGGTGAGTGGGGGTGCCATCCATCGCGCCACTCGATGTTCTGTCTGGACATTGCATTACAATAATTTTCCTGTAGCGCAATGGTAGGGTCACTATGCACCCATACTCCTACGTATTTAACAGACCCTGTTGCCCAGGCCAGCAAGTATTCAATCACCAGCATTGTGTGTCGGGTGTTAGTGGTAAGTTAATGGATTTTGTCCAATTAGTACACATCCCAGAGTAATACTCAAATTTTACGTATTCCTAATAACCAGAGCCAGGTAGATGGAAGGCTCTCTGATATGGAGCACCATGTCATCTGCATACAGTGAGATAATAAGGGGTCGCAACTAGAATCGTAGCGCAGCCACAGCATGCTTCTCCCGGATAATGCAGGCGAGTGGCTCGATTACTAGCGCAAATAGGATTGGTGACAGGGGGCAACCCTGTTGCGTTCCCCTGCTGATCTCAAAGACACCAGATGTGTGTCCATTGATACGTACACGTGCTGTTGGGCTTTTGTATAAAAAGTGAATCCATCTAATAAACGACTCCGGCAGCCCCATGTGGCCCAGTACTAAAAACATATATGTCCATGCAATTGAATCAAACGCTTTAGCCGTGTGTAATAACACCACCGCCACCTTTAACTGCGGCTCTAGCTGGTGCAACAGCACAAGTATAGTTTGCAGGTTATGTGTAGTTGATCTATTCTAGCAGGTATGAACCCTGACTGGTCAGGCAACACCAATTGGAATACCAGGGGTTGTAGGTACATTGCAATTACTTTGGCCATGATCTTGGCATCTATATTAATGAAAGACAATGGCCTGTAGGACTCACACCTTTCCAAGGCCTTATCCTGTTTTAGCAATACCACTATCAGTGCCTCTCTCAGTGATGGTGGTAGGATGTGACTGAGGTATGCCTCCTCATATACTGGATGGAGTTATGGTGCTATCAACTCAATATATTCCTTATAGAATTCCCCAGTGATACCATCTATACCAGGGGCCTTACCGTTCGTTAGGGTGCTGATAGCATATTTAACATCGTCAACTGTCACTGGTTGTGCTAAGGGTTCTTTCTTCCCAGGTGAAAGCCATAACAGTGCCACCTCTCCCAAGTATTGACCTAACTTGCTCAACGCTGCTGAGGGCCTTACCTCATATAATCTTGCATAGAATTTTCAGAACGACTCTAATATATAAGACTTAGGGTAACCTGCTGGGTCTTTGTCATCCACTAAATGGACCACTGAGTCTATGCCCCCTGTGGGACTGCAACTTTTGTGCGAGGCTAAGTCCCAGTCTCCCGTCCTCACAATATGCCCTGCGGCATGTCTCTTAGCCAGGAATTGTGCCTCTTGTTCTGTCAGGCGTCTCAAATTCTGCCAGATGCTCCCTGATAGATGTTAAGATCACTCCTTTCTGCTGACGTTCGTATTCTCTCTCCAGGCAGTTTAGTTTATCCTCAGTGTTTTTTAGCTGTGTCCTCGTGGTTTTCAGTACCCCTGTCTGTGTGTTAAGGCATTTACGACGTATTGTTACTTTAAAAGCTTCCCAGAGTGCACTTGCCAGCAACAGAGTCTGTATTCAATGTAAAGTATTCAATTATCGCACTCCACAACTCTTCTTTGAAGGCTGCATCTAGTAAAGCTGTCCAGCGGAAACACAAAGGTGCAGGAGTTACATTCGGATTCTTCAGTCTCAAAAGCACCGGAGCATGGTCCAATAGTGTTTTGGATAAATGCCGAACTTCCACTATCCACTGGCACACTTCCACAGAAGTGAGCCAATAGTCCAATCTGGACCACATGCCATGAACAGAAGATACAAATGTGCCTTCCTTCTGTGTAGGGTGTCTTAATCGCCAGACATCTACCAGGCCATATTCCTACATCCCACCTCTGATCACCTTGGCTGCCTGCTTCCTGCGCCACTCTGTATCCACATATCGGTCTATCCTTGGGTCTAAGTATGTATCAAGATCCCCTCCCCACATGATGTGTGTCGGCAGGTCGGAGAGTATCTGTCTCCAGGTTGCTGTGAAAAAATCAGGGTCATCTGTATTTGGTGCATATGTATTAACTAATGTGCCAGCCTTACCAGCTTTGTGTGATTATAAGTCTGCCCTGATCATCCACATAATGATTCGTGAGTGTAAAGAGGACCCCGCTTGATCAATAGTAGCATCCGCCTCGAGTACGTGGAGTACGAGGAGGCCAGCCAACACTGTACCCAACGTGAGCAAACATTACATTCCGAGTGTCTGTCCAAATGTGTTTCTTGTAGGAACGCCATGTGCATATTATGTCTGTCTAGGAACCAGAGCACCAATCTAAGTTTACATGGGTCATTGAGGCCAGGTATGTTCCATGTGGTGCAGTTTATACTATCTCTTAGGCGTGCCATTTCGTTCTCGTTGGGGTGATGCATATGCCTGTATGTGTGCGCGAGTGTATTTTCCAGAAAATTATATATGCAATGTCAGGTATACAACATATAAACAACCCAACATTCTCCCCCCACCCACTGCAGTTTTCCCAGCTGGCCAAAGACATCCCTACATAACAATAAACATACTACATTTCAGCATCAGTATTACACACAAAAACAAAATATTGTAGCACAATGTGCTAGACTCATCTGGGGTGTATTTTTACACACACACACGTACCCCCCACACGCACAGAGTAACATAGTGAACACAGTACAAATGGACTCCTCACCGGTTCTGAAAAATAAGCAATATTTATCTGAGTATAACAAGACCAAACACAAGAAAAATCCAACATACACAAATCAAGATATCACTTTTCAAAGATTGAATCAACCATAGCTTTAAGAAATCAAAAATAGCTTCAACCAGGGCTACTTAGTCACGGCTGACGTAGTCGACTCCACAAAGATAGTTCAACCGGGATTGAGCGAGGGCCAGTTAAGGTACCTTGGAGGTGTAAGGAAAAAAGATGATGCAAAACACAGGGGAGGTGGGGTGTCCCAGAGGCTGGTGCGACATCAGTTCCTTTCTGTTGCAGGGGAGATGATGCATCAGTTCCATACTGCTGCAGGGGAGGAGAAGCTGCGGTGGCAAGTGCAGTGCCTCAGTTCCTCACTGTGGAGTGATATTGATGCAGCATCAAAGATTAGGCCACGCGGCTTCGGCTCAGTGGTGTTGATGCAGAAGTGCTAGCATCAGCTAGGCCAGGCAACTGTGCAGTTCGGTGATGTGCATCACGGTCTTTAAGAGCTGTGCCCATAGCTCTTGTGCAGGCAGCGGCCTCTATGATGATGGTGTAGTCAATAAGTTGCTGTCATTGGCAACCAGGGCTGTGATGCAAGTCAGGGCGGTGCATCGTGGTCTTCATGAGCTGTTCCCTCGGCTCCGGTGAAGGCAACGCATCAGCGGCTGTGTCAGGGTTGCTTTTCTTAGGTTGCAATACACCACTTGACTCCAAGGGCCAAGGAACTGGATTTGGCACCTACCTGCAGAAGAGTCTAAGTGCTACATAAATAAGATGCATTCCTGCCATTTCCCAGTGACACAGTGCAGCGCAGCAAGGTGACTCGCTGCACTGCACCACATTGCCATAAATATTTCCCTTAGGGTTTCCTCATGTTTCTGTTACAGATTTTGCAAGGATGCATACATGTCTTACCACTGATTGTCCCCCATTTTTTCTAAAAAATAGTACTTGATTGGCAGCCTATACCTCAGAACTGAAAAGGCCAAAAATGCATGTTCCAAATGTCAAGGTTGTAGTGTGCAATGTACATTGCTTTTTTAAATATGGGTAGTGGCAGCATTTGAGCACTCGGTCAGCCTTGTGTAATGTTGATGTTTACAAGGCACTGTGACTAGAAAAACAGTTAGGGTTCACAAAGTCACACCAACCGTGATTTCTCTCACCCTCTAGTTCTCAGAAATGCGCAGGGTTAGTTGGGTTAAATGTTGCCAATGGAACCCTCATTTAAATAAAATGAATTAAAAAGTTGTTTTGCCACTGTTGATATTTGAAAGGCATTATGAACAAGAAAATGTTCAGGGATCCAGGCAAACCAGAAGCATTATTGATATTTGCAAGGCATTATGGGCAAAAATAATGTTCAGGGATCCAGGCAAACCATACCATCCTGGATTCCCCTTGACCCATGGTTTATAGGTTTCCATAGGTGCAAGTCGATCCCATGCCCAAACACTATTACCGCCCACATTTTAAATTTTAAAGTTGTTTGGGTATATGCTTAATTTACCAAGCAGTTTGTCTAAGAATAATTGGTGGAAACCACACAAGCAACACAACTCCCCCCATGGCGACCAGCCCATTCCAGTTCCCCTCCCCGCTCCCGCCTCCCAGCTGTCCAGCCCTCCCCGACCCCTACTTAATGGCGGATGCTGTGAGGCCGCGCACAATGGGCTCGCCAATGGCGCACCACTGGCAAGCCTGTCTGCACCCATCTGTGACCCGACCAGCACCAGGAACCCTGGATCTCTGAACTGCCAATGTTATGACCCAGCGGCACTCAATGCACTCAACCCAGGCTGCAACACCAACTGCAAGCTAGCATCACCAGCCAACACCCATGGACCCTTCAGCTGTCACCGCTGCCGGCACACCTACAGCACCACCAGGAACACTGACCCAGCACAACCTGCCCGCAAGAACACACCTGAACAGAAGACCCTGCAATGCATCCTCCTCAATGTCCGATCACTCCACAAACACGCCACCGAAATCTGTGACCTCCTCTACAGAACCACTCCAAAAATAGCTTTCTTCACCGAAACCTGGACCAACATCACCTCAGGACTGGACATCGCCTATCGCTATTCCCCAAGGATACAAGATCTCCAGGAAGGACCGCCTCACCCGCCCGGGAGGGGGAATCGCCACCGTCCATAAATCCACCCTCCGCCTTTGCACACCCCCTGACAGGCCCACAGACCTGATGGAACACCCTCACTTCAGGATACTGGCCAGCCCTACCACCACCCTCCGGGGAACCCTCATCTATCGACCCCCTGGACCCTGCCATTCACCAATTCCATCATAGACATCATCTCCCTGCATGCCATCGCATACACCAACTACACCATGCTGGGAGACCTCAACTTCCACCTCGACAACCAACTGGACCCCAACACCACATCCCTCCTGGACAACCTCCACAACATTGGACTCCGCCAGATCATGACCAAACCCACACATGCAGCAGGACACACCCTTGACCCCCTCTTCACAACAGGAAACTCCATCACTTTCAGCCACACCACCGAACTTCCATGGACAGACCACCGATGCGTCCACTTCAACCTCAGAACACCCACCATCCACAGGCACCAGCACCTGCTCCCACAAAGAAACTGGACCAGAATCACCAATGACCAGCTCATCTCCTCACTCAGCAGCTCCACCCCAACCATGGCAGAAGACTACGACCCCAACACCGCAGCCCGAACCCTGCACAGATGGATCTCCGACAGCACCAACACCATAGCCCCCCTCAAGAAAAAAAACAACACTACCACCAAAAAATGAGATGATTTACCACCAAACTTCGAGAGTCCAGATGCACATGCCACCACTTCAAAAAGGCCTGGAGGAACTCCAAATCCACAGAGGCCCACAACGACTTCAGAGCCACCACCAACTCCCACCAACAACTCATCAGAAAATGAGAAAAAAAGTGATTGAAGACAGAATCTCCACACACGCGCACATCAGCAAAGAACTGTTCAGCATCATCAAGGAGTTTGCCCAACCCACCAGCGAGTGTACTGACATCCCTCCCTCACAAGACCTCTGCAACAAACTCAGCACCTTCTTCTACCACAAAATCAAGAACATCTACGACAACTTCGGCAAAGACAACCAACACGCTGAACCCTCACCAGCCACCCACGACACCCTGAAGCCAATGATTGACAACTGGACAGCCTTCACCACCTAAGACATACTGAAGACAATGAACTAAATCCACTCCAGGGCCCCGACGTACCCCTGCCCCACCACATCTTCAACAGAGCCGCCGACACCATCGCACCTATGCTCCGTCACACCATCAACCACTCCCTGGCGAACGCCTGAAAGGAGCAAATCCCGGTCATCGCCAGATGTAATAAGCAGCAGGAATCGCAGGTAAGTGTAAAGCAGGTTTATTCAATCCGTGAATACACTCCACCCGTAGCATGAGCGTCCTCTCACTCAGACGTCCGAACGGCAACTGGCCAGACCCCATCGGAACGCCCGTGAGTAGAACGCCATGCCCCGAGCTACATTTGAAAGAATAACAACACCTTACAATACATCACCTAGAGGCATCGTGCGCCTAACACTCTACTACGGCGCGCGATACCGAATACTACATACTACAACGCCTCTTTCCCCGACAACTGGAAACACGCCAAGATCAACCCCCTCCTGAAGAAGCCATCGGCAGACCCCACCGACCTCAAGAACCACAGACCCTTCTCCCTGCTCCTTTTCCCAGCAAAAGTCAATGAGAAAGCCATCAACAGCCAACTCGCCACCTTCATCAAAGAGCACAATATCCTCGACTCCTCCAAATCCAGCTTCAGAAAAAAACACAACACTGAAACCGCCCTCCTCGCTGCAACAGACGACATCTGCTCCCTACTGGACAGAGGAGAAACTTTAGCCCTCATCCTTCTTGACCTTACAGCGGCGTTCAACACAGTCTCTCACCGCACCCCAACACGCAGACTCCACGATGCAGGAATCCGGGACAAGGCCCTCGACTGGATCCACTCCTTCCTCTCCGGCAGAACGCAATGGGTCAGACTCCCCCCTTTCCTCTCGGACCCCATAGCAACCACCTGCAGAGTCCCCCTGGGGTCCTCCCTCAGCCCCATGCGCTTCAATGTCTATATGGCTCCGCTCTCCCACATCGTCAGAACTTAAAGACTCAACATTGTGTAAAAAGCAGACGACACCCAAATCATCCTCTCCTTATCCAACGAACCCAACACCGCCAGACACAACTTTCAAGAAGGCATGGAAGCAGTTGCCAAATGGATGAAGAGCAGCTGCCTACAGCTCAACAGCGACAAAACAGGAGTACTCATCATGGGCCCAAACCCTGATGCCTCGAATGACACCTGGTGGCCCCCGCCCTTGGAAGCCCAACCACCCCCACAGACCACGCACGCAACCTTGGAATCATCCTGGACTCCGAGATCAAAATGGACCGCCAGATCAACTTCTTCGCATCCTCCTGCTTCCATACCCTCCACCTCCTATGTAAGACCTTCAAATGGATCTCCCTCAGACACAGAAAGACTGTCATTCATGCCATCGTCACCAGCAGACTCGTCTACCGCAACGCACTCTACGCCGGGATAAACAAAAACCTCATTCGCAAGCTACAAAACATCCAGAACGCTGCCTCAAGACTGGTCCTCAGACTCCTCAACCTGCCAAGACACTAACACATCGCCCACTACCTGCGCTCACTCCACTGGCTCCCCATCAAGGCTAGAATCACCTTCAAGATTCTCACCCATGCACACAAGGCCCTCCACGACACCGGGCCAGCATACCTGAACAGCAGACTCAAATTCCACGCACCCCAAAGGACCCCACAATCAACCCAGCTCTACTACACCGTGGTCCCCCGCACCAGAAAGACCAAATCGGGAGGCCGCTCCTTCTCCTTACTCACAGCCAGAGCCTGGAACGCCCTTCCACTCCACCTCAGACAAACAAAATCGCTCTCCATCTTCGCGAGAAACCTCAAGACCTGGCTTTTCAACAGAACCCGTCCTTGATTGACTGGAACCTGCACCCCCCCAGCGCCTTGAGACCCTTACGGGTGCGTAGCCACGCTTGACAAACACCTGATTGATTGATTGATTCGTAGGGTTTTCAGTTCTTGAAAATACATAGGAATGCTACTATTTCCTGAGTGTAGGTCATTCGTGGGCCCATCTATATCACCTAATCACCATCCATTAATTTGTCTTTTTGAAAGTGTTTTTGTTGCCTTTCTCACAATGACATTTTTATCTCTTTCCAATACCCAGAGGTAGAGCCACCCACACATGTGGAAAAACATTTTGTTGGGGACTAATTTGCATATATGCAATAGAGTAAAAGCCCTACAAAAACCTAGAAATGGAGATCAGACTATCAAATCTTTTAACAAATTAGCTTGAAGCGGAATATCATGGCACAATCCTGGACCACAAACACAGGTCATGAATTATACAAATAAATCAGTAGCATTATTAAGAAAACATAATAAACAGAAAACTACAAACGGTTGTTCTATTACAGCTTGATTGGTTTGGAACATGTATTTCATCCGTCTGAGCAGTAATGCCACTTCAAGTCATCAAAAATGATGCTGCCATTCACATATCCCTCATACCACCACTCATGCAGATAACATGTCGACATCTGCCTCTGAGTTACAGAGCCAGACACACACCAACTACAAACAGTCACCCATTATCTTCCAACTAACTATAGTACAAGTCACCCATTACCTCCCCTGTCAATCGTTCACCTATAACACTATAGTTTGAAAAACATCCACAATGCCATTCCATTAACTAACACAATGCATCTTGAGACACGTTCACAACAGCAAACCTCTCCAAACCACAGTTCCAGCCTCCCCCCAAAAAATGCTACTCTCCGCTCTCCCACTACATCGATATAGCAGATGGCCCCAACGGCATCTGACCATGCCCAACATTCAGATTGACAAATATAGTTTTTGACAATGAAACACATTACTAGAAAACATATAAAACAAACATGCATGCAGAACTCTGTCATTGCTATATCACTCACATTAAACAAGATATTTATCTAACAAGGCACAGTTTTTGGGCCTCATGATGAGTCTGGCAGCCCATGGACCTCCAGACTCGCCAGGGCGCAGCGGGGTCAGTCTTTTGACCCCCCTATTACAACCAGGGCAGCCGGGCTGCCCTGGGACGCTGCAACTGTCAGGGATCAGAGATCATTGGCAGTGATGAGCCAGTTTTGAGGCAGCAATTTGCTTTGCGGCATCACTCCGGTCCCACCAAGCATATTACAAGTTTCCTCTCTGCCACGGTTTTCATGGCAATGACCCCACCATGAAAACCATGCCAGAGAGGAAACAAAGAAGCCACTACAGGGCCCCATTGTGTCTCAGGGCCATGGGTGCATGCAGGGGGGCCCTGTGCATGCACCCCAGTACCTGCACTACATAGTCAGCAGCAGTCCATGTCGTGCAGGTACTGATTTTGATGTTCCCATTGCAGTGCCTATTTCATAGGCACCGCCGTGGGAACACCAAAGAACTGCCTGCGATACAGGAGAAAGCTCCTTCTATGGCGGGGGGTTGAACCACAGGTTTGGCAGAGCAGGAGCGGGTCTGTCCTACCCCTGCAGTGCCAAACTCTTAATGAGGCCCTAAGTTTTGAAAACGCTACAGAAATAAATACATAAACATCTTCTTTGTATGGCACAGTATAAAACTGTGGGGGTGGGACAGGGCTGGATTTGAGAGAGGCTGGACACAGGGTTACATGGTTTCTCTGCTCATTCCCTATGTAGTACAAACAACTCCAACAAAAGGTTTGATGCCTCCTTCGCTACTGGAGGAAGAAGATTGGTAAATGGTCTCCCATCCAATCTTGACCCATACTCCAACTCAGGGGCCTATTTGCAGTGGTAAATTTACATGTGAGTACATCTTGAGTAAATGTTCTCTTACAGTTTGCAGTAAATTGACAACTTTTGGCCGATCTCAGGGGCATATTGACAAGCCAGGCGATACAATTATCGCCGCTTTAGTGGCAGAAAACTGCCGCTAAAACGGCGATAATGGGCTTGATAATATGCTCTATGGAATTCCAATTGAAACCCATGTTAAATGTGAAGGACTCTAACATGGGCTTCAATTGGAATTCCATAGAGCATATTATCAAGCCCTTTATCGCCGCAGTTTTCTGCCGCTAAAGCGGCGATAATTTTATCGCCTGGCTTGTTAATATGCCCCATAATTTCTGAGTGCAAATGCACTACAAAGTGTAGGCTTATTTGTTTCCACTGCCAAAAACAGGGGATGGAGCCAAATGGCAGAGTGCAACGTTTCTACGAATCCTAAATGTTTACAAATGAAACACTCAATGCCTTCAAATGTGACCCAAACCACCAGCTTATTGTTCTCAACTGACATCCTCTGGCAGTTGCAATAATAGGGCCGATGCTGCTAAACACCTGGCATTCTTAAACTTCCAAAAGCAACTCTTGCCATTACAATGCCCTGTGTCTATGGAACACTGGCAACGTTTGTGTCCTCAGTTAGTCCACGGGAAATGGAGAACTCCAAAGCTGACGAGATCCATTACCTTTCTTCCAGATTCAGGAAAAATACTCCAATCAACAGGCCAGCACTCATGCTCAACCATAGTCCTTGTTGTCTTGTGGGAAGAATGAAGCACTGTCATGCTTCTTGTTTACATGACAGGAGTTAGTGAAAAAGGAAGAGTCTCGGTTTTCCAGCTCCTATCGTACCATTCCCCGTGAGGAAGGAGAACGGTTCTCTTTTCTAGCCCCTCCACGTGGATGGGAAATCCAGAAAATATTTTCCTAGGATATGATTCCTGAAATTGATGTCAAGAAGTCAAATACGTGAGCACTTCAGTTACAGGTCAGCACAAGCCCTTCAACCAGAGTAAGAAACTCTTCTCCACAACACACAACTCTTGAAGTGTGAGGGTGACGGAGCACTGGTGCAGCAAAGACAGCAGCTTTCCTGGTGATAGGTCCTGGGACATAAACTTGACGTCCATCGTACTCCAAAGGTTGTGCTGGATCCAAGGACAATACATCCACACCTGATTTGTTAAACTAGTTTGGCATCAATGGATCCATCTCAGTAACTGTAAACAAATTCTCAGGTTGCTTGTCCTGTACTGGATGCATGCATTGTGGCACTAAAACTCTCCAGGCATTCCTTGTACCAAATTTCAAACTATGCATTTCTTGTCTAAGCCATGCAGAACGGTATACAACGTTTACAACGCAACTTTTACACCGCACTACCATTACAACGAAACTGTAACAACGCGAAATCTGTTACAACGCATGCCATTACAACGCATGCCATTACAACGAAATGCACTAGATGGCGAGCTAACATTAGAAATAGTGTAGTTTTACTATCCAAACACCTTCCCTACTGCAACGTGGACTGGAGTTAGAATAGTAAATTATACATTTCTAATGTCAGCACTCCATCTAGTGTACGTCGTTGTAAAAGCATGCGTTGTAAAGGCTTGCGTTGTAACAGATCTTGCGGTGTAAAAAATGCGTTGTAACGGCATGCGGTGTAAAAGCATGCGTTGTAACGTCATACATCCGTGCAGAACTATGTCCTGCCTTACATCTATAACTGTGGTGGGCCCAAACCAGAACCATAGAGCTTTCAAGTAAATATCATCAGCCATGTCTTGACCTAGGCCTTCTGTTGAGCATTGAGTGCATGTGCTACAGATTCTATTGTGGTGTAGATGCCCCACTTGGCCAGCCCCTGGGTTTTCCTTTACCCTTCCATTCCTTCCTATTTCTATGGCTACTGGTTTGAATAGGCAGCTAGGGCTAGGAAGGGCACAATGTGTGAGATGAGCTTTATTCCAGACAGAATCATGACTTAAATGTACTTCAGATGGCTCCGTTAGGACATATTTTAATCTCATAATCGCTATATGAATATTTCGTAAATTCAATCTATCTCCACCATTGTCTTCTCATCGCAGATTATTAATATTACATTCACTTGGTTTTGATAGCATTTTTCTTATGAATATTTAAATGTTACGAATGATATGTCATATCACATTTCGTTTACACAGTAAACAAACCCTCAATTAATCCAGTGAGTGGCATCCCATTTTGCACAAATGTTCGCTCCTCTTCCTGCGACCGTGATGCTCGTGCCACTTGCAAGTGTACTGTCTAATATTCTAGTCCTTCATGACACATTTTCTGACTCTGCTTGTCCAACGTTTATGCTCACTGGACATCAGTATAATCAATCCCCATGAAGGAATAGAACTCAACACAAGCTTTGAGATCGAGATCAGAATTCTTTAGTTGGATTTCCCTCCTCACTTTTAATCGATTTGTAGTTGATTTTTTGCCATCACACAGTTCATTTTTTATAGTGGTATACCACGGAAAACCATTTCTGTTTGGACATTGTATTTAAATTGTTCGGAAACCCATACTTGCCAAATGTTGGGTACGTATTGTTATAGTCTATCATCCCAATGTTAGGCTGTATTCAAATGATTGCATATACATTTACTTTTGCAATGGCTTCGTACTTCCTGCAAAAGGACATTTGTGTGTGTTTTCCTCCAGACTTTAGCCTTCTTTTTTAACCCACATGTGTGACCATAGGACAGTGGTAAAAGGCTTGTGCTCTCCCTTTTAAGTTTGGTAAAAACTGGCATATACCTAACTGGCAAATGTAATTTTCCTATATGTCCCTACTATATGGAACTACCTGTACCGAGGAACTGTATAATACATCCTACAAGTGGGCTGCAGCACTCGTGCATCTTACTAAAGAACCACTGTGAAACATGTCTGCATGCCTGGCCCTGCAGCCTCTGCGTGCAGTTTTAAAGCTGCCATTTCGACCAAAACAAACATTTTGCCAGGTCTAAAAAAATCCTTTTTAGGTCTCGCCTAACCCAGCGCATGTGCTGGACTGGCGAGACTTTTTGTGAGGGCTCAAAAAATGTTACCATGGCTGGCCTAGAGCTACAGTGCATGTGCACGCGCGCGCGCGTACAAGCAGAGGCTTTCCTCCTCATGCTCATTAAGCACATCACTCGCCGCGCTTGATCACGAACGCGATCGCTTTCGCGGCCGCGCGTTTACGATTGCTCGGCCAATGCTTGTTGAACAATTGGAAGACTTTGCAGAGATGTCCCGGACATGTTTGTGAATAGTTGGCCTTTTTGTTGAACTTTGCAAATCTGCAATTGCAAAATAGCTCATGTGGTAACCCGGAAATGTACAAAAGAACTTTTAAAACGTGGCACATGAGGCACACTGTATGTATTTTTTTAATTTTAAGTTGGAGGTTTATAGGAACGCTTTCCAGACTTGCAGAGCACAGCACATTTGTTAGCAGTACCCTTACAAACAGTACTGTAATATATACAGCCTATTGTTTATGTTTTTTAATGAGTGTTTTACAGTGATGTAGCAAATAGTATACTGGTTAAAAGCTAGCCATTGGTAGGAGTGCTTTAAATACGTGTATTTGGTGCATGGTATATGTAAATGAGAGTACATTTGTTAGCAATATGAGGTGGAATGGTCACTATTCAGGCACGTAGCTCACACATTTGTTAAGTGTGGGCTTGATTCCCAGAGGTAAGCTTAGACCTAAAGTCTAAATTTAGCCCTGCAGTCTAGGGCCCGATTCACACTGGTAAACCTAGACTTTAGGTCTAAGTTTTTCACCTTTGTGAGTTAGGCCCTCCGACTTCAGGTTATATTTGCTTACAGCAGGGTGTGTACAAACTTGCTAGTTACATTTGTTAACAGCAGGGTGCTTACAGGGTTGCTTTACAAGCATGTAGCACACTTACATTTGTGAACAGCTGTATGTTTACAGGGTTGCTTTACAAGCATGTAGCACACTTACATTTGTTAACAGCAGGATGTTTACAATGTTGCTTTACAAGCATGTAGCACACTTACATTTGTTAACGGCGGTATGTTTACAGGTGTTTTTTACACGCATGTAGCACACTTACATGTGTTAACAGCAGGATGTTCACAGAAGCGTTTGTCAGAAAATGTATGTAATCAATATTCGTGTAAAATGCAACTCACTGGAGTCGCTTGGTAGCACACTTTGAAACGTTGTATGCACACACTTATCCACAAACACACACACGTGTAGTTTCGGTCCTAAAACAGTCTCAAGTGAGGCAGATTCCCCAGCCAAGACGCTTGCATTTTTAAAGCATTGCCTCATAGCCAAAACAAGCATTGGCATAGCCAATAGGTCTCGCTTTTGGGACCTTATAAGTGTTTAGCCATGCAACAGTTGATGTTGTTGCACCAAGGATATTGTGCTGTATTACTAAATACTTAAAAGGTCCCAAAATCGAGACCTATTGGCTATGCCAATGCTTGTTAATGCTTGTGACTAGGTCAAACCCTCTGTCTGTGATTGCTAATTTAAACCGAGTCCCTATGAATCAGGGAAGACGTTTGAGATGGGACGTTATTATCCCGACTGATTTCCTTGAGAATTTGTACAATAGTAACATGGTGGATCTAAGTATATGTTTGTCAATAGAGTCACAACCAGTGGAAATCCTTGGTGCTTTCGAGAGAATAACTGAACAGGTATCGGGTAATTTAACCCACCATGGGAGACCAAGGCCTAAGAAATGTAAAAACTGGTTTGATCAAGCATGTTCTAGTGCGCATTTTGTACTCTTAGCAGCATTAAAAGAAAGTGGGAAAGACGCAAGGAAGATTGTGGAGGCAAGAAGGACCTACAAAAAAGCAATAAAGGCAAGGAAAATTCAGTTAAAGAATATGGCTTGGGAGGAATTGTCAGAAGCAAGTGTTTTAAAAAATAGTACCCAATTTTGGAAAGTAATTAATAGCCCACTTTTTAATGAGTTGGAGAACACAATCAAAGACTGTCTGATTCCACCAGATAAATGGGTGGCTCATTTTAGTGGGCTCTATTCTGAAATTCTTCAACTTAACTCAGTGAATTATGGGGATATAAACCAGGCTTCGAAAATTCATTTTAATGAAGACGAAGTCCAGGAGGCCATTGAGTCAATGGCAAAAAGCAAAGCTCCAGGTCCGGATGGTGTTCCCGCGGACCTTTATAGGGCAGATTCAAGGTATTGGGCGAAGCTTTTAACCTCTGTTTTTAATGCTGCTTCTAAGGCGGGTGCTCCGAGTTCTTGGGGTAAAGCAGTCATAGTACCATTATTTAAAAAAGGCTCAAGAGAGGGTCCGGCATGTTATCGGCCTATCTCTCTCTTGGACTCTGCTATGAAGATAATGGGTAAAGTAGTCCTCGCTAGATTATCAAATTGGCTGGAGGATAAATCCATTATTTCAGATTTACAATATGGGTTCAGACAAGGAAAGGGCACGGTGGGTCAATGCCTCAATTTACATCTTATCATTGGGAAGTACACGGTCGCTAAGAAGGGGGATTTACATCTAGCGTTTATGGATTTGTCCACTGCTTTCGACCTTGTAAATCGCCAAAAATTGTGGGCCTCCCTAGTGGTATTGGGGCTGGACCCGGTGTTGATTGCCTTTCTGGCACTCATTCACGAGGACACCACCGCTGTCATCCGCTATAGTGATGACGGGAGTCTGTCAGAAGCTTGGCAGGTGAAGCGAGGGGTAAGACAAGGGTGCATTCTTGCTTCCCTGCTCTTCTCGCTCTACATTAACAATCTGGGTGATGCTTTAATTTCGACCAGCAAGGATATCCCCAGAGCCGACACTAAATTGATCCCCGCATTATTGTATGCGGACGACACGGTTCTGCTGGCAAGAACCGCGAGAGGCTTACAAGCCCTTTTAAATGGATTTAACGATTTTATGGTTTCTTTAGACCTATTAATAAATTTTAAAAAATCTCATTCCATGTCAATTGGGTGTGGGGGGGCGAAAAAGGTTAAATTCTACTGTAATGGGCAGGAACTCACAAAAGTGCAGACCTTCCCATATTTGGGGATCGTCTTTGATGATAGGAGAACTTGGGTCATGCAACGTGCCCAGAAAAAGAATATTCTTGCTAGGGCTACAGGAGCCCTGTTGGGCTTTGCAAAACGTTTGGGTTGTAAACCCCTGCCCGCGGTTATGAAGATATATAGCGCCAAGTGTGTTCCCATGGCCCTATATGGTAGCGAGGTATGGGGTTACAAGGCCTCGACAGAGATCCAATCAGTAGAAAGCGCCTTTTTCCGGAAACTGCTGTTAATCCCCTCATCTGCTCCTATTTTTAATATTCATGAAGACCTGGGGGCAGGTTACCTTACTGATCAAATTTCTGTGGCTCCATTAGTAGGCTGGTTAAGAGTTTGGGCTCAGCATCCTCCGAACCTAAATCAACTTATTATTCAAGACTGCTTGTCTCTTGATAAAGCCATGTGTATTCCTTGGTTGCGATATATCAATTCTAATTTGGAGTCACTTGGTTACCTTGACCTATTTGATAAACCAAGCGTGATGAGTAAAATAGAAATAAAGGCCTTCAAGACTCAGTTTGTGAGTAGCGCAATGTTGCTGAGGGAAGGAGGGGAAATGGGTAAGCCGACAGTCAGGAGATTTGTCATATTAAGTATAGGCAGAGAGATTCAGCCATACCTGACCTATATAAGCAAACCATTCCATCTGTTTTTGTTAATAAGGTTCAAGCATGGCATGCTTCCCTGGCTGTTAGCTTACCAGAAGGGTTTTTTCAAAGAGGGTACCCTGGGGCCCTGTCCTTGTGATAACACCTCAGAACAAAATACGCTGCATATGGTTTTCTTTTGTAAATTTTACACTTTGCAGCGCAAGAAATTTATCTGCCCCATTTTTAAGAACTGTAATTTTGAGCAAGTGAGGCCCGCAATGGTTTATCTGCAAATGTTAGGGTCGCCATTGGTATGTTTCGGGGTAGCCAGCTACATCATAGGGGCCATCAGGTGTAGAAATCGGGTGTAGTTCCTTGGGTACCTCCCTAATTTTAATTTTGTCTGATTGTTGGAGAACGTGGACTAATGAATTAGTTTTGGTTTTATGGAGATGCAAAAATTGTAGAATCATTGGGTTGACATACTTTTTACTGTGATTGTTTGTCAATTATATTGTATTATTCATTATTTATGAAACATTGTTAATTGTGTTTATTTTGGTATTGTATTAATGGATTTTTCAGATTACTGTAATTGTAGCTATTTGCAATATGAAATATCGTCGTATGCTTTGATGGTTTTTAAAAACCTTTATTGTCACTTCAAAATGTACACCGCTATTTAGCCAACAACCCGGAGGCAGGCAGCATTGTGACGTGGCGGCGCGCCGCCACAGCTTATCCACCTCGTACATCTGAGCAATATATCCAAAATAAGAATATACACGATTTATAGCAACAAACAACCAGAAAGCGACAGTCGAGGAACAGTAGCACACGCTAATCATCAGTACTTCTGCAATCTCCAACACGTTACCCACGCGGTGCCGCAGCCGCGGAAACACCAGGCAGCCCATCCAGTCATATCGCAGCCCGTGGTTTTAAAATTTTTAACCGAATAAAGCTATTGTTGACTTGACTTGACTTGACTGGCTTGTAACTCACTCCTAAGGTAGGATCTAAATGCCCATATGGCAGAGTGCGTGGCATTTAAAAAGTAGGGCATGTATATTGATTTTTTTACATTCCCTGACAGTAAAAATCCTCCAAAGTTGTGTTTTTTACTGTAACAAGGCTGGTTCGCCCATAGGAAAATACTGGGTTACACTAAAAATGCTTATAGAGCCTGTTTCACAAAGATAAACTTACACTTTTGTGTAAGTATGTTAATTTTTCCTACTCACAAATGTATTTTATGAGTAGTATGTTTACAACTGTGGAGTCTCCGTACTTGTGGCGGTGACTCCAAATATAAAAAGAGAGGCATTCCTAAGTGTAAGCTTACATTTGTGAGTCAGGACTATAGAGCTTAGTTTTCAGTTTCGGAGCAGCATCTAGAAAAATAGGTCTCTCATTCATCCTGATAGTAATTTAAATCCTAAATTAATGACCAGATATTATATTCCTATTTTCAAAATGACACTTTTGGAAAGTTTTAAATTTGTTTACCTAAGTAAAACGGGGCCTGGGTATAAATGTGGCATCACCAGTACCCTCCTTGAACCCTCCTGTACCTTTGAGGATCAGAAGAAGCACTGCCCTGCTGTCTTGTACCTGGATAAAGGCTGGACCTGCTTGCCTTGAACATAGGACCTAAGTAGTGACTCCAAGGCTCCTTTGGCTGCCATTCTTTTTGAGTTACAGGGACATAACAAGTTTCCAGGGTCCTTTCCCTGCAACTGCACTGCTGACCAGTACCAAATGGACCTGTCATAGTCCCTGCTGCTGGAGTAAGTCCAACCCCAAATTGTGCCCCTCAGGTCCTGGGCTCTTGACTGGTGTTACAGTGTACTCCTCCTATCCTCAAACTGCAGGGAGTGGGACTTAGGAATACTTTGCCAAATCTCTGCTGAAGAACTGTCAGAGTCTGGCATCTCAGTTGAAGCCACAGCCATCGGTACTGAATTGCCAGTTGGTCTTAACTTGTCCATTCGAAGAAGAAGTTTTTAAGCCCTACGCAGAGAACTGATTGATGCTGAGCAGCAATCCATCGAGGCGTTCCTAGGCCTAGACTTTAGACTTTGCCGAATTGAAGTTTCCCTGCTTTCGTTGACAACTGCACCATGACTCCGCTCTTCAGCAACCTGCTGTTGTTAAGCCCGCTTTGGATCCAGCTTGAAGCTTGCCCTAATGATTGCTCATCAACCACCACTTTTTCTCCTCAAATGTTTCTAAGTCGAAATGTAAACTTTTCTCCTGTATCTGACAGGCGCTTCATTGCCATTGACCTAGTCTAGCGCAACCAGATGACTGCAGTTGGTGCTTTGTGCTATTTGACGCTACTCAAACTTTAAAAAATCATATCTTCAGTTCTACTGATTCATGTCACTTTGGTGTAACTTTATTTTTTTAAATGTACTGATTTTTTCTTGTTTTGTGTTTTTGCTTTATCACTGTTGAGAACTGCCAAAATACTTTACACATTGCCTCTAAGGTAAGCCCGACTGTTTTGTGCCAAGCTACAAGAGGGCTAAGCTCAGGTTTTTATTTAGTGACTTTAGTGGTTCACCCTTGCAATGTGATTATTACTTGAGGTGGGTTCTCATCCTAATAACCAGTACTTCAACTTCTTACACTAATGATGCCATATTTCTTTTCCAATTGTCATCCTCAAATACAACCTTCGGGCTCAGTTTGCATCAGTGAACTTCAGTGGTTTGTGTTATTGAATTATGCTCCATTGAACTATCACATTCATCAGTAAGCCAATGAGGGTTATCCTCCAATGTGGCTCATGATTTTACTATGAGAATTCTTATCTGTATTCTCCTTTATATTATTTTGCTACTGTCACTAGGAAACGCAATTGTGTGTTTCTGGATGTGCATATTTTTGTAGCTTCAGCATTATTTCATTTTATTTTTATTTTAGAGTTTTATGTAGCTCTCCTTCCTTACAGAAAATTCACATATATCTAGATACACCAAATCACAATAGTGAAGACTCAAAGGGCAAATAAATACATAAATTATAGCGAGAAGTAGTAGAGGCTATCTGTTTTCTGACTAAGAGAAGAGTTGGCTGGGTTTTTAGAACTACTGGATGAGAGATCCATATTGTTGCTTTATCTGTGAAAGTTTAGTTTTTGCTGCTTGTTACACAGGGTCTGCTTCCGTGTGCTCTTTATCTGTCAGAGAAGCAAAAAAAGTTGTCCAGAGAAGATGGTGTGTGAAACACGCTAGTTACTATAGGTACTCAAAGTAGCTTATTCAAGATTGGGGAGATACAATTGAATCGTCTTGTGGTAGAAACAGATTTAGCTTGGGAATGTTTTACAGCCACTAGAAGAGCAAATGAAGAGTGATAATTACCTGCCACTGTGGCATTTTAAAAGTCCAGATGAGATATAATCAACTAAGCAGTTTGCTGCTTCAACAGGTCAGGTGAGAATTACTGTTTACTTTTTGAAGAAGAAAATTGGGATTTGGCATGTTTAGCCAATTCAAGGAGAGAGGTGAATGTGAAGATTGTAGTCAGAAATATCATCTGACATAAAGATTGCACCATTGACAGTCATTATTACCTCCAATTGGATTATATTTTTATAAATAATATTCAGGAAATAATATTTCTATCCAACAATATCAGACTACTATATTCTGGTACCATAATGAGAGGCTAGAGTAAAACTCATTGTGGAAGAGGGGAAAGGTAAACATCGTTTCCCTTGATGGTCATTGAGAATCAAGGGAACACCCAGTGTTGTCTTACCTGCATGACCAGTATTTTAATGTCCTAGCCAATACAAAAATTAGGAAAATCATCTAAAGCCTGAATTTTTCACTTGTCAGTTCATGCTTTGAGCAATAAATACAAGATAAAACACTACTAGAACGGCCTTGACCACCCCTTACTGATAATTGAAGAAAACACAGAAAAGCCACATTAAAATGTAACACAAGTTCATTTACATAACATTCGATCAAAGTTTAATGTTTAGGCCTTATCAGAGTCATAAAAGGTAAACAAATGGCCCGCATTTTTCTCTAGGAAAGGTGGCAATCCTAGGTCAAACATATTTTGTATCTTGAAGTAGTGAGGGAGGCACCATATTTTGAGGACTTCACATTAGAACATTTTCTACTGTTCAGAACTAATGTTTTGTGAGGTTGCTCTGAAGAATACATGTAATGGATAAATTTTGTTGGTTTCTTATACATTTTGTTGAATAGTATGGCTGTGCTCATCAAACAATGAACTTAGTGTCTCAAGATAGTTTGAACCAATTGAGTCACAATGAATCATGGACCTTGCAGATATGTGCTTTCCATTTGTTATAATTTCTATTAATTTGTTATAAATGATGAAACCTAGCTCAAGAATTGCCCTTGAAAACCCTTGTGGGGTTTCTGAACAACTCAGTAGAAGGCTCTAGAGAGATCAAAGAGTTACTCTCATCTAGTATGTGGAGCATTTTCTTTAGTATTTGTGAGTGTCTTTTTCAATGTAATGACCACAGTAGAAATTGGCTTGGTGGCTTGCTAGGGAATTGCTAAAAAAGGAGGTCCAAGTTCAGATATATATTTTGCTCACTTTTCTTTACCAATTACCATTTTTTTAAGGTCTTAAGTTGGAGAGAAGATTTTGATAAAGATAGGAATTTGTCAGAACAGGTGAGATTTGACATCATTATACTAGATTGGGAATTATGAGGGTTGCAATTATCAGTATGCACCAAGCTAATCTGGACAAGTTTAAGTTGCCCTGGATGAAGTTTACTTTAATGAAGCAACCTAGTAATCAGTAGGATTGAAATAATTTTTAATTTTGGATAGGATTTTTTTCTTCATTTGGGCAAACTTTACCCAGGTGATGGTGGTTGTGGGTGGGAGCTTTTCATTAGGATACAAGCAAGTTGGTAGTGAATTTTCTCTGATGGTTCTTTGCAATTGGTAGCATACATAAACACCAATATAGGAATTCTACTGAAACTTCTTCATAGTCTATAACATGTTTAGAATGATTTAGACAGGCCTCTTTTAAATGCAGAAAAAATGACAATTTCAACGATCACCTATACAGACTTCCTTTGTTAAGTCAGTTATTTTTCAAACACTTTGTATAGCACACTGGGTTGACCTACTTCTGAAGGTCTGTAATTACCATTAAGCAGACCTTAAAATCAGCCCGGAAAATCCTATTCTTACTCCCTAAAATCAGGTAAAAACCTAGGAATCTAGGGCATCCAGATACCAAGGATAGGCTTTTTGGAAAATTCTTTCTAAAGCGTTCTGGAATATAGGTCTATTTAATAGACCCACATACCTGACCCAATGTGCTGAGTGTTAGACCTGCCATACTTGCAATAGTTTTTCCCTAACTTTTTGCCTTTAGACCTCCTATTTTGCCGACTTCATTTTGCTGGACCTATGACTCTGCACATTACCACTGCAAACCAGTTCTAAAGTGCTCTTACCTTAGAACATGGTAGGATTGGCTTGTAACCCTATCAGCATATTTAATTTAATTGTGAGTCCCTAGTATGGTGGTACTACCTGTGCCCAGGGCCTCTAAATTAAATTCTAGTAATGGACCTGCACCACTGATTGAGCCACCCACTTCAGTAGCACTTTAAAAATGTCTCAGGCCTGCCCTTGAAGTCTGTGAGAGCACTTTTAAACTGCTGTTCCGACCTGGCAAAATAAGCCTTTTATTATAGCACATAGAGGATCAAAGGGATAAGCCCCAAAGAGAGAGATTACTACTCCCTATCAGAATTTCAACTCACTGAAAGTGTGTTCTCAAAATCTTTTTGAACGACATTATTTAGTCGTGAAAGGTGAAACCATAGAGGGGAGGTCTCCTACAAATAATGTGAATACAAAAAGCGGGCCCAGAGATTGTGTGTCCTGTTTATGGCGGGGAGAGACCTTACTTAGGACGAGAGTGCACTCTGGCCCTCACTCATCATATTTTCAGTCCCCTTCTATAAAGCACCTCAGCTTCTCTTCTAGTCCAGAAGAGTTTTAGCCCACACCAAGGACCTTGCAGCCCCGGTGTGTGGAGGGAACCCTATGATGAAGCATGTCACCCTTGGATGAGTGAAAGTTCTTGTCCTAAGAATTGTCTCTCCCTGCCATAAACAGGTATTGTTATCCTCCATAAGCCTGTATCATTAACTTGCTGCAACACATTGAAATATGTCCACAAAGATTGTTCTGCGACTTTCTCTTGGATTTGTCTTTGCATTCTGGGGAACGTTAGTCAGCCAGAAGAAATCCAACAGTGTGCAGGAATAAGTCTTAAATGCTTCTAGAGTAAGCCATGCTCTCTCATAGCAGAATGTATGTGAATCTGACCTAGGTGTTTGGACAAAATATTGAGTTGTAAATATCCAGAGATGGAAATATCAGAAAAAAATATCATGATGCAAAACTTTTGTGATGCAAAAATATTGTTTTCAGAGATTTTTTTTAGGTAAATAATATAGCTTTGAAGCATATCGTTGCTTTTAATATCATTTTCAGTAATATAGTTGTGAAGCATTGTAATTTTAAGTAATTGTTAATAGTAATTTAAAGTGTCGTAGCACATTGTTGCGATTGTAGTGGAAAAAAGAGAGAAGTTAATTAATTAATAGTTGATTATTAATTGATAAATAATTTGTATGAACTATGTTGTTGATATTAATTTTGTAAATTGTGTAATAATGATTTATTTTATTTATATTTTAAAAGAGGATTGCTAGGTTTGTAGGCGTAAAGGGTGGGAAATTAAATAGGAAATATTTAATTAACAATAAATTAATTAGCTGCTAATTAATTGCTCAATTGATTACAAATTATAGCATATTTATATATTTTAGATACATATTAGGTGCCATTTTCTAAGTTTGTAGGGGTATGGAGTGTGGAGTTAAATAAGTAATAATTAATTAACAATTAATTGATAATTAAATATTTAGTTGATTAATAATTCTATAAACTGTTTAGTTGTTTTTATTTATATATATATATCTATATATTATCTACTGGCGGTCGCCAGTAGATAGTTATAGTTAGGACCGTGTTTCCATAGGAAATCCGCAACATTCTATTTGGAATAACTTTGGCGCCGGTTGACGAATCCTCGCGAAATTTTCAAAACGAATGGGGCACTACGCTCCGCTCCTACCCTGAAAGTCTCGGGGGGATTCGTCAAGCGGGGGCCGAGAAAAAAGGGGGAACCCAAAATGCGTTTTCCACATGCATTTTTCCATAGGACCTTTAGACACAGCTACAGCCCGAACGGCTGAACAGAATTACTTGAAATTTGGCAGAGAGGTAGTCCTCAGGTCAAGGATGTGCCTTTTGTAGGTCTGGTGTAAATCTGTTCAGTAGGTCCTGAGAAAATAGCATTTAAATAAATATATATATCTGTAAGCGCGCTCCGTGCGCTTACCGTAAGCTTACCGTACGCGTACGGTGCCGTGCGCGAGCTCAATTCTGATTGGTGGTTACATGACTGTAAACATTAGAATCGGTCGAAATCAGGAAGTGTCGGCCGCCATTTTCTGTCTCTCGCAATGAGAAACAAAGGTGGGGAACGTGAAACGGGGGCAACGAAGAGAGTTGCAGACCCCCTAGTGTTTGTCAGGGGGTCCAAGAAGGACCCAAAAGTACGAAAAATAAATTTAATAATTTAAAAAAAAAATCGCGTGGTACGCGTACGGTAAGCTTACCGTACGCGCACGGCAAAAAAAAAATAAAAAAAAAATAAAGAAGGAACAATCACATTTATTAAATAAATTAAAGGACCCACAAGGGAGAAAAAAACAAATGTTACTGCGTAAAAAAAGGCGAGGCGCGCACGGCCTAGACTGCGCAACGTGGGTGCTCGGTGCGCGAAGCGCAGTGCGCGCCCACAGCGCGCGCACGGTGGGCGAAGCGCACCGTGCGCGCAGGGTGTGCGCATAGTGAAAAACCAGAAAAAAAAATTTAAAAAAAATACATAACTAAGCATTTAAAAAACCGTACAAATTCACTGAAAAAACCATAGGTTTCACACACGTTATAGTTAGGAATTATCATTTACAAAACCTTGCAAATTCACTTAAAAAACCATAGATTTCACACATGTTATAGTTAGCTGTACATTTCACTCGTAAAAAACCAATGAAATTCCACGTTATAGTTAGATCAGGTAACTATAACTTGCGCGACCGCAATCCACAATGTGTAATTTCAGATGTCATCATTGATGTCATGAGTGATGTCACTGACCATGTCATGAGTGATGTACTATGTGACGTCAGCAGTTTATTGTGGGCGCGCAAGTTATAGTTACCTGATCTAACTATAACGTGGAATTTCATTGGTTTTTTACGAGTGAAATGTACAGCTAACTATAACATGTGTGAAACCTATGGTTTTTTAAGTGAATATATCTATTTATATATATATATATCATCGCTCCCGCTGCACCTCCAAACCAGCGCACTCAAAAGACCAGTGCTTCAAAACGCGAAGGTGCATTCGCGTTAATAAATGCGCGCTCAGTCCCAGTCACATCAAAAACTCGGGAAAGCACTCACGGGACACTTCTGCAGTTCTTAGGTCGTTTATTGCATAGCGAGCATGGAAAACATGACGCGTTTCGGCTCTGCCTTAGTCTGATGTTTTACAAATTTCGCGCCAAAGAAGCAGCATATTTCAATGAAACGTTACGTGGATCACATGACAACACTATTCATAGACATCATAGAAGGACAAACACATTGAACGAATCACTGTTGGCAATTCATCGCCATTTTGGAATGTGAAAACAATTAGATAATATTGCTTATTTCGCCGTGTATCGGCTTTCAAAATCAATCCCAAATTAGAAGTAAGGTTAAAAACTTCACACATATCGCCATGTATGGGCATGTGGTGTCCCTCAAAAATAACAAAAATAAAGCCGTGTATCGGCAAACCAATGTCACATTATAAATATCGAAGCAACACAAGGGTCATTTAAATTACTTGACACGTTAAATAACAATAAGTATGTTGCAATAACATCCTATCACTTGTCTTTCGTCCTACATTTAAGTAAAACTTTAAAAAAATCACGCCATTTTCTCAAGAAGAAGCCCCTAAAATTCACGGAACATAACACTATGATTCTTCAATTTACCGAATTTTGCTTAAAAAACAAAATTTTTGTTTTTGGTGAAGACTTTTACCACCAGAGATCTGGCACTGCGATGGGCACCTGCTTCGCCCCCAGTTACGCGAACTTGTTCGTGGGCTGGTGGGAGGAGCAGGTGTCCAATACACCTGGCATGATTGATTCCAACAGGGTCATAAGTTGGTATAGATATATCGACGATCTCTGTATTATTTGGGATGGCTCCTTCGAAACAGCCTCTTCCTTGATTGACAGCTTGAATAAGAATACTGTTAATCTAGAATTTAGTGGGGAGGTAAGCTCTGAAACTGTTAATTTCCTTGATTTGAAGATAAGAGTAATCAACAACCAACTGTCGGTATCCTTATATCGGAAACCCACAGCTGGGAATTCGACTCTTCATGCCAGGAGTAACCATCTTCCTGGTCTAGTTAGGAATATCCCTTATGGTGAGTTCTTACGGTTGAAGAGAAACAGTACAAGAGTAGTTGATTTCGAAGATGCAGCAAGAGAAAGTATCTGCAGATTCATTGCAAGGGGATACGGTAAATCATTTCTTGAGACCACACTGCAAAAAGTCAGGAATATACCGAGAACCACCCTGTTGGATGGTGATCCGAATAGGGACACACAGCAGAAGAAAGAGGGCAGAAAGAAAAACAGGATGGATGAGTCAGGTACTAATAAATTCAGGATGGTTACAACTTATTCGAACGATGCCAACCAAGTAAAGAAGATTCTGAAGAAAAATTGGCATATCCTGAAAACGGATCATACCATTGGTCCGGACATCCCTCCTGCCCCTTTAGTAACTTTCAGAAAAGCCAGATCATTAAGGGACAGTTTGGTACAAAGTCACCTATCTACTAGACCCAAGGCGATGGGAACTCTAAGGGATCTTAGAGGTTTCTTCCCTTGTGCCAAGTGTAAAGCTTGTGTTGGCAGCAAGAGAAAACTGACCTATAGGGTCACTGGTCTAAAGAGCCCTCGGCCCATCAAAAAGTTCCTTACCTGCAATACCAACTATGTGGTTTATTGCCTGGAATGCCCATGTGGGTTACGCTACGTGGGCAGCACGATTCATTGTGCTAAGATTCGCATTTTAGAACATATGGGAGCGATAGCCAAGAACGATATTACCTATCCCGTGGCAAGGCACTTCGCTGAGAAGCATAGTGGCAATAGGGAATTGCTACGCTATTATGTTTTAGACCAGGCAAGTTTTACTTGAATGTAGGACGAAAGACAAGTGATAGGATGTTATTGCAACATACTTATTGTTATTTAACGTGTCAAGTAATTTAAATGACCCTTGTGTTGCTTCGATATTTATCATGTGACATTGGTTTACCGATACACGGCTTTATTTTTGTTATTTTTGAGGGACACCACATGCCCATACATGGCGATATGTGTGAAGTTTTTAACCTTACTTCTAATTTGGGATTGATTGTGAAAGCCGATACACGGCGAAATAAGCAATATTATCTAATTGTTTTCACATTCCAAAATGGCGATGAATTGCCAACAGTGATTCGTTCAATGTGTTTGTCCTTCTATGATGTCTATGAATAGTGATGTCATGTGATCCACGTAACGTTTCATTGAAATATGCTGCTTCTTTGGCGCGAAATTTGTAAAACATCAGAATAAGGCATAGCCGAAACGCGTCATGTTTTCCATGCTCGCTATGCAATAAACGACCTAAGAACTGCAGAAGTGTCCCGTGAGTGCTTTCCCGAGTTTTTGATGTGACTGGGACTGAGCGCGCATATATATATATATATATATATATATATATATATATATATATACACATAGACAGGAAACAATGGAAACAGCTAAATGCCTCCCAGAGAAGTCCAGCCCAATGCGTTTCATGTAGAACATTTCCTCAGGGGCTCTGGGCTTTTGACTGAGTTCAGTACACGGCAATGTCCAAACATCATTTTTAAATGAATCTTAACCCCGCCTAAATGGGCGTGGCCACCCGTGTGGCATGATGGTTGTTGTGGTGTCTTGTTTTTCCTCCAATAAGGTACCGCGCTGATCTCAATGAAGTTAACATTAAAACCAAGTGGGTTGCGGTAAACATGTAGACTTGTTCACATTGCCGCTTCTTTCCTGGCAATTGGCTTCACCTTTCCTTATACCGATGCGTCAATTGGCACACTAGCAGGGCTGCACATCGGTGCAGCGGTGCTCTCCCGCGACTCAGGCTGAGCCTCCAAACTATCCACACAAGATTTGCCTGTTAAGAGAGAGCCCACAAAGGTGAGTAGATTATGCCTCCATCTATTTTTTTTGCAGTAAACAATGGAAACAGCTAAATGCCTGGCAGAGAAGTCCAGCACAATGCGCTTCGTGTAGAACACTTCCTCTGGGGCTCTGGGCTTTCGACTGAGTTCAGTTCACGGCAATGTCCAAACATAATTTTTAAATGTATCTTAACCCCGCCCAAATGGGCGTGGCCTCCCGTGTGGACTGTTGGTTGTTGTGGTGTCTTGGTATTCCTCGAAAAAGGTACCGCACTGATCTCAATGAAGTTAAAATTAAAACCAAGTGGGTAGCGGTAAACATGTAGACTTGTTCACATTGCTGCTTCTTTCCTGGCAATTGGCTTCACCTTTCCTTATACTGATGCATCAAGTGGCACACCAGGAGGGCTGCACATCGGTGCAGCGGTGCTCTCCCGCGACTCAGGCTGGGCTGCCAAACTATCCACACAAGATTTGCCTGTTTAGAGAAAGCCCACAAAGGTGAGTAGATTATTCCTCCGTCTTTATTGCAGGAAACAATGGTAACAGCTACATGCCTCGCAGAGAAGTCCAGCCCAACGCGTTTCGTGTAGAACACTTCCTCAGGGGCTCTGGGCTTTCGACTGAGTTCAGTACACGGCAATGTCCAGACATCATTTTTAAATGTATCTTAAACCCGCCAAAATGGGCGTGGCTACCCGTGTGGCCTGATGGTTGTTGTGGTGTCAATGGTTTTCCTCCAATGAGGTACCGCGCTGATACCAATGAAGTTAAAATTAAAACCAAGTGGGTAGTGGTAAACATGTAGACTTGTTCACATTGCTGCTTCTTTCCTGGCAATTGGCTTCACCTTTCCTTATACTGATGCATCAAGTGGCACACCAGGAGGGCTGCACATCGGTGCAGCGGTGCTCTCTCGCGACTCAGGCTGGGCTGCCAAACTATCCACACAAGATTTGCCTGTTTAGAGAAAGCCCACAAAGGTGAGTAGATTATTCCTCCGTCTTTATTGCAGGAAACAATGGTAACAGCTACATGCCTCGCAGAGAAGTCCAGCCCAACGCGTTTCGTGTAGAACACTTCCTCAGGGGCTCTGGGCTTTCGACTGAGTTCAGTACACGGCAATGTCCAGACATCATTTTTAAATGTATCTTAAACCCGCCAAAATGGGCGTGGCTACCCGTGTGGCCTGATATTTGTTGTGGTGTCAATGGTTTTCCTCCAATGAGGTACCGCGCTGATACCAATGAAGTTAAAATTAAAACCAAGTGGGTAGTGGTAAACATGTAGACTTGTTCACATTGCTGCTTCTTTCCTGGCAATTGGCTTCACCTTTCCTTATACCGATGCGTCAAGTGGCACACCAGCAGGGCTGCACATCGGTGCAGCGGTGCTCTCCCGTGACTCAGGCTGGGCCGCAAAACTATCCACACAAGATTTGCCTGTTAAGAGAGAGCCCACAAAGCTGAGTAGATTATGCCTCCGTCTTTATTGCAGGAAACAATGGATTAATAATTCTATAAGCTGTTTAGTTGTTTTAATTTTATATATATATATATATATATATATATATATATATATATATATATATATATATATATATATATAGCAAATGGCCTGCTGGGAGAGTTACTCTGCAGTGATGAAATCCGTCATCGATCCCGCAGGTATAAAGGAGCAAGCTGTACTAAGGCTGACAATGTCAGGGCATCACTGTATGCACGGGTGGGTCACTGTACTCAGCTCGCGATTTTGGACTGGTTTGTTCCTTTTGCAAGTTTGATGCACTGGGCTGAGTGAGAGGAGACTTGGAGTGATAAATTGAGAGAGGAAAAGTACTTACTTTACGGGACTTTCCCTGTCCTCTCTCGATTGTTACATCTTTCTGCCAATGGGATTCCTCACTTAGATATTTAAACATCACCCTCCTAAAATCCTCACTTTGGACTATCCAGCTAATGACCCGGCATTGATAAAGGCATCCGCCGAAACGCGTCTGCCAGGAGCTGTTATAGAGGACATTGCGTTATTTTAATTGTGCTTTCTGGTGGCATTAAACTTACTGTAGAGTCACTCCAGCATGTGTCTGACCCGTTTTTATGGCAAAAGCGGGACTGGTGGTGTGTATGTGGCGGAGGTCGGCTCCGCATTCAGGCAAGCCTCTCGGTTTGGAGCTCCGCATAATGCCGACAACATTTTGGTTGTGTGCATGGACTGCACAACACGGCGCCCCCCCGGCCTGGACTGTGGTGTAGGCAATGGGGAGAGAGCAGCAGATGGTCTGCTGGGAGAGTTACTCTGCAGTGATGAAATCCGCCAATGATCCCGCAGGTATAAAGGAGCAAGCAGTACTAAGGCTGACAACGTCAGTGCATCACTGTATGCACGGGTGGGTCACTGTACTCAGCTCGCGATTTAGGACTGGTTTGTTCCTTTTGCGAGATCGACGCACTGGGCTGAGTGAGAGGAACCTTGGAGTGATAAATTGAGAGAAGAAAAGTACTTACTTTACGGAACTTTCCCTGTCCTCTCTCGATAGTTACATATTTCAGCCAATGGGATTCCTCACTTACATATTGAAACATCACCCCGCTAAAATCCTCACTTTGGACTATCCAGCTAATGACCCGGCATTGATAAAGGCATCCGCCGAAACACGTCTGCCAGGAGCTGTCATGGAGGGCACACTGCGTTATTTTAATTGTGCTTTCTGGTGGCATTAAACTTACTGCAGAGTCACTCCAGCATGTGTCTGACCCGTTTTTATGGCCAAAGCGGGACTGGTGGTGTATATATATATATATATATATATATATATATATTATATATATATATATATATATATATACATACATACATACATACATATATATACATTTATATATATATACATATACATATATCTAAATAAATAAAACTATTGTGAATAAAAATATATGTATATATTTTGGTCCTTGCTAATTAATAATATTTATTGTAAGAGTTTAATTTTTTTCTAAATTAAAAGGGTTGTTCTTAAATGTAATGTATCTGAAGTGAAGTACTGTTGCTTAGACTGGAGATTGAATAGAAAATGTAATCTCTCCAAATTCCAAAGTTTTTCCTACTATTGATCAGACTGGAGTGGAAGCAGTAAATCTTACCACTGCGGAGTTCAACACTTTTCCAATTGTTGTGCTGTTTGTGGTGGGAATAGTAAATTTAACCCCATCGAAGTCAAACAATTTCCATACTGTTCCGCTGACTGGAGTGGCAATAGTAAATTCAACCCCTCTGAAATCCAAAGTTTTTCCTGCTGTTGCATAGTGGCAATATTAAATCTAACTATTCAAAAGTCCAACACTTTCCCTACTGTTGAGCTATTTGGAGTGGGAATAGTAAATTTAAGCCCTACAAAGTCCAACACTTTCCCTACTGTTGCATAAAGTGGGGTGGGAAGAGCATATTTAATATCTAATAATATATGCCAAGATTCTAATAGGAATCTATAGGAAATGCATTTTTGGTTACTTAGGGCCATATGTAGGAAGCTGTTTTGCGATCGCAAACACTGCGAATCGCAAAAAACAGGGTGTTTGTGATCGCAAAACAGACCGTTCCTATGTAGGAAAGGTTTCCGCTGCCCAAAAAATGAGAATCGCTAATTTTGCGATTACCATTTTTGCGTAACACAGATTCTGCTAATTCTTTTGCGAAATCGCAGTCTGCGTCACATCAGTTGCGAAAATCGCTATTACCGATCTCGGTAATTGCGAATTCGCAAAATCAGTTGTTGGAGAAATTCGCAATTAGCGATTTTAGGAAAATCGCAAATTTGCACTTCTCAATTACCACCAACTCTGAGCAGGTGGTAACCATGTGCAACCTATTTAAACAGGCCCACAATGCCACTGGGACTTCCCACCATGGCTGGCCTGTACTTGATAACCAGGAGGCTGCGAATCAGAGATGCCACACAGAGAAGGAGACACCAGAAAAGGATCTACAGAGCACGCATCACCCTCTTGCAACTGACCGAGGAGGAGATCCATGTGAACTACAGGCTGCACCCAGACAGCATCCCAGATTTAATAGAGGAGCTGACACCTATACTTGAACACCCCACATGTAGGGCACACACCATTCCCACCCATGTTCAGGTCCTGTGCTCACTGCACCTCCTGGCATCAGGGAGTTTTCATGGGGTGATCGCCACAGCAGGAGGTGTCTCTCAAAGTGCACTTTCGCGCTTCTTCCACGCTTTCCTTGATGCAATGGTACAGAGGCTGCATCACCACATATAATTTCCAAGCACACAACAGGCACTAGATCAGACCAAGCAGGATCACATCATTGGCTGCGTAGATGGGACCCATGTCGCAATCTCACCCCCATCACAGAATGAGTATGTGTTTAGGAACAGAAAGTCATATCATTCCCTGAACATCCAGGTAGTGTGCAATGCCCAACATATAATCACTGATATTGCGGCCAAATACCCAGGAAGCACACACAACTCATTCATGTTTCGCCACTGTGCATTACATTGCAGACTCAAAAATGGCGAATTCGGAGAGGCCTACCTGCTAGGTAAATGCATGGCTTACAGACACAGAACCAGTAGAGTTATGTAGTGGCAGGAGAGTATTGAACATGAATCTACTTATACCCTGCAGGTGACAGTGCATATGCTGTACGTGACTACATCCTCACACCGTACCTGAATCCAGCAACTGCAGGTGAGAGGAGGTACAACAGCGCACACACGCTGTGCCATTGAGAGGACCTTTGGAATCCTAAAGAGCTGTTTCCGATGCCTCCATTAGAGTGGAGGTGTGCTACAGTACAGCCCTGAGACATGTTGCAAAATTGTGGTTGCCTGTGCAATGCTACACAACATCGCTATCAAGAAAGGCACCCCAGTGGATCTGACAGACTCTGAATCATCAGATGAGGGGGGACCAGCAGGTGGGGCTGGGGCGGCTGCCGGGCGCATGAGACGAGATGAGATCACACAGAACTACTTCTAAGTGAGTAATGAGGACCCAATGTGACTGAATGGTGTTTAACAGTGATGTTTAGTTCCTTAGTTGCAGGAATACATCTGTCACACAGCGTGACTTTATTGTTAGTGCTTGCACGTATTTGTGCCACAGTGCAAGAATTGCCATCAGCCACTGAGTCAATATGGAATGTATTGCTTCACACATGGCCATTAGTCCCTGGTGTCCCTTCACCTCCTACGTGCATGCCCTGTTGCCCCTCGCTCTGTCTGCCCACTGCCCTCCCTGGAGACATCATCCACTCTCCCCTGGTGCGCACTCCGGTATCTGTTCGGTGGAATTCGGGGAGTGATGCTGCTCCTGCTGGACTGTTCATCCGTATGCATTGCACTAAGTGGGCCTATGCCACCTGTGGCAGCTGCACGCATCTGGTCCACCGCATGTGTTACCTGCACCAGGACACTGCCCACGTCCTGGCAGCAGTGGGCCATCTCACGCTGCATACTGACACATCTTCTGGCCAGCAGGGATGTGGCGGTTGACTGGTGGTTGACTGCTCTTGTGTACAAGTCCAGCCGTGTGTGATGGCGATGTCTCTCCCTGCGCCGGGCTGCCCTGTCCCTCCTTATCTCCCTGCAGAGTCCCTCCAAAGCACCAGTCATGGCCATTACACCAGCCCGCAACTCGGTCATGTTGTGATTGTGTGCAGCCAGTTGGCACTGTATTGACCTTATCCCCTTCACTTGCAGGCACTGTTTTTCAGCATGCTTCCCTCAAGGCCAGAGAACACCGTGTCCTCTTCAACAGGAGCAGTGCTGGTGGACGGCCGTACCCTGTGTGTCAACCCTCTCCCTTTTCTGGATTGTTCAGGGGACTGTGTTGGCTGCTGTCCTGCACGCTGTCTGTGCACTGGCTGCGCCTCTCCTGCTATGTCTAGTGCCTGTGCCTCCAACAGTGGCAGTGGTGACACTATGTTGCGCCGCCTGCATGGTGCAGAGACTGATGGTCTTTCTTCACCCTGCTCCTCCTGCTCTGCCTCGTCCTCCATTTCTGCTGTTTCCTCCCCTCCAGGCGCGATTTCCTGTGTTGGTGGTGGTGCTGTGAATTTAAAGACACACATTAATTCTGTGTCCTGTCTCGCATTTGTATTGCATTACAGTTTACAAAATAAAATTCACATGGGTACTATCTGTCTGTTTCCCTATTTTCATGACAGACTCATCCCTATTCCACCTGGCTGTGTCTCACTGGCCCAGGTCTCAGTGCTTGTGACTACATCTCCCATAATGCATTTCTGGGTGTGCTGGTGGACATGTACTGGAGTTGCACTCAGGTTCCCTTTCGGGGTGTGTGAGTGGGTTGGGTATGTATCAGGGGGTTTTGGCATGCATCTTACCTTGTCTGGTGTCTGTGTGTTCGGAGCTGTCCAGGTCAGCCAAGCCACTCACACTCTCAGGCTGAAGGGTGCCCTCCACCAGCTCCTCCAGGGGCGTTGGGTCTGTTGCTGGAGACAGACCGCCACCGGTCTTTTTGGCCTCGGCCAATCTTGTAGCAACCCTCTCCTTTGACCTTTGCCGCATGTCGTACCACCTTTTTCTGAGGTCTTCGACTGAGCGATGTGGCACGCCAATGGAATTGACTTTTTCCTGGATGTCACTCCATATTTTTCTTGTTCGTGCCTCTTGCACACATAGGGAACTTTTACCAATCAGGAGGTCATGGCTGCTGACTATTTCCTGAGTGAGGACCTCCAGCTCCCTTTCACTAAATTTCTGTTTCCTCTTTGTGGGTAGTTCTTCCTGCTGCTTCTATGGCCCCTGGGACTCCATTTAGCTTGCTTTCAGTAGCTGAGCACAACTCTCCAACTCTCCACAAAGACTCTCACTCAGCTTCTGGCTCTCACTCAGCTGCTGGCAATCAGGTGCAGCATGGGCAGTCGCACTTCTTGGTTGAGATGTCATCATTCTGCACCTGAATTGCAGATTCCCAGATTTGCGAAGGAATCGCAATTTTGGTAATCGCAAAATAATTCTGCGATTTTTGGGGAATTGCTATTATTTTGCAAAAAATTACCTACATTGGAATTTGCGATTCTCAAAATGTGATTCACGGAAAATCGCAATTTCAGAATCGCAAATTGCTTTTTACCTACATATGGCCCTTATTTCTTTAGCGCGGTATGACAAGTCTTCACAAAACTTTCCAAAAATTAAAATCACCTCAGCTCCTCCCTGGAACATTTTAGGTAATCTGTCAAACAGGGCCAAGAAAAAGGGGGGCTCCAGATTACATTTTAGCCATTAAAAATTCCATACAAACTTTAGACACTACTCCAGCCGAAAACACTGAATGGATTTACCCCAAATTTGGCTAAAAGCTAGATTTTTGTCCAGGAAAAGTATTTTTTGTGATTTGGTATAAATACAGTCAGTAGTTTTTGAATAATTAAAGCACAAATAAATTGCATATTTCACATTGTAGAGTGTCCAAAGTGGCAGGTTAGGGTTACCCTGACCCCCTGAGCCTTGTGGGGAGGGGGTCTCAGACAACCAACCCCTGTGGGTATGTAAAAAAATTGGTATTTTTGGTGTTCCATGAATCCGTGAATCCACTACGAGATCCAACACAACTCCCTTAGGTGTCACTCTGGATCCACGCTTTGAAAGTGACACCCAGGGGTGTTGCGCTGGGTGTCACAGTGGACCCGCGGATCCATGAAAATACCCCCAAAAATACATTAAAAAGGGGGTTGAGCACAAACAGGGAGTTTTGGGATGGGCAGGAACTGCCCCTAACCCAACTTTGTGCAGGGCCAAAGGCCATTTGTTGCGAGGGCCTACCCCAAGGAGTTGGCTGAAGGACAGCCTGCCCTGAGGCCAACCCCATGACACTTATGGCCATGGGACATGCATGGATTGGGCTTAATTTACGTTTGATAATGAACTATAACTTAAGTGTAAAAAAAAACTAGAAATTCACTGAAAAAGACCTTGATTAAAGTGGCATTATAGTTAGGAATTGTGATTATATCATACATTACATTAAAAAATCAAAGGTTAATAAGACCTTATGAGGTAGAAATGTCAGTTTAAACATGCAATTTTAAACAAGTAAAACCACTGAAATTCACCAATTATAGTTGACTCAAGGAACTTTACCTCCAGCCCTAAAATACCTGTAACTCACGCCCGCACCATGCACTGATAATTAACCCACCTATTACATCACTCATGACATGATCTATCACATCACTGATAAAATGTTTTGCAATGATATTAGTGCTAATTAATATTTTATTTCTGATATTTTTGTACTTAGAATTACAAGTAAAAGGACACAATTTTTTGGGAAATGATAGTTTGACACAATATTTGTGACAAGCGATATTGTTTAGCTTGATATTGTGTCAATTATTCTGGGCCCTAATATGACCAACTGAATGTGAGCTCTAAATATCTAGCATTTAATGATATAAATAACCCTACTTTGTCACAAAATGTAAAACAGCCACATGTAAAAACGGACACAACTCCCTTGGATGTAACTGTATCTTAACAAAGCACTCTAAAAAAATAAATAATTATACAGTTTCAGTCCCTGTTTCATGATTTCTGTTTCACACAATGAATAGGTGCACCGTCTCCACCAGGAGGCCTGTTTGCTAAGGTGCTATAACATTTTCCAACATAACTAAGATTGATCAAGAATAAACCAGGCCTAATTATCATTTTCAGAGTCAATAAATCCCATTCTCCAAATCTCATAGCAGTTATAACTGAAATGGGAAATATTTTTACTACACCAGAATTAAAGGTCAGAATTATACAAGACAAAAAGTCAATTTTCATGACCTGTGCATGCCGCCGGACAATACACCTTAATCGATTAATACTTAATTTTAAGAGGGCTAGAATATAAATATATTTTATTGCTCTTTAAATGAAGACAATTACTAACCTGTAACACATTGATTGACACAAGAAATATATGTACAAGTAGAGGTCAGTTTTTAAATGCGGTCGTAAAAGGTTAGTGGTAAGTGCAGATTCATTGCTAATTTGGTTCCACATTATTATACTGCAGTGTAAAATGAAATGCAATCTCTGTCTCTGTATGTATATATACATATATTTACATCCATATATGTATATATATATATATATATGCACATTACCCACTGGTCGCCAGTAGGTAGTGATAGTTAGTTCCAAAGTTTCCATAGGAAAAGCATTTTTTGTTTTGCCAATAACTTTGGTGCTGCTTGACAAATCTTCCCAATTTTTTTTAAAACGTCCCCTTTTTGGGGGGCAGAGAAAAAAACAAGGTCCCAAAATGCATTTTTCCCATGTTATGCCTATAGGTATTTTTCATTTTTTGAACATGACTACATCCCGAACTGCTAAATGGAATTATGGTAACTTTGGAAAAAATCTAGATGTTGTTTCAGAAAGCATGCTTTTTGTGATTTGGTGTAAATCCATTCAGCAGATTCAGAGATATATAAGTTGAAAAATATAGATAACTGAGAGCCCAACAGCCTATTGAGACCCTACTGAAATTTCATTGGGTGCCAACACTTCAACCAGGAAGTATTGGCAGACATCTTGGCACTCGGTTGAACCGAATCCCACAAAAATTGCAAAAAGAGAAAGAAATGGGGAAGGGTAGAAACACCCTGAACCCCTAGACCACTTGGATGCATCCTACTGGGACTCATCCAATTTTGACCCCTGGAGCCCCATTCCACAGGGCCCAGCCATACATTAGCGATGGGGAGGGGGGTACATAGCCCCCTTCCCAGGCTGATTTTCAACTCCGGGACCCTAACCCCCTGGGCCCAGCCGCATATCCATAAAGGAGGGGGGCCACCTGGACCCCTCCCGGAGTCATCAATGTATTTGGGTACCCCATCCCCCAGGGTTGGCTCACGGCTACCCCCTTCCAAGACATATCAGTTTTCCTGGCTGCATTGCTGTGGGCAGGGAAACCTGTGTTTGCTCTTGCTTGGCGTGAGCAATTGAAAGTTCACGCCAAGCAAGAGCAAACACGAAGTCTGCTCACAGTTGGTGGGAGCTTTTAAAATGCTCCAGCCAGCTGGCAGCGGACTTTAGATCTGTTTGGTAAACAGATCTGAATATTGCTCCCACCTGCAGGGAGCAGCATTTTGTGCTGCTCCTTGCAGGTGGGAGAAATGCTGGCTCCCACTGAATGATGGGAGCCGGCTGGGGCCACAGTGGCCTTGATGCTCCTTCACAGCCTCAAGAGGGGGGGTGGTGGGTACCCTGGGCACCAAACCCTCTTTGGCCACACCCCAGAGAGATGGGGCACCTGGGGCCGAAATCAGCCCAGAGAGCTGGGCGGTATGCCCCACCCTATTAAAAAAAAATGGTCCTGGGGTATGGGGTTCCTGTGGCCTAATTGGCTTGGGGAAGAGGACTGGGTGTCTACCTCCCACTCTATAATATGGCCAGGTCTCAGGCCACAAATTGGCATTGGGAGGGGGACTGAATGCCCCCTCACTCTTTACAATATGGGCGGACCCCAAGAGATGGGTCTCCAGGGCTGAAATTGGTCTTGAGAGGAGGGTCTACATTCCCCCTACCCCATAAATCCACTGGTAGGACCCAGGGGATGTGGTCCCTGTGGCCAAAAACATGGGTCCATAACACCCTCCCCTAAAATAATGTGGCTGGACCTGGAGAATGGGTTCTTGGGGCCTAAATCAGCCTAAATCAGCCTAGGAAGGGGCACCACATGCACCCCTCCCAGGTTGGCTGCCTTTGGAGTTAACTACAACTCATGCCCTAAGGTAACTAAAATTCACACCCTCGCCATGCACTGCTAATTACCCCACATATTACATCAATCATGATATGTTAAATGACACCATTAACAAGGAAATAGTGTTGAAAATTGGAAATTGAATTCCAGTGAATTGTTCAATTGTGGGACACAACAGGTACATATGTAGCAAAAATATAGGCACACAAACTTAGAGAAAGTGCCACAATCGCAATTCCTGAACCATAGATGGAGGGACTGAGGTACACTAGCTGACATAACACCTAGCAATTTATCACAATGAACACAGGAAAGGGATAACATTATCAGTGCAAATTCATGTCCAAACATCATCATCTATATCACTTTTAAAACACCCACAGGATGGGAACTGTGACAGGATGTCACTAGGGAAAGTTCAGTTCACTTCCCCTACTCCAAGCTCACAGGTACTCCTTTTGAGGACAGAATTGAGACTATCTACAGGAACCTCATCACCGGCTCCCTTCCTACTGACTCTTTGCTCATCACTCTTTCTACTAACAACGCTTCCACCACACTGTTGCATTTTGAATCCTTCACTTCAGAATTAGTTTTAGGCATGATAAGCAAAGTTAAGTCAGGTTCCCCCTTTGATTCTTCTCCCCCACACATAATGGTGGCACTTGCCAATCATTTGCTCCCAGCTACCACAGCAGTCTTTAACCTTTCCCCTGTTAATGCCATTCTACCTCAGTCATGGAATATAGCCCAGGTCATGCCCATTTTGAAGAAACCCAATGTGGATCCTCTAAATCTTGCAAATTATAGGCCCATGTCTCTTTTTCCTTTACGTAGTAAGATCCCAGAAAGCCAATACCTTTCACAATCTGGATGTACAGCTTCCCATAGCACTGAAACAGCGCTGATGGGGGTTCTTGATACCATAAGTCTTTTACTTGACGAGAGCTGTCCAGCCATGTTGGTGCTGCTTGATTTCTCACTTTGTTTTGACAACATCACACACTCTATCATGATTCAAAGACTTTCTGAGATTGGTGTAGGAGGCAAAGCACTTGGCTGGCTTCAAAGCTTCCTCAGTAATCGAACCCAGACCATAAATCTCGGTCCTATTAAATCTCGGGCCATGTAGTGGGCAGAGGAGCTAATCAGGGCTCCTCACTGAGCCCTGACCTTTTCAACATCTATGTGGCACTCCTGGCTCAAGTAGTATGTTCTTACGGTTTCGGTGTCATATCATATGCAGATGACACACAACTAATCCTCTCCATGTGCCCAATCCCGAACTCCACTAAATTGAAGTTCAAGGAATGCATGAGGAAAATTGGTTCCTGGATGTTCTGCAATAGCCTACAGCTCAATAGTGAAAAGTCTGAAATTGTGTTATTTGGCAAGGCCCATGACTACTGGACAAATGATTGGTGGCCACCTGAATTAGGCACCCCTTATCAACCCAAAAAGTTGGTCAAAAACCCAAGCATTTTAATTGACCACTTCAAAACCACAATGGCGGACCATAAATACTGCACCTCACTTTCTGGTTCTTCTTTATTAAACTGTCCGTGCACAACAATTCCTGTACCTGCCATTGTTTGGTACAGCTGCTCTGCAGAATAGAGAATTGTACTTGATATGGAATGGGGCATGGGTAATATTCTTATCCAAAATAATAATCCAGGCAATTTTGTGATTTTGTGATGGATATTCCTTTTTATTTCATTTTCTGATCTTTTTTCATATAAATCATCAAGCCAACATGTCTTGTTAAATTTGCGTTACTTACTTCGTCAGGGCTTCCACATGTAAAGAATTGGAGTGCTCCCACTTAGTCATGTATGAAAATATTATGAGGATCAATCCATACGTATGGCCAGGGGTTGAATGAAACCGTCAATAGTACCTCTAGAGTAACAGTGCCATCCGCACACCAAATATCATGAATATTTGTGCCTGGCTTCTTATTTTGAATAGGAATACTACCGGTGCAACATTCCATTTCATGTACAAAGCATTTTAATTGACAAAAGCCTCTCAATGAGAGAACAGGTGAAATCTACATGCAGCACCTGTTTTGGGATAATTTCAATGGCTGCCTCTCCACACAAGAAAGACTCTAATGCAGGTGCTTGTGGTTAGCTGGGGCGGACAAGGCTAACTCACTGAGGGAATCAATGTCAGTAGAGATATAGGACAGGGTTGAGTACTGGCACCTACACTTTTCTCCCTTTTTATGAATAGTGTTACAGTTATAATCCCTGACCCTGGCTGATGCCCCTAAGCGGGACGGGGGGGGGGGGGGAATTGTGAGGCTATAGTTTGCCAATGATACGATGTTAATATCTAAAACATCATGAGGTGCTCCAGTTGCTCCTAAATCATTTTAAGGACTTCTGCAAAATGCGAGATTTAGAGGTCAACACATCAAAGACAAAGCTTTTAATGATTAATCCTTACAAATCTAATAGAAGGAAACTATCCCTGGGAGATGTTGCGCTGGAAAGGGTTAGTACTTTAGAATACCTGGACATTACGCTTTCAGAAGGTATGTCTTAGAAATCCCACATGTCTAAATTGACCCTGAGGCACAGGCAAATAGCTGGAATCTTGACTAAAGAAAAGAGCACCTCATTTAGTAAACCTGTGTCAGATGCTCTCCAAATGTATAAGTCAAAAGCAGTAAGCTCAGCCCTCTATGGAGCTGAGCTGTGGGGTTTTGAAAGGCTGGATGATATCTCCAAGTCTGAGAACAAGTTTTTGAGGTTCTTGGTCTCGCTCTCCCAGAGTACCCCTCTCCATCCGTTAATGCTAGATCTGGTCAGGGTCCCCTTTACAGAAAATGCTAAGCCATGTCTGTTACTGTACTTGCAGCACATTAGGTCCACCCCTCAGTTGCTTTCATATGAGAACGCCCTTGAGGGAGTTAGTGCACTAGACACACATAACAAGATAGGATGGATACGAAATGTGAAACGCCTACTGGCTGTAATTGGGTTGGAGGGACATTGGGAAGCCAGAGACCCGTCATTGCTTCCTAGTAGAGATCACATAAAAATGCACTATTGGGACTGGGCAGCGCAGGCCACACTTAGCAATCTGTCATGGGGACGCCTAACAATGGAGTTCATTGGAATTTAAATTGATTAGTTGCCTTGAACGTTATTTAGATATCATTAAGTCACCCTTAGATAGAAAACTCTATATGCAGTTCAGGTTTGGGACTCTCCATTTGAATTCCCTTGCAGGTACTTGACAACATCTCCCTGTTACTTCCCAGTATTGCCCTAGATCTACCTTAGTGATTGAGTCAACTGCCCATGTATTTTTGTCTGTTCCTTGTATTCATTCCTGAGCGCTAAGAGGCTTAGAACAATACGCAAATATCTGGGTACACATGGTGAAGGTCTCCACATTCTCAGAATACCCAAGATCAGCATTTGCTTGTTCAATTGCAAAGTTCCTGGGTCACTAGTGGGCAATCAGGAGACAATTGAAGAATATGGAAATAGGTCCCTCTTTTGAATTGCTTTGCTCTATGAGCTGCCCTTATTTTTAATGCAATTATTTATAGGATTTTATTTAAAGTGCACCTGAGAGCTGTGACTGCACAGTGGTCTATGTTGTTATCTTAGGAACAGGCATAGGTTTGTCTTGTTTTGGCCTCCCTTGTGCACTAAATGGCCATTGTATACACTTATTGCATTGTAGATTAATATTTGACTGGTGTTTATAACACAATTCATGTCTATTCTTAACATTTCTATTTTATTTTTATGAGCTGCTTTGCATCTTGCATTTTTATGGTAGGACAACCGAAATACAGTTTTGAAAGCTTGTGGTTATCTCCCTAGATTATGGAAATGCCTTGATGGCAGTGGCTAATGACTCGCTCCTGTCTCGACTACAAGTAGTCCAGAAAACTGCAGCCCATCTTGTCCTCAAGATTCCACCTCGCACATCTTCTGAATCTGCTCTGAGATCACTGCACATGTTTCCTATTAGGAAGCAAGAGATTTTCAAGCTTTTGTGCCTGGTACATAGATCTCTTTCTAGTTAAGGGCTGGCATATCTGCAAAACAAACTCTCAATCTATAAGCCCACCAGAAATCTGAGATCCAAGGATCAATTCTTGCTCTGCCCATGCCGTATCCGTACAGTCAAAAATGGTGGTCAGTCCTTCTTATACTTGGGCCCTTTCCATTGTAACAGGCTTCTGTTTCCTAATCGAGTTTGCTCTGATTTTGTCTGTTTCAGAAATTACTTAAAACCTGGCTTTTTTAATTGAATCTTCTCCTTCCCTCACTTTTCTTGAACTGTGATTTTGTCTTTTTTAATTTCTACTTAACTCCTGGCTCGTTTTGATCATATCTCCTCCTGACCTTCTTTTCTGGAACTGTGCTTCAGCGCCAAGATACCCCTGTGGAGGTGATTTTGCTGTGTTATATTAAATTTTGGTACCATAAAATAACATTTATACAAAAGACTTGAGTGGAGACTGAGGAAACAGAATGCACATAAGAGGAGTGATGTCTTTGAGAGCAAAAATGTGATGTTAAGTCTATAAATACAGTGAAAATAAATGTAATGTCATTTGAAAGGTGTACATGTACAGTGCTCAAACCCTTTCCTTTTCTTTTGTTTCATTGTACATATGTATTTTGAACAAAATACTCCAACTCCAACAATGCTGCATAATGGCCATATTTAGGGTCTGCAATATAAGTTGAAAGGGAGAAGGGAGGGACTCACAAACTGTGAGCAAGACTTAGTTTCGAAACGCGTCAGTGCGTGGAGAAATGTGGATGCTTGATTAATACATTTTGATAATTTAAGAGGTTCACTGACAAAATATCAACACCTAGGGCCCGAGTCCAATGTCATGCGGAAGGCCTCTGAATCGGATTCGGTTTTCCCAGATGAGATTTGTAGTCCTTGTTTACGACCGAATCGTACGATGCCATGATCACATACGCGCCAACCGAATCATTTCCGGGACCTACACCTGTCAATTTGACTTGTTCCTAGCTAAATCATGCCGCGCAATGGAGCCGTATTCTGACCGAGCGCATACGATGCATAATTTGGACAGCTGCTTTGCCTCGATCTCAGCAAGTCAAAATGACTGCCCGAAGCGTACTTCAAGGGGCTGCAGCAGGCCCCCCTTCAATCGGGGCACTCTGAATCTATCATGGGGTGTACCCATGGGTCACTCTGATCCAGGCATTCACAGTGTAGCGGGCACCATGGGGTGCCTGCCACAGGGCGTATGCTTTTCTCGACCCATCCCTTTTCTGCTATGGGAGCCTGTGTACACGTATGTACACAGGCTCCCATACGGCAGCATCGTACTCGCTTGTGTGGACTCACGGATCACCTCTCACTTGGAAAGCCCTCCGGATCCAAGTCATACGGAGGACTTACCTGGCAAGATCGGAATCAGCCCCTAAAATATCCCCATACCACAATATCAAGTTTTAAATTTCGATGACGAAAATATTGATATCCTATATTTATAATGGTATGTAAAAAAATATTGAAAAAAAAATATTGATGTCAAAAATATAGTTGTACAAAATATTGTTTGTTATATATATATAAAAAATGATAAATATTAAATAGTAAAATGAATTAAATAATAATTTATATATAATGTACATTTGAACAAATGTAACAAATATGTAATAAATAATATTTAGATATAAACATATTTACTTTAAAACAATTAATAAATTGCTAGTTTTAATTTATTTTATCATTTTAAAATTATATAAAAATGTTACAACTATATATATATATATATAAAAGCATTGTGCCTGTAAGATTGTAATGAGGCCGAGTCATCCAGTCAGTGGGAGCATTCAAATGGGCCCCAGGTGTGACGATTTAGGACTGAGCGCATTAAATAAACCCATTGAGCTTAAACCCTTGCTGAGTCAGACCCCCCTTTATTCTGAGGGGGTATTGTCTTCTATATTTCACCAGCAAGCTGCTGCTGGTCACCGACACACCCTCGCGATCTGGAGCAACGCATCTGACAGAAACTTTGTTGTGGTATGGAACTACAACGGGTCACCCCCCCCAGTATTTATATATTACAGTGTGTTTACTTTTATGTATGGGGAGAAAGGAAGCAGTATTCCACTGCGGATGGAAGCTCTTAGGGAATGAATTTATTCAAAACAAAGAACTGTTACTGACCACCAGCATGAGGGTGCTACCCGAAGCTAACCTTTTTGGAACTCCACTGTGTGCTCAGGAATGCTGTTTACTGAATGGGCTTTCTCTTCGTGTGTAGCACATCCATGTCATGGTGTTTTGAACTATTGCGCTTTCACCAATCGTCCAGAGAAGCATTGTGCTTTTTAGATTGTAATGGAGCCGAGTCATCCAGTCAGTGGGAGTGACTACAAGAACATTCAAATGGGCCCTAGGTGTGACAATTTGTAGTTGAAGCTGGCACTGAGGAAAGCGGATAACCCTGAAACGCGTCTGCCGAGGCGCTCCATAATTTCTAGGACTGAGCGCCTTGAATAATCCCCTTGAGCTTTAAGCCTTGCTCCGTCGGAGCCCCTTTTTTTCTGAGGGGGTATTGGTATATATATATATATATATATATATATATATATATATATATATATATATATATGTATATATATATATATATATATATATATATATATATATATATATATATATATATATATATATATATATATGTTACCTACTGGCGGGTAGGGTAGGTAGTTATAGTAGACCAAGTTTCCATAGGAAGAGCATTTTTTGTTTTGCTTATAACTTTGGCGTCATTGATGAATCTTCATGAAATGTTCCAAACTAATTCTATGTTCATATCAACAAAGTTAGGGGGTGATTCATCAAGGGGGTGCCAAGAAAAAAGGGGGGTCCCAAAACGTGTTTTCTCCATGTTAATATCCATCGGAAACTTTAGACAAGGCTACAGGTCGAACGGGTGAACGGAATTACCCCAAATTTGGTCTAGAAAGCACGCTTTTGTTTATTTGGAGTAAATCCGTTCCGTAGTTTTGGAGAAGTATCGAAATTTACAGATATCGATAGGTGGGAATTCTGCCTTCTGATTGGCTGAGGCGTTATGAGCATGAGCTTGCTGCTTATTGGCTGCGAGCGGTGCCAGTTGTTGCAACTAGGCAGTGTTGGCAGCCATTTTGTGATTCCGTTGAAGCGAGTAAGGGGAAAAAAGGGCGAGTGAAAATACAGACAGCTAGAAAAATGCATGCGCCAGGAGCAAAGCAAATGGTGGGAATCAAAATCTTTACAAGGCTACATCGATGTGGGTCGAATACCACGCGGCCTCAGAATATTTATTGCCCCAAGTTACGAGAACCCAAACCCAAAAATGATGCAGGAATGGGCACAATGCAATCTAGAATCATCCAGAAATTTGGTCCTAATTCTAATCAAATATGCTGAAATTGACCGCACTGCACTATTGGAACAGATTGACAAACTCAATGAGGAAATCTCAAATTATGAAAAAACTGAGGCAAATCAAACGCAAATTGAAAAATTACGTAAGGAAATGTTAACACGCTTGAAAAGGGAGGAGGATAAAATAAAGGAAAGGAAAGCCTATAAATTCATAAGAGATAAGAAAGACTATGAACTGGGTCAGATCTTCACTTTCTCTAGGAAATACGATTCTCTGAGACGAACCAGGGCAAACGAAAGGGAAAAACAAACAAAAGACACAACAACAAGAGATAACCTGGTTACCCCTACATACAATTCCGATTTAAGCTCCGCAATAGACAGTGGTTCAGACTCTGAATTAAGAGACAAAACGGTGGGAATATCAGAACCGGTGCCGGAGCCAGGAGATGAGATAAATTTTTTATGTATGGACAGAAGGCAAACCCTGCGCCCACGAATCCAACCGATAGAAAATCAATAAACTATAAACGAAGGCAGAGGCGCAAGGCGAGAATTCGGCCCATCAAATCCCAGAAGGAGAGGCAGGGGACGATGGATGAGAAAGTGAATGTAAACGCCGAAACCAAGCAAACAATCATAAACTTATCTGACATTGACTTAACCAAAGCGGAGGAACAAATTCTAAGTTTAGGCCTATCTTTCTGCCCGGAGAGTAACTTTAATTATTCAAGAACCAGGATGGATATTTACAGGAGCATTAGAAAACTAAAATTAAAAAAACACTTTCTACTACAAGAAAAAGAGAAAACAAAAACAAAAAAAGTAAATCCTGAAAATCCGACAACGACAACAGCAACCGGGGTAACTGAGGCTAATCAAGAAAATATACTACTGGATACTCTCAATGACCTATGGTGCGAGGGCAATGTACAACCCGACAATGATCTAATGACAGAGCCGGACAGTAATATCAGAAGGAAAGGAGCGGAAATTCCATCACCTTTCAAACCCAAATCCACTTTCGCACCAATTAGTCAGAGAGACTCTATTGATGTTTTTAATGAACATTTAACTGGGGCCATCAAAAAATTACATCACAGGGTACGAAATGAAAAAATGAGATATAAAAAGAGTTTAGCGGATTACAATAAACTAATGTCAAAATTGAGCAATGAACCCTCCATAGTCATACGAAACTCGGATAAGGGGGGCAACATTGTAATCTGGAAGAAAACGGAGTACCATAAGGAAGCATTATCACAACTCAACGATGGAAAATGTTACACTAAAATAAATGGAGCCGATCTAAAAACAATATACCAGCAGTATAATGCAAAACTATTAAATTGGAGAATTAAAGACCTTATAACCAAGGATGAATACAACTTCCTAAAAAATGACAGCCCAATAACAGCAGCCATGTACTTTATTCCCAAAATTCATAAGAACAGAACTCAACCACCTGGCAGACCAATTATATCGGCACGTGGAAGTTTACTGGAACATACCTCACAATATGTGGACTACTACTTGCAAAGTCATGTACAAGGTTTAAAATCATACGTAAGAGACACAAGTGATTTCCTCCACAAACTGAAAGACATTCAATGGCAGGAGGACTATCTAATGATGGCATTAGATGTAACATCGCTCTACACGAGCATTAAACACTGTGATGGATTACAGGCACTCCGACATTATTTGAGTGGGGGGACGGCAGAATTAACTCACCACAGTAAAATGTTAACAGATATGGTCGAATTTTGTTTAAATAACAATGTTTTTATGTTTAACAACATGCATTATCAACAGTTAACAGGAGTAGCGATGGGAGCCAGCTTCTCCCCCAGCTACGCGTGTCTCCACATGGGCTGGTGGGAGGAGCTGGTTCTGGCCAGCGAATTCAAGGAAACTATGAAAAATAACATTATCATCTGGTTAAGATTTATAGATGATTTGTTTATAATCTGGAAGGGTGAACAATGTGAGGCAGAAAGATTCCTTAACTCAATTAACAATAACAACTTAAATCTCGAATTACTGGCACTATTAACAACTCTGCTGTTAATTTTCTTGATACCACCATTTACATTGATAAAGACAAAATTCAAACCAAACTTTATCGCAAAAAGACAGCAGGCAACTCAACTCTGCACAATTCTAGTGCCCATCCTCGACACTTAATTAACAGCATTCCCTATGGGGAAATGCTTAGATTGAGACGTATTAATAGTGACGAGACAATCCTCAGACAGGAACAAACACTTGCCAAAAAAAGATTCCTTGCCAGGGGATATTCCCACAAAACTATACATTGGGCAATAGCAAAATCTATGAACAGTGATCGCCTAGACTTAATTAAGCCCAAAGTAAAGTCCTTAGTAGTAAATACTATGGAGGATAGTGGCAAAGGAGAATTTCGCTTCATTGTAGACTATAACAACCAACACAAAGAGCTACGAAAAATCATAATGAACAATTGGCCACTCATTCTTAGCGACCCAGTCCTAGGTGATTCTTTGCCCACAAAAGCATCTATCACATACAGGAGAGGAATGTTTATGAGGGACAAACTTGTGACCACAAGCCCAGAAGTAATTGAATCTTGTAGTTGGCTCAAAACACATTATGGTTTTTATAGATGCAAAACGTGCAAGGCATGCCAGTTAGGCATAAACAGGACTACATACACAACACCCTTTTGCAAGGAGGAGGTTAAAATAAAAAAGTTACTTACTTGCAAGACGGAATATGTTATTTATGTTCTAATATGTCCATGTGGGCTACAATATATCGGTAGCACCAAGCTACAAGCACACAAACGGATTCTTCAACATATTAGAGCCATCAACAATCATGACAATACATATCCGGTAGCCAGACATTTCCGTGAACACCACAACTCAAGAAGTCAGGATTTAAGATTTTTCCTAATAGACTGTATTCCACCAAGTAGACGGGGTGGTAACAGAGAGGTTAAACTGAGAAAATTAGAAACCCAATACATCTTAAACCTCGACACAAAGACCCCAGGTGGTCTTAACATCACGGAAGATCTTTATACTTGCATATGAATAACCTCCTACTGGTCCAGCACGTACTCCTATAAACCAAATAATGACATTAATACTGTATAGAATTTTATGAAATTTTATGAGGAATTTTAACATGTGTGATATTTGGACATTGTAAATATTGGTGTATATATTTGCTTATTTTTGTATTTACATATTATATATTTATTTATATATTTATATATTTATGTTTATATTTATGTGAGCGTGATTTTGCACCATATATTTGTGATGTATGTTCGGGTACTACACTAGTGCCTCTCATGTGAATTACATACATATTCACCCATGCATCTTTCTAATCTGCCAATACTGGACACTACTCAGGATACGTTCCGAGTAGAATCAATTTGGAAATGAAACAATATCCAAAAGGAAAACACTTCCAACAGTGACATCGGTGAAACTAAGAGTAATATACATATACATATAAACTTGTAACAAAAATTTTTTTTAAATACGCACTGACACATTTTACTTCTCACTAATATAGCACTTTATAGCACTATTTGCACAATTTTGATCACAGGGCTTCTTTTTTCAAACTATTATACGATGAATTAATTCTGATAAATTGCAGTTTTATTAAGATGATGTTTCAAAAACGAAAACCGCATTTAAGCAATTATTAATCAACAATTTACCATGACAAAAGACGGAATTATTAATAACATGAGGAGCAATTGTTGAATTGTTGAAACATCAAAAAAGCGTAGTATCAATGTCAGGAAATGAATTTGATAATATGACAAATTGAAATACCTTTTCTATGTCCATTGATTTGTGTGAACCAATCACGGAGCACGTTGTAAGTTTAAAAGTGTCTCTGCCGCTAAACAACGTTACCATGTGAACAAGACTCGCAGGAGTTGAAACGCGTTATGGTGGCATCTAAATAAAAACGATTATTGGCACTATCCTGTGGTCCGTGTCCCTGTGTTGCTGCGAAGAAAGCTGAGACGCTGTGGAAATCGTGAGATATATATATATATATATATATATATATATATATATATATATATATATATATATATATATATATATGTTACCTACTGGCGGGTAGGGTAGGTAGTTATAGTATTATAGTAGACCAAGTTTCCATAGGAAGAGCATTTTTTGTTTTGCTTATAACTTTGGCGTCATTGATGAATCTTCATGAAATGTTCCAAACTAATTCTATGTTCATATCAACAAAGTTAGGGGGTGATTCATCAAGGGGGTGCCAAGAAAAAAGGGGGGTCCCAAAACGTGTTTTCTCCATGTTAATATCCATCGGAAACTTTAGACAAGGCTACAGGTCGAACGGGTGAACGGAATTACCCCAAATTTGGTCTAGAAAGCACGCTTTTGTTTATTTGGAGTAAATCCGTTCCGTAGTTTTGGAGAAGTATCGAAATTTACAGATATCGATAGTTGGGAATTCTGCCTTCTGATTGGCTGAGGCGTTATGAGCATGAGCTTGCTGCTTATTGGCTGCGAGCGGTGGCAGTTGTTGCAACTAGGCAGTGTTGGCAGCCATTTTGTGATTCCGTTGAAGCGAGTAAGGGGAAAAAAGGGCGAGTGAAATGGTGCTGAGGTGAGGTGACGGAACACTCGGGGATGAAACCGTGAGCTGATTGCTGTGAACTGATGTGCTCTGGGCGCTGTAGGATACTGGCCGCTGTAGCATAAATGTGCAAGTGGTGTTAGTATGGGTTTAGAGTATAGCGGTGTGAGCTCTGTGGGGTGGTTAGGGTGTGCTACACAGGAAGTGTGAAGTGAAGTATTCACCCCTAGCGGTGTGAAAGTGCTGTTTTGACCAGAGTGAGATGGTGCTGAGGTGAGCTGCCAGTACACTCGGGATGAAACCGTGAGCTGATTGTTGTAAACTGATGTGCTCTGGGCGCTGTAGCATACTGGTCGCTGTAGCATAGCTGCGCAAGTGGGTTAGTATGGGTTTAGACTGTAGCAGGAGTGGGAAGTAAACTTCTCACCCCTACTGGTCTGAAGACTCGAATGGAGGGTTTTAACAATCAGGAATAAAGAAATAATCGTGAAGAATATAATGCAGAATGTTGCAATGCCACAGAAGACAAATGGTGAAATCAGGTGTGTTTAAGAAAGTGGCTGTGTGGGATAAAGCGATGGAGTCTGCAAGTTATATGAAAGGTGTCTTTATGAAAGTGCCATAAATGGAACCACTGGTGTACGAGCTAAGGCATCCAGCTGAGGCAAACTCCAACCGCTTCTGCTGTATTCAAAGCTAAGCTTCTGCATCAGTCAATTCCACATTACATGATACAGTTCCATGTGACATAAACAATACCTATTAGACATGAATGACTGTAAATTGTAGAATGAAAATAAAGGTTGGATACAATTACCACACTGTGCCAACCAGTTCCTAAACAATGCCGTGTTTTCACCAGTTTGTGAACAGAGGCTGAGGATGAGCTAATTTGTGTGAAAGGGCTTCATGGATAAGAGGCAGGCAGAGTGGTGTGTGTACAAAGAATAGATATGGTTTCAAAATGGATGTCGGGTTTAGGCTAATTTAGCAAGTAAATAGCGTATTTGCATAGGCCACACATCATCCATCCCTGGATAGTGTGGAGAGGTAAGGGCCAATAATGAAAACAGAGTTCAAATGCCTAAGCATACTTAGAAAGTTAATATATGAAAATAGTTCAATTGAAGTGTATTACAAAATGTAATAGGAAAAAGTCAAAAAAGTTGGAAAAAAATCAATCCAAGAATAAAGTGAATTTCTTACAAGTCTTGGAGATTGCAGTCCGGAAGTTCTTCAGTAGCTTGATATGCGTAATGTTCCAAGAGGCGTTTGTTGTCATCGTGTGAGAAAAGTGAAGCGATCCAATTCATATCCTCGAAGGGACAGTACTGTTCCTCAAATGTTGGAGCGGCAATTTGAATTGGCAGGCAATCTGTGATGTTGTCAAAGGTCGCACGTTGCAGGAGATCTTATGCGGCTGCGCAGGAATCCCATTCCGCCAGGATACCTTTATGCATTGCATCCGCCATTGCTCCACTGCCCGAACAATCAAGTTCATGGTTTAAAAGATACTCCACTACCTGCTGGATATCGGGAGCGTTCGCCAGTCGATTGGGCAAGTTTTGCAATAAAAAGATGGTTGCACGCAGATTGTATATGTGTAAATAAATGTCATGTTGTAGCTGGCTCCAATAATAGATAGAGGCAGACAGCCGAAAAGTTGTTCCATTTTTTCACGGTATTGATGCAGCTTTGCGTAGAGGCGTATTCTGTCGGACATGTTTGTTACCCCAGGGAGCGTAGCCATTTTTAACAAGCTAAAATTGTAGTAGGATGGCCGCAAACAGAGCGAGAATTATGGGCACTGTTGCTGTTATTCCAGAGATGATCGAATGAATGAAGTCTGGTATTCGATTAAAAACAGTTTGAAAGCCTGAAGAAGGCCGGAGGAGACAATGTTAAAAAAGTGTGCCAGACCTTAAATGTCAGAGGTGTTGAAAATTTTGTAACAATTCACAAAGTGTAATGGGAGGTTCGTATTTAAAATGGAGTGCACTTTACTTGAAATTTGTGCTATCTGCAGTCGATAAATTACTTTTGGAGAAGTGAGGGACACTTCTGTTTGAAACAAAAGCGCTTTCAGTTTGCGCCGTTTAATAAAATCTGTTTTCAAAGTAGGTATTGAAGGCCAAGTTGAACTTTGGGAGATACTTTGTGTGGGGAACCCTGGACTTCTGGAATACCATCTACCTCCCTACCTGCAGTTGAATCTTTCATGCCGTCCTTGGCGTTTTGGTGCTGGCGCTGCTGTCACCGTTTGCGGGTGCCTCCTCGCTGCGTGTCTCCCCACCGCCATTTCCACCCCTCGCGGCCGGAGACCTGAGACCACAGCCCCCAGAGTGCCTTGTGCTTCACACGCGCCCGGAGGCGCATAAAAGAGCGACGCTCTTGTTGCGGAGTGGGAACTCTGGACTTCTGGAATACCGTCTACCTCCCTACCTGCAGTTGAATCTTTCCTGCCATCCTTGGCGTTTTGGTGCTGGCGCTGCTGTCACCGTTTGCGGGTGCCTCCTCGCTGCGTGTCTCCCCGCCGCCATTTCCACCCCTCGCGGCCGGAGATCACAGCCCCCAGAATGCCTTGCGCTTCACACGCGCCCGGAGGCGCATAAAAGAGCGACGCTCCTTCCGCGTCGCGGGACGCGCGCAGGCGGCGTCGGGCTAAGCCCGGGACAAGGGCGGGACCGTCTGTGGCCGTCCGGGGCCGAGCAGGCCGGGCTGGGCAAATCCCTTTTTACACTGAGCACACGTAGTAAGTCGTATCTGGCTACGTTATATGACGTTATATGTCTATTGACTTTTGTGTTACCCTGTCATATTTCATATATTGTGTCCCCACTTGCACTGTGTCAAATGGCTGGAAAGGGGAAGCGTATCACGGCCCCTCCATCAGTGTCCGGGACTATGGACCAATTCATTACTCGAGCTGTCTCGGTACTCGAACATGAAATCGCTATCACCGAAAGACGCCTCTCTATAGATCCCTCGTTTGCCAGACGCTCTTCATTGGGCCCGTTAGCTCTTGTTAATTCACCAAATAAACGCAGAGGGCACGCACGGGGGGATGCACCTTCGCTTATAGAGTCTGAAACACTACAAACTTTGTCATCACCCTCCGGGAGGTTATCAAATCCCCAGTGATGACGGACATCGTACCAGTGGTGGAAGCTGTGGTCACACCTAAGTCTAATGCCACTCGCCTCCAGACCAGGGCTGGGGCCAGATCCTCTAGAATAGCGAACCAGAAAAGGAAAAGGGGTGGGGCCATGGACGGCGCTAGGCTGGCGAAAATATCTAAGTCATCTAAAAATATGGCACTCCCCGACACTTCAAGCCCTATAGCTTGTCCTACTACGACCGATGTTAGCACACACACCCCTTCCCCGTCAGACAACAATGACATGGTCTCTCAGTTAGAACACACGGTTCGCTCCTTAATTTTACCACTATTGGAAAGGATTAAAATGGTTGTAGAAAAAGTTGACAAGTTGGAACAAACTATTTTAGATAATTTTTGTTCGCTAAAGAATGTCGTCCAGCTGTCTACTAGGGATATTGCTAAAACGAATTGCCCTTATGGCGCGAATCCTATGCTCGTTGCACCGTCCCCAACTGATATACCCCCTGCTTCAACCAACATAGGTATTGGCCCAGGTACAGATTTACCTATACCAGTGCCAAATATGCTCCAGCCACTAGGGCGGGAGGAAGTGCTAAATACTAACCAGTCTCTGGGGCGGGAGGGTCGGCCAAGTGATGCACCCTTGGGCATTAACACCAAGAAATCAGTGGGTATGAGAATGGCTACTGATAAAGACCCCTTAGGAAAAGCACCTAGGTCACCCTCAATCCAAATACACTTACCACCTGAATCCCTCCCCTATGTTGTGGTATTAACCGGTGTTCCCGTACTTGCCATTAATAAAACTGAATCCTTTCAGCAACTAAAAAATAAAGCGACACACTGGCTTAACATGCATAGACCAATCCCTAATTACTTGAATGGGCGGATTCTATTTGTCAGAAGAGTACAATGGGTAGGCTCTCAACCCAAAAACATTCAGGGAGTTTGCATTATTGTCAATTTTGAAGATCCACGTCTCCCAAGGTTCATCACTGATTATACACCCTACGGACCCAGAACAGGGATAGAGGCCCATAACTTAAACTTTTTCTACACCCCAGGCTTCTGTGATTGACAATCCTACAATATGATTACTGCCTCACCTCCTAAGTCAGCGAGGGCAAATGACAGTATACTCATGGCTGGTCATGTTGTCACCCCCATGGATACGCCAGGTTCGCACATAATACCCAGGGCCTTACCGTCGCCCCCGCCTAGGTTGGGAGAGAGGGCAAATGTACCTAGCCAGATCATTGCGCATCATATTACTTTGCCTAGTAACCATCCAGGCACTCTTTTGTCTTGGAATTTAGCTGGCATCAAGACTAAAATGGATTCACCTGAATGGGTTAGTTTTGTAAATAACTACGACGTTTGCCTTCTACAGGAAACATGGTCCTGTGAGGCTCGGTTCATGCCGGGATACTTGAATTTTTACGTCCCAGCATCCCAAGGCCCGAAAGGCCGTCCAACGGGTGGACTAATCATGTGGGCTCGTCAGGACTTATTCTCGAGCGCTGTCATGATTGACACGGGGTCCCTGGATATCCAATTAGTGAGATTAACTCTCGATCACAGGGGCTCATTGGATATTTACAACATATATCTCCGTGGCACAAAAGGGAAAAAGTCAAGGGAACTGGACATCCTGACCAGCCTTATAGCAACTAAATCGTGCAGTAGGGACCTCATTGTTGCTGGTGACTTTAATGTCACATTTGAACCCCTTCTAGACCCGGACTTAGAATGGGGCCTTGACCCCGAAGAGGATCGACATTGGGGCATACCAGCTCTTCCACTCTCCCCTATCAAAAGGTGGTCCACGGTAGCAGTGCAGGTAAATGCACTTTGCTTTGATAGAGGCTTAAGGGCCTTGAATGGCAGAACCCAAGGTGATAAGTTGGGAGCACCCACCTTTGACAACGGCCGCTCAGCAAGCCAGATTGACTATGTTCTTTGCTGCTTGGGGATGTGGCGCCAACCTCTTGATATTGTGGTTGAGCCAAGAATACAGAGTGACCACAACCCTATCTGTGTCTCCCACAGCTGGTGGGGGAAACCCCGCTCGGCGAGCGAGGAACCAATACTGGCTCCCACTGGCTGTGTCCCAACCAACGACATGCGGAGGTTAAAGTGGACCCAAGCAAAGACCAATGCCTCAGCAATGGCTAGCATTGACACCGAACTCTCCGTAATTAATGTGAGACTCGAGGAAGTTTTGAGGGTTAAAGATAATAACGATCAAGCAACCAGATTACACGAGACCTTCTTTGAGGGTCTACGTGGCTTTTTTTTCAAACAATCAAGAAAGGGTAGCAAGCCATTGTTCAAGCGATTGAGGTGGTACGACAAAGAATGTAAATGTGCTAGAGGAATTTTGGCACAAGCCCTCTCTAGCGGGAACAAGATATATATTCAACTAGCCAGATCCTCTTACAAGAAGTGCCTCGCCCAAGCAAAAAAAAGATGGGATGAATCGTACTGGCTTGACTTGAAGGAGGCTTGCCATGCCCGAGACACTAGACTGTTCTGGAATGTGATAAAGTGGAACAGAGGTGGCTCGCCTGAAAATCCTTCCAACCATGTTACCCAAGAAGATTGGCTGGGATACTTCAAACCCCAATATGCATGCGACCCTCTTTACAGAAACTCGGGGCTAACCACATATGTTTTTTACTCGTCTGGTCCCTTTAGCCCCAAGGATGTTCTAGCTGCCTTGGCCTGAGTTGCCGCTGGGCGGGCCCCAGGCTTGGATGGTGTTCCATCCGACCTTTTTCTTAATAACAAGACCTCCTAGAGCAAGTATATCGCCCATATAGCGAACGCTGTGGCTGTAGGAGCCCCAGTGCCCAAATCCTGGGGGGGTGCTATTATAATCCCAATATACAAAAAGGGTGATAAAACCCTCTGAGGTAATTACAGGCCCATCAGCCTAATCGACACAATCCAAAAAATCATTGGGAGGATGGTACTGAATGAGGTACTCACTTGGATAGAAGATAATCGGATCCTTTCTAGCTTCCAAGCTGGTTTCTGCAAATTTACCAGCACTGTGGACCAGGTGTTTCGCTTCCAACAATTGCACTGGAAGGTTGTTACGTTAGGCAAAGGCTGTCTCTATGTCACCTTTGTGGATTTAAGAGCTGCCTTTGACCTCGTCCCCCGAGAGCAACTCTGGAGGGTCCTTGAAAAGCTTGGGCTCCCCTTGGAACTATTGACCTTAATTAGGAGGCTCCACGAGCCTAACTTTGCAAAAATACAATGGGGAGGCCCGGGGGATACTACCCCCGAGTTTCCTGTTGAGCGAGGTGTGCGCCAAGGCTGCGCCATGGCACCCACACTTTTTTCCCTGTACATCAATGGAGTAGTTGATTACATGCTTCAAGTCAACACTGATGCTCCCAAGTTGGCCGGAGCTTCTACTCCAATATTGATGTTCGCCGACGATACTCTCATAGTATCCAAAACTCTGGGTGGCATGCAAAGGGCTCTGTCAATTTTTGAAGTTTTTTGTAAAGACCATGGCTTGGAGGTCAATGTGTCCAAGACTAAACTTATGACATTCAACCCGCACCCAAGTTACAGAATAGGCAAGCTTTTAATGAATGGTCAAATCCTCGAGGAGGTAAAAAACTTTGCCTATCTGGGCATACACGTGTCTCAAAATAATAAGTGGAACAGACATCTGGAACTGGCCACGTTGAAACTTACCCAGATTACGGGAACGCTGGTTAACGAGCATAAAAAATCCCTTACTAAGCCGGTTAAACCCGTCCTACAAATATATGAGGCAAAGACCCTAAGCTCAGTCCTGTATGGGGCAGAGCTTTGGGGTATCGACGCACTATCACCCCTAACAGCTGTCGAAAACAAATTTTTCCGTCGCATTATTGGCCTCCCACAAAGCACGCCTCTGGTCCCATTGCGTTATGACCTAGGTAGAAAGGCCATCAAGGACTTGGCCAAACTTCGTCCGGTCTTATACTGGAGGAGATTATGGATTACACCGGAGCTACGGCCTTACGCAATGGGCATCATGGACGTAATGCAGGCCGACAAGTTCCACAAGATTGGGTGGCTCAGGAACCTCCGAGAATCCTTGAAAGATCTGGGAATGGAGGGTCTATGGAACGACCCAGTTGCTGCTGTGTTCCCCGCAAAAAAGCTCCTGAAAACGCTCTACTGGGAACGGGTAAATCATAGGGTGTGGAGTGACTCTACTTCTCCCACGATGACCAGTCGATTTTTAGAGGCAAAGGCCACCCCTCTCTTCGAACCTTACTGGGATTCGATCACCATACCAAGAGACAGGAAACTCTACTTTCAATTCAGAGCAGGCTCCCTCCCACTCGGGGCTTTAACTAGTGGGTGGTTTGGTGTAAGCGCAGGTACCTGCCCTGTCTGTGGTGCTAAAGAAGAAACCATTGCCCACTTCTTGTTTGTTTGCCCCGTATATGCTAACCCCAGACGATTCTGGCTTTCACCTTTATGTAAATTACTGGGCACAAGGAGCTCTGCTGTAGCTATTAGAGTCTTATGCACAAGCACTTTACCTGTCCACTCAATTGCTTTAGCCAAATACTTGGGCTGGGCATGGTCTCTAAGATGTAACGCCATCCGGGGTACTGAGGAGGCACACTCGTAGGGCCTCAACTACTGATGTTGTTTGCTAAAATTTCTTGCTCTACTTATTGTTTTTATCATGTATCTGTATTGTATTTCATCCTAAGTCTGCTTTAATGTTTAATTCTTTTCTTAAATTGTAAATTGTAATTATTTATTGAAAGATTTTATATATTTCTAGTGAATGGGATCTTTTATAATTCTGTTTTATGTACATGCTTGTGTCTTGTATGAATTATTTTTTTAATTCGAATAAAGACTATGATGATAATGATACTTTGTGTGGGTGGGAATAGAGATTGCCAGAGGAATTTATCCGGTTTCAAACAGTAAGGACATTCGGTATGCCAGCTCACATTGTGTAGCAGTCCATGTTATTAAGAACCATATAACTGCTGTTAAAAAAGCTGTTGGTCTGATTGTGAGAGTTGGTGTGCTTTTAAGAAAGCACTCAAGATTGGGGGCTGACATACAACATGACAAGCAACATGTACACCTAGCAGACACAACGACACTACGTACTGTGGGAACCGTGGCTAGCCATGTACACAAACCAAACATGGCATGGCACCTCTGCCACACAATGCAGAATGCGGGGAGAGATGGGAACAAAGTATGTGCGAAGGTGGCAAGTAATTCTCGATTATAAAAGTATACAATGCAAAGTGTTGAGGGGATGTGCCTGACAGACTTGAGTATGCAGAGCACAGACATGTACATGTCAACATACACTGATGGTCTATTGAGTGAAGTCGACAGCGGACGCAACCATAGTAGTAGAGTCAGTAGGGAAGATTATGAAAACATAGCGCGGACGTGCCCCCTCCCCCCCAAATCTTTAGCATAGTATGTTGGCTCAGTGTGCACAGGGCTAGCGTAGGGATATGAATAAAAGTCACATTTCTCTGAGTGTGGGTCTCTTCCGGAATGGCGAACATGTTTGTAAGGACTGCGCAGCTTACACCACCACGAGGCTGATGCTGTGAGCGAAGGTGGCTGTGGGAATAATGCTCTCAGCCTGCTGCTACCCTGAAACTGCCATGGCCGCTGTGACGCACATATGCCCCACAGTTCACCTTTAGACACCGTCGTATGTGAAAGAGGGCTCATCACGTGCCGGCGGATGCACCTGGGCCGAGGTCTGTGAGCTGGGAAGGCTCCTGAGATCATCGCTGGCTACCGCGACACAGGCAGACAGCGCCCAGCCTGAGGTCCAGTACCGTGGAGTGCTCTGTATACTACTAACACAGTAGTCCAACAGGTACCAACAGTGGAACGGTGTCTTGATCCCACAATGGACGATGTTAGAACTGCATCTGAGAGTGCAGATGAAGGTACTCCTTTCGACCAGCTGTAACCAACTCTAGGTCCCAACAGTGGAACGGTGGCTTGATCCCACAATGGACGATGTTAGAACTACATCTGAGAGTGGAGATGAAGGTACTCCCTTCGACCAGGTGCAAGCAACTCTAGGTCCCATCAGTGGAACGGTGTCTTGATCCTGAATGGACGATGTCCGATATTACCTGCTGCTTGGTTTTCAGAAAACTCCCTCCGTTGAGGTGCATCAGACTCTGTGCTTCCGTAGCTAATTGCTGCACATGATCATTCGGCTTGGAATACACCGCGGTACAGCAGGTCCAAAGAGTGAAACGGGGTCTTGATCCCAGAATGGATGATGTTAGAACTGCATCTGAGAGTGCAGATGAAGGTACTCCCTTCGACCAGGTGTAACCAACTCAAGGTCCCAACAGTGGAACGGCGTCTTGATCCCAAAATGGACGATGTACGATATTACGTGCTGCTTGGTTTTCACAGAACTCCTTCCATTGAGGTGCATCAGACTCTGTGCTTCCGTAGCTAATGCTGCACATGATTATTGGCATTGGGTGACTGCAGTTGGTGGAGTACACCGCGGTGCAGCAGGTCCGAAAAGTAGAATGGGGTCTTGATCCCACAATGGACAATGTTAGAACTGTATCTAAGAGTGGAGATGAAGGTACTCCCTGCGACCAGGTGCAAGCAACTCTAGGTCCCAACAGTGGAACGTTGTCTTGATCCCAAAATGGTCGATGTCCGAAATTACTTGCTGCTTGGTTTTGACAGAACTCCCTCCGTTGAGGTGCATCAGACTCTGTGCTTCTGTAGCTAACTGCTGCACATGATTATTGGGCTTGGTTGACTGCAGTCGGTGGGGTACACCATGGTACAGTGAAACGGGGTCTTGATTCTGTGATTGAGGATGTCAGAAGTTAAAGTTTGTGATGATTTGTGTACCCCCTCTGATCAGGTGCAACCAACTGCGTGCTTCCGAATCCAACGGCACGTGGCTGTGAGGCGTTAATGACCACCGCCTCTGGCTTTCACTGTGGTCAGCAGGGCTCACAATTCAGATCGAGTGGTGATTGTTGAATTACAGAATCCAGTAGGCAACTAACTACAACGTCTATTGAAATATACACAATAGCCTTTTAGTATACTTGCTTGAAGAAGTTTTTTAAGATGACTTATAGGTCTAGTACAATGACCAAATTTTTCTTGGTAGTGGTAAAGAGCACTGAATAACAGTGTACACAGTGGACAGAGATCGCAATTCGAATTGTTTTGATTTATTTATTGCAGAGTTTTGTGTAATATATGTTGTTGTATTTTGTGAAGGGGAAGTGAGAAAAAGTATTCATGGAAGACTGTGCTCACTACTGCCTTCAATTTACACTGCAGACAGCAGTGTTCACAATTCAGATCGAGTCGCTATTGTAGATGACGCAGTCCTGTAGGCAAAAGACATTGCTCCAGTGAGCGTTGTCCGCACCACACATACATATCATCACAGGGTCCGCACATGGTTTTTGTTGCTTCGGTAACGGCAAACTGGGCAGCTCAAGTCAACGCCACCTGGCTGTGGGCTCTTGCTGACCGCTCTCTGGCTACACTGCAGACAGCAGTGTTTACAATTCTGATCGAGTCGCTATTGCAGACGATGTAGTGTTGTAGGCAACAGACATTGCTCCAGTGCGCTCTGTCCGCCCCATGAATACGCATCATCACAGGGTCCGCACAGGGTTTTTGTTGCTTCGGTAACGGCAAACAGGACAGCTCAAGTCAACGCCACGTGGCTATGGGCCCTTGCTGACCACTCTCTGGCCTACACTGCAGACAGCAGTGTTTACAATTCAGATCGAGTCGCTATTGCAGATGATGTAGTTTTGTAGGCAACAGACATTGCTCCTAGTACCGCCCGCCCGCAGCACGCATCATCGCTGGCTGTGCACATGCTGAATGCTTTTGATGTGGCTATCTAAGTGAACTAGACCTGCTGGACCCTTTATGATACAATCTTTTTGTGTATTATTTTAGATCTTCTGCCTGTATCTTAGTATACCACAAGTTATGGTTGTTTTATGATAGAATTTTTTCTGTATTATTTCACATCTAGTGTCCCTACCTTACTGCAGCACAAACTATTGACCCTTTTATAATTGAATCTCTGTGTGTGATGCAATGATTACTGTTGTAGTTGATGCTAGCAGCAACCATTCCCTGAGGGCTGGTTAACACTTACCCCACACGCATCCAGCACAGACGTCACTGGATATGTGACCCTGGTAATAAAAAGGAGTAGAGCGCATGTGCCTGTACCCACTTCCACTATCTATCTGTGTCCGTGTGTTCATTATGTATGCATGATACTGCCCCTGGGCCATACTACATTACATTGTGCGGTGGACAGCGTATGCAACATTGTTACCTCTGGCAGTGGGGAAAAGTTCTGTTATGTAGCTTTTAGATGCATGGCTATCACAGGTGGAAGGCTACTTTACAGAGCATGAATATTGATCAAGATGATGGTTGCATGATGTGTGTAGTGTCAGATATGTGTACATAGCAAAAAGTTTTCAAAAACCTCTGTAAGCAGAAGAGGAGTCTCTCATCAAACGCTGTAGAGAGAATGGCTAAAATGGGTGGGGTCCTCCAACTGTTACACTGGGAAATGTTATGAACCAATCAAATGCTTTTCTTTAAGGTCACATGGCAATCGAGCACCGAACACGTAAGGAGGCCGCACCCGACATGATTTTGAGAAAATACTACCATAATATAAGTTTATTACAGTTTGAAATAGAAATGTTTAAAATATTTTAGATTAACGCTTGTTCTCATATACACTTTAAACTTCTTTAGATATAGTTTTGAGACGGAAAAAAAATGAGGGAATGGTGTTCCCAGCGCGACTCCATATGTCTATGACATAACACAGGGCCTGGCAGCGTGCACTCGTCACAAACACAACGCGCAGCGGGCGTGACCCCATACGTACATGACGTAACGCGTGGCTTGGTACTGCGTAACCGTCGCATACCAAAGTAGCAGCTGGCTTGACCACATACATATATGATGTTACGCGGGACGCGGTGCCACAAACCCGTCGGATACAAAATGCTCATCCTTTACGAGTTTAGCAATATGGCGGAAAAGATTCGTGTGCTGATGGAGCTTGGTACACTACCGGTACGGGACTTCAGTTTTCTAAAAAAAAACATATACATACTTTTTTTTGAAGATATAAAACATTAAATTTTTTTCAAATAAAAAAATGATAATAGAGTTCCAAAATATTACAAAAAAAAATTGAAAAATTATAGGTTTTATAAATATTAAAATATGAAATTAACATTTAAAAAACCTTTGAAATTCACTGAAACAACCATAGGTTTTACAGACATTATAGTTAGGAATTAGCATTTAAAAAACCTTAGAAATTCACTGAAAAAACTATAGGTTTCAGGGACGTTATAGTTAGTTGGACATTTGACTCATATAAAACCAGAGAAATTCGCCCGTTATAGTTAGTTGAGCTAACTGTGACTCGCGCGCCCGCAATACACTGGTGATGACATATATATATATGTGTGTGTGTGTGTGTGTGTATATTACCTACTGGCGGTCGCCAGTAGGTAGTTATAGTTAGGACCCTGTTTCCATAGGAAATCCGCAACATTCTATTTGGAATAACTTTGGCGCGAAATTTTCAAAATAGGCGGGGCGCTCCGCTCCGCTCCTACCCTGAAAGTCTCGGGGGGATTCGTCAAGCGGGGGCTGAGAAAAAAGGGCGGTCCCAAAACGCGTTTTTCCCATGCATTTTTCCATAGGACCTTTAGACACAGCTACAGCCCGAACGGCTGAACAGAGTTACTTGAAATTTGGCAGAGAGGTAGTCCTCAGGTCAAGGAAGTGCCTTTTGTAGGTCTGGTGTAAATCTGTTCAGTAGTTCCTGAAAAAATAGCATTTAAATCAATATATATATCTGTGGCAGCTTACGGTGCGCTTACCGTGCGCTTACGGAAAGCTTACCGTACGCGTACGGTGACGTGCGCGAGCGCGATTCTGATTGGCTGTTAGATCTTAGTAAACATTTGAATCGGTCGAAACCAGGAAGCTGCGGCCGCCATTTTGTGTGTTTCACACAGAAAAAAAAAGGGAGATAACTTGAAAAGGGGGCAAGGAAGAGAGTTACAGACCCCCTAACATTTGAAAGGGGGTCAAAGAAGGACAGAAAAGTACAAAAAAAACATTTATTAATTTTAAAAAAAAATCGCGGGGTACGCGTACGGTAAGCTTACGGTAAGCTTACCGTACGCGTACGGTAGAAAAAAAAATAAAAAAAGAAATAAAATTCAGATTTAAGTGTTCAGATATTAGGGGGCTCTAAAAAGAGCCGTTGTGTTTATGAAGTGATTTGATTTTTTAGTGGTACCTACAAGTAAGTACCGATGCAGAGTCTAAGGTTCAAGAGGAAGACTCTGTTCCCTTCATCAGTGAAGTGTACACCATCTCCTCTATAAATGTCTTGCATGTCGTAACGCAAGTTGTTGTGGTAAATGGAACCCATACCATAGTCTCGGAGGAAAGCAGAAACAGATTTGTTGACGTGCTTTCTTGCTTTGTCAATCTGCGGACAAAAATGATTGGACCAGTTCCATTTTTGCCTTTGGCATATGTTAGAATATACAAAGGCAGTTTTAGGGAAAAGTGAAAACAGTTGTGCAAAGGTCTCCTTCATAAGTATTTCCAGACCTACCCCAGTCAAAGTGCCTAGGTCATTGCCACCACAGTGCACTATTATGAGGTCAGGGTGTTGGATTTGCATGAAGGATTTCACCAATGGCATCAATTGGTGCCACTTTAACCCTCTCTGACCAATCCATTTAATGTCTACATTTGGCAAAGCAAGGTCTCTCACCATACCTCTTTTTTCTGCATACTTTTCACTCCAGAAGACATAGCTGTGCCCTACAATCCACACTGTGAACATCTTCAAAGGAGATCTGGATGCACTCAGGAGGTGTCTTTCAGTAGAATGGGAAAAAGAAATGAAAGACAGTTTGGAAATGGAGGCATACATATTTTTTTTAAATAAAAAGAACTGATTGGCTGTTTCATACCATTCTACACTAAAAACTAGGCTGTATGTGTAAATATATAGAAGCATGTTTTGTATTGGTACAGAAAAATGTGTTACCAAAGAACAGTACTATGGATTTGCTATTAGGTTTGAAAAGTCAAGCACTCCTGCTCTTTGGAAATGAAACATTGTGTGGTGAACTTCTGACCTAACTCTACACAGCAGTGTTTCAAGAGCTGTTGCTATGGTAGCAGGCAGAAGTCAAGTTGGGGGAAGGGCACTAGGCTGAAGTCAAGTTGGGGGAAGGGTACTTTTGGAAAAGGGTTGGTTTTCAACCAATAGAAATGTGTGATTACATTTGAAAAAAAGGGGGAAGCACTGAGATTTGAAATTAACATGTATATGTGTGGAAAAAGAGAGGGAAACATTGCCATTATCTGGTTCTGCTGAGAGGAGAGAGGTGTACAGAACAGAGATCCTGGCTCTGATAATCTGCTGTTTGAGTGCCACATTTCTTTCACAACTAACTAATTTTAAAGGTGAGTTATGAGTTTGAGAGGGGATGTATATGGTAAATTAAGAAATGAATAATAGAATTGGAATTCCTTTTGTTGGAATTGTGTTTATCGTTTTGTGTTTTGGGAGAAATTTAAATGTGAGGAACATGTAAAAAAATATGGACTATGTTTTCACCATAAAATAAGGTGTATTGTTATAAATGAGGAATACTTTTAGGGTTTGAGGTTCCAGTCAGTAATGCAAATACATTCAGCATCACTAAGGCTGGTTGCCTTTGCTGGAGTGTAGTCAGTCACATAGGTTACACATGTTTCTGGTCTCAAAAAGCTGTTTGGACATGTACTTTTTTCAGAATCTGAAAAGTGGATTAAAAATGTGTCAGACTGTAAAAGTACTTATCACTTGCAAAAAAAAAGAGTAGTAAGTGTGCTTTCAAATTGGCAAAGAAATTTCGTTTTCTGACTAATATGAAACCATGACTCTGTGTGCAAAGAGGAATTATAGACAGAGATTTATTGCGTATTACTCTGGTAATTTTACAGTTGCATTAGTAGGAAAGGGGGAGGTATTTTTTCTGCAGAAGCAGACTCTTAGCACACACCCAGCTGCTTATCCTGTGGAATCATGCATAGTATTCACAACGGAGTGGGGTTTGAGGTTGCAGTCAGTAATGCAAATACATTCAGCATCACTAAGGCTGGTTGCCCTTGCTGGAGTGTAGTCAGTCACCCAGGTTACACATGTTTCTGGTCTGAAAAAGCTGTTTGGACATGTGCTTTTTTATGAATCTGAAAAGTGGATTAGAAATGTGTCAGACTGTAAAAGTACTTATCACTTGCAAAAAAAAAGAGTAGTAAGCGTGCTTTCAAATTGGCAAAGAAATTTCGTTTTCTGACTAATATGAAACCATGACTCTGTGTGCAAAGAGGAATTATAGACAGAGATTTTTTGCGTATTACTCTGGTAATTTTACCTTTCCATTAGATGGAAAGGGGGAGCTATTTTTTCTGCAGAAGCAGACTCTTAGCACACACCCAGCTGCTTATCCTGTGGAATCATGCATAGTATTCACAACCGAGTGGGGTTTGAGGTTGCAGTCAGTAATGCAAATACATTCAGCATCACTAAGGCTGGTTGCCCTTGCTGGAGTGTAGTCAGTCACCCAGGTTACACGTGTTTCTGGTCTGAAAAAGCTGTTTGGACATGTGCTTTTTTATGAATCTGAAAAGTGGATTCAAAATGTGTCAGACTGTAAAAGTACTTATCACTTGCCAAAAAAGCAGTAGGAAGTGTGCTTTGCAATTGGCAAAGAAATTTCGTTTTCTGCCTAATTTCAAACCATGACTCTGTGTGCACACAGGAATTGTTTTTAGATATTTAATTTGTGAAGGTGTTATTGTGATTTTCACTTGTAGGAAAGGGGTACATAGTATTTTAAGATTTGAAAAGATCATAAAAAATGTAGTAATATATTTAAATAAAATAAAGGAATTTTTTTTTAGTTTTTTTCAGGTATTGCTGAAGAGCAGTGAACAAAATTTAAGATGCCTACAAAATCCAGACTAAGGAAAAACCACAAAAAAAACTATATTTGAAGACAACTGGAGGACCTAAGTTAGTTGGAGCTGCTCATGTTGGGAAAAAGAGAAAGTCTTCTGGTAAGCAGACAAAATAATTTTTAAAGAACATCTTCAAAAAAAGGAAAAATGTACAAAATGTCTGTACTGGAAAGAATGTTTTAAATAGAAAGCAACAGGAAAAAATTGAGCATTTAGTTAATGCAAATATACCTTCAGAAACAATAAAGAATAACTTAAAAAGAAAAACAGCGTTTAAAGAGATACGTAGAAAAATGTTTCAGAGAAGAGTTATGTCCAATTTGATAAAGGATGTGAACAAATATAAGCAAAAGGCTAAATTTTATAAGAGAAAAAAATAAATTGAAGCCATTGCAGCAAAGGCATTAGAATTAAAAAGGAAACTATTCATTTTAATTTTGAACAGGATGCGTACATTAGATAAAATGGTTAATGTACTGAAATCACAAAGCAAAAGGAAAAGAATAGTGAAAAGAACAATTTTTTGTAAAGTGTTTTTAGGAGAATGGATGCATAGTTCAAGTAGTGAACCTTTTTTTAATGAAGAGAGTTATTTTCAAAGTAATAGTTTGCTGCATGCAGTTGACACCAGAGGTCGTGCTTATGAAGTGAAAAATGGTTGTATAATGGAGAAGGAGAAAATGGTTCCAAGAGATGAGGTACAAGTGATGGCGGATGAGGCTATGGGGAGACGTCCTAAAGCCCCAGTGTACACTTGGAATTGTAGTAGTATTTGCACTGTGCGTCAGGAATCTATTGATAAATTTCGTGAGTTTCTAAGAGAATATAGTCAAAAAAGTGTTAAACAGAAGATTAAGGTGCTTCAAAGTCTAGATCCATGCAGAGTGAGAGAGAATACTGGTTTGCAGGGACATTCTCTGGCTTGTCTATCTAGAAAAGTGTGTAAAAGTGTTTTTCATCATTTTAGGATGCTGGCTGTTCATCATACTGAAATGAGAAAGTTTGTGAGACGGTTGTATTTTGCTAAAAGTCCAGCAATAAAGTTAGATGAATTGAATAGGGCTCTGTTCCGTGGATCGGTATCAGATGTAGAGAAGGTTACTGATGAAATTCAGTTTTGTTACTTTGATCCTGAACAAGACAGTGCAGAAAAGGACACAGTAAATGAGGAAGAAGTGGAAGAGAATGTATAACCCTCTGTAAGTAAGACATTTAATGATCACATAACAAAATTTGCAATAATCTCTAATGAAAGACCAAATATTACTTGTATTTGTTGCCGCAGAACTCAATATAGAAAACAAACCAGGAATGTTGATCTCTACAGAAAAAGTGAAAATGAAGATAATTATAAGTGGAAGGATTTTGCCACATATATATTTCTTGAAAATTGTTTTGAATTGGGTGAAGATCAGCGTATTTGTAAATACTGTTACAACAAGTTAGAGGAAAATAGAATGCCGACCAGAGCTGTACATAATAATTTAGAATTGGATGTTATTCCTGCCGAACTTTCTGAATTAAATACATATGAGTCTATACTTATTCAATGTGTTCATCCGTTCCAGACCATAGTACGTATGGAGCCCAAAACTGGTAAATTACCTCCTTCAGATTTACTGAGAGGTTTAAAAGGTAGAGTGGTGTATTTGCCCTTGGATTTGAAAAAAAATATGCAAACTATTGATGCAGATACTTTGGAAACTGAACCATTAGTTATTCTGGTAAATGGTGTACCTACAAAGAATAAGAAGATTTGGCAGGAGCTGGTAGATGTACGGAAAGTACAAAGAGCAAATTTGTATTTGAAAAGGAATAACAAATGGTATGAATCAATTTATATAGAAGAAGAAGAAGAAGATTTACAAGAAGACACAGAAACACCAACTGGACAAATTGAAAAAGTGGACAAGTCAAAGGAAGAAGAAATTTATGAACATTTTAGCATACATCCTCTTCATTCAAAAGAAGTTATGGGAGACAATATTGATCTGTTTCAGATGAAGAAAGCAAAAGGAACTCCTGTGAGTGTATGGGAGGAGAGCTTGGAAGCTCGATGTTTTCCCCAGCTGTTTCCTACAGGATAAGGAGGACGATACGATGAACGTCCAGAACAGATTCCAGCTTCTGAGTATCGAATTACAAGACTATATGCAGAAGATCCCAGATTTCGACAAAGTATTCCTTATTTGTTCCATCTTTTATTTGAAAGCGACTTGTCAGCATTATCATATGCAGTAAATCACATTTTAAAAAGTGGAGTACATTTACAAAATGTGTCTGCTAAGGATTTTATGGAGAAAGTTCAGCACCGAGATGATCATTTGGAAACACAACTGATCAATCTGATGGCTTGTCAGCGTGGGACAAATGAATATTGGTACCGACGTCATGGTGAATTAAAATGCATGTTACGGAATTTAGGAACACCAACATGGTTCCTTACTCTAAGCTGTGCTGAGTACGCTTGGGATGATTTACTGGATTTTCTACGAGAGGCAAATTCAAACATTAAAAACATCGAATACAAGACAGCAGGAGAACTGTGCTCATTGGATCCGGTTAATGTTTGCAGATATTTCAATCATAGATTTGAGGCTATGATGTCCTTCATCTGCAATAAAAAAAATCCACCTCTTGGAGAAGTAGAGGATTTCTTTTGGAGAAAAGAGTACCAGGCAAGAGGTGCTCCTCATATTCATATGCTGTTGTGGATCAAGGATGCCCCAAAGTTTGGAACAGATACTGATGAAGCAGTGTTATCTTTCATTGAAGAATATGCAACATGTGCTATACCAAAAAGCACAGAAGAGAAAAAGTTAAAGGAGCAAGTTTTACGTTTCCAAAGTCATCGGTGTGGAAAATACTGTCGACGGAAATACAAGAGCAAAGATAAATACTACACTAAATGTCGATTTGGATTTCCTAGACCTGTTCTTTCAAATGGAAGAGTAAACAGTTTTATGTCATCTGTGAGACATACTATTACAAAAAAATCACCTAAGAATACCTACAACCTTAAAAGAAAAGAAGAATCAAAAAATATAAATGACTACAACCCAGTCATTTTATCCATGTGGAATGCTAACATGGATATACAGCATGTAGCTGACAATTCCATTGCTGTTGCTCGATATGTAACGTCTTACATTACTAAATCAGAAAAAAATGAATTGAAAGAAATGTGGGAAGAGATTTCTCACGAGAAGACTCTCAGTAAGAAGCTGTACAGTTTCAGTTTAAAGATGTTATCGCATCGAGAAATTGGATCCTATGAATGTTCAGATAGGTTATCTTCTGCAAGTCTCTACTCGAAATCAAGAAGAATAATTTGGGCAAGTTTAGGCCTTGCAGCAATGAGAAATCGGGTACTGAAATCTGTTGGAGAAATTGAATATTTGGCCGAGAATGACCCAGAAAGTACAGATATTTTGAAATCAAACATGTTGGACACATATTATCGCAAGAGAAGTCATCATCTAGAGAACATGTGTCTCTATGAAGTGCTGCAGAACTACATTTATTCACGGAAAGCCACAGAAGACATCAACAATGGAAAATATAAAGTCATTGGTGAGGAAGGATGTTTGGTGAAGCAAACAAAAGGAAGTTTGATAAATCACAGGAAGCTCAGTTGCGACACTACTGACAAAAAGGAATTTTACTACTTGGCTCTTTTACAGCTGTTTAAACCATGGCGTACAGAGGATGACCTACTGGGAGAATTTCAAAGCTATGAAGATTCATTTAATGCTTGCAAAGACACCATACAATGCAGTACATTAACAAATTATGTGCAAATATTAAATGAAGAAATTGAACAGGAAACTACAATTGCAGCTGAAGTAGCTAGAGACAGTTCTCAAGACAGCCAAAGTTCAGGAACACTCAGTCAAGATCCCCTAGGACAACCAATCGTTGAAAATGAAGCTGCAATAGCCATGAATGAAGTGGAAACGGCTATGAATCAAGCTCAAGAAGAATTTATAGACTTACCAAATTTGGAAAGACAACTGAATGAAGAGCAGCAACAAATTTATGAAGAGATCAGAAACAAAATTGATCACGGATTACTACATGAAAAAAAAGAGTGCTCATGCACATCATTTCATCCAATCAGGATGTATGTAAGCGGACAAGCTGGAACTGGAAAATTTTCTTAATGAAAGTCATCAGAAGCTACCTACAACAAACAACAGATTCAACTTTGTCTTGTGTGGTTACTGCTCCAACTGGGTTAGCAGCATATAATATAAAAGGAATCACCTTACATCATTTGCTAATGTTACCAGTGGAGCATGAGAACAAAATACAATACCACAAGCTAACTGGAGAAGCATGCTTGGAAGTTTCAAGAGTATTGAAGAAGATGCAAGTTCTCATTATTGATGAGGTGAGCATGGTATCAAACTTAATGCTTGCCTTTGTGCATTTAAGAATTCAGCAAATTCTAAGGACAGACTATGACGTGTTATTTGGTGGAAAACATGTCATAGTTTTCGGGGATCTTCTACAGCTTACTCCAGTTAAAGGACAACCAGTGTTTAATACTGTGACACATGAAGACACAAAGAAGTCATTGGGAAGCATTGGTAATGCAAATATTTGGTCCTTCTTTGAGTACAAGGAACTTACTACTAATATGAGGCAAGCAAACGATGAAGAATATGGAAGTTGTAGGAGGAGCCAAGATGGCGATCGGGACGGCAGCGTAGGCTCCCGGCTCCGTGAACCTCCACATCCCGCACAGATATCCTGCATGAGATCCTTAGCCTGCGCTATATGCCCGTGTTGGTGGCTGAGAGCGGCAACCGATCGTGTGATTCTGAAGTTTCTGGCGGCGGTACCGCCAGAGAAATGTCCATTTGAAGTTTGCGGCCTGTGCAACCCTGGAACCGGGACCTCGGGTGGACAACATGGCGGGGCGGCAGTTCAACAACAGCGGCCATTGGTGACTGGGTGGAGTCGGAGTACCGGAGCGGTGCGAATATTGGCCTGAATTTCGCTGTGGTCATTCCTACCACTGAGCGTAGCGGAACGAGTGCATGCCCGGGGTGGCAATTCCAGGATTCTCCAGTAATTACCGGAGCCTTCGCCGGTGAGCTGCCCGGACGCTGCCCGTAACTCGTCCCGATTTCCGCGGGCTGCTCCCGGATTTCCGCGGGCGCTGGTCCGTGGTGGGGATGACTGTTACCTGTGGCCACACACTGGATATATATTTTTGCCTGCCCCCGGAACCCTGTTTCCAGTGACATGGAACTTGATGCGCCTGTGCCTGAGTCCTGGTCCCAGTCTGGGATGACCCTACCCGGCGGCCATCTTGCTAGGATGGAGTCTATCATCCTGTACACTGGGTCTCAGCAAGATTGGGAGTGTGTGCCTAAGAGGAGCGTAGCGGAGTGGGCGCCGGGAGCTGTGCTGGGGTACGGTGACCTTCTCGGAGCTCTCGGTGCCCTTCATTCCACCCTGGTTCACGGCGCCTCGGTATTGGGGAGAAAGCTTGATAGTGTTGCTTCAGCGTCGGAACAGTTGCGATCTGCCTGTCCCCAGGTACACAGGGACTTGTCACACTTCACACAGGAGGACAGTGTCGTGGCCGCCCCTGTGAATAGGGGAAAGCTGGAAACTTCGGACAATGTGCCAACGTGTGATCGGCTGGCTGTGGGTCCGGTCTGTTCCGGAGGTTTTGGATTTGAGCGGGGGGTGGTGGCTTTGTCCCACGCGCAGCCTCCGGCGACCCAGGCAATATTCCAGCAACAGTCGCCTGCTCTGGCTGATTCCGCCTTCCTGGACCTTGTGTGTAGTACGGATCCTGGGGCAGTACTGGGAAAGATGGTCCTCCATAATGTTGACTGTGTTGGTGTTCAGAGACGTCCACCCTACATGTGTGTGTCGCTTCCTGGTCTTTTTTGGACGCTCCTCTCCCTTGTAACATTGGACATGGCACTGGGTCGATGGGTATGCATGGGTGGATTCGCAAAGAGTGGCCAAGGATAAGGCTGATCCTTCAGAGGTTGTCATCTAACAGGCGGGCGGGCATAGGGGTTGCGTGCTCTCACGGCATAACTAATAGTGTAATAGGTGCATAATGCTCCCCATTTTTTTCTTTGACATGGTCGATTTTGTGTTTGTTTACTGTTTGCTTTGGGGAGGAACATATTGTGCGGGAGGGAGAAGCCGGGGGCATGTTTTGAAGGCCCTCCTCCAGTTTATTAACACTCTCTCTACTCCCCCGTCTGGTGGGGTTTCCTTTCTTACTCCTTTTTCTCTGTTTCTTCTATATTTCGGGTCTGGTTCCGGGGCGACAGGCACACTGCTGGGGGGGGGGGCCGTACTCATCTGCAGAGGTGCAGGGTGGGGGGTTGGGGGAGGGGATTCTTTAGTTTTTTACTTTGTTTCTATGGCCTCCTTTTTCTTCTCTTATTCTTCTTTGTCTTCTTTTCTGGGGTCAGCACGGTAGGTCTCCTTTGCTGCCAATCACTGCTTTTTTATGTGTGCCTCAATTTCCGTGGTGTTTTCTGGGTCTTAGGGCAGGGGATTGCAGGCGCAAATGGCCGTGATATTCCTCCACATCCTGAACCTCCTGTTTCAGCGCCATTGCCTTGATAGATTGCGGTTTATTGTTGGCGTTTACTATTCTGCCTGCCATTTTTTGCTGCTGGGAAATTGTTTGGCACCTGATCCTTCTATCCCTTATTATAAAATGAAAACCTTTTGTATCCTGGTCCCTACTTGGGCTGTTCAGTGGCCAAGAGTATGCTAGCATGTAGAATCTGCTCCCCGAGGTGCTGCCTGTGATTAAAATTTGCTTCTGTTACTCTGACTGCTTAGCGGCCGGCCCCGGGGGTTGTAGGCCCATACTTGTCTTTTGTTGAAATGTCAATAAAGGTTTTTACAAAAAAAAAAAAAAAGAAAAAAAAAAAGAATATGGAAGTATTCTGAAAGATATCAGAATTGGACTACTCACTGAAGCTGACACAAAAGCATTACAGAGTCGGTTGCTACATAATTTATTTCCAAAGGAAGAAATAGTTGCAGAGAAGATATACAATAACATTGCAGAAAAGAAAAGTGTCATCTGCTTAATGCCAACTCTACGTGAATGCTCAATATTAAATGAGGAGCTTTTGAAATTGGAAAAGGAAGATATCAGGAAATTGGAAGCAGTGGACAAAATTCAGGATGGAAGAATTACTATCACATTAACAGGCAAACTGAAAAATAAATTGGATTCACTAGAGAAGAACATTTCCAAAACTGCTGGATTAGAAAAAAATCTATATGTTTGCATGAACTGTAGAGTATTTTTAAGGCGAAATTTGGATGTTGAAAAAGGTTTAGTTAATGGAGCTATGGGAAGAGTTGTGGGTTTTATTAATTATCAGAAAAATGATGGAATTGAATGTTTAAAAATAAAATTTGATCAGATAGAAGAAGTTATAGACATTTGTCGTTGTACAGTTCGTTTCATGCTTGTGAAAGACTTATATGTACAAAGGAAACAGTTTCCGTTTTCTCTAGCATATGCTGTAACTATTCACAAGTCTCAAGGATTGACTGTAGATTGTGCTTTTGTAAACATTGGTTCAACTGTGTTCAAAGAAGGTATGGCTTATGTAGCTTTGTCACGAGTGAAAACATTATCTGGTTTATTCATGATAGACTTTGATGATTCAAAAGTTAGTGCAGATACAAACTGTGTAAAGGAGTATAATAGATTACGAAGAACCTATGCTCCTCATTTAGGTCAGTATCCTGTGTTAGAGAAACGTGTAGTTTCTCGTAAAAGGAGAATTGAAAATATCTGTAATGAGGATGTAGAGAGGAGGAAAAAAAAGAGGAGTGATGTAATTGCAAGCAAAAAGAAAAAGGAAAATGAAGAAGAGGTTGTAGGATGTCATTTTGAAAATAGCTCTGGTGTCAACTGCTACGCTAATGTAGTGCTGAATGTTGCTTTTTATCTGGAAAGTTTGCAAGAGCAGATAATAGTAAATCAGAGAAAAAGATTCTGTTCTGAGTTGAGTCTCCTTTTTCAAAAGCTGAGTAATGATAAAACTAAAATAGAAAGTGCTACTGAAATTAGAAAACTTTTAGATGTATGTTCAGGACGAACACAGTTTTCTCAAAATGTACAGCAAGACGCACAGGAATTCTTGATGTATTTTCTTCAGGTACTGGAAGAAGAAGGGGTGCCAATTCAAAATATGTTTGGTGTCTCTTATAAATGGGAACATAGTTGTGAAAACTGTTTCAATACATGTGGCTGTAATGTTGATTCTGAAAGGTTTATTTATTTAACATTGCCAGACAGTAAAACAGTCACTTTTGCTAAATTAGTTAAAGATGCTAATCATAGCATGGAATGCGGTGAGTGTAAATCTGACATGTTTTCAACGTTAATTTTAAAGGAATACGGACAGTATGTAATTTTCAATGATGCAACGATGTACAGCTGATGGTTCAAAATTGGATACTTTAATAAAGAAGTTTATAGGACAGCAATCATCAATTTCAGGAAAAACTTTTGTAACAGTTGCAATAATTTTCCATGAAGGACCTACTGTTACTTCTGGACATTACACAGTTTATCTTAAATGTGAAAAAGGCTGGACACTGTGTAATGATTCCCAATTGATTTTCAAGCAACGTTTGCCTTTTGATTTAGCAAATTCCTATCTAATCTTCCTGAAACGTAAATTTTAGAGAGACTTGGCAAGATCTGTACAAAACAATTTTACCATTTTATTGGATTAGCATTGGAATTTTCAAAAAAAAAAAAATTTCAAATTACCATTTGGCCTAATGGAAAGGTAACCAATTGTAATGTGGACTTATTTAATTCCTAAAGAATCTTTCGGAAACCAAAAATGTAGAGAAAATCGGTAACATCTGTACAATTTAAATTTTGGAATTTTATTGGATTACCATTGGAAATTTATTCAAAAAAGATTTTTTAAATTACTATTTGGCCATAAGGAAAAGTAACCAATTGTATTGTGGACTTATTTAATTATTAATTAATCTTTCAGAAACCAAAATGTTAGAGAGAATCGGTAACATCTGTACAATTTAAATTTTGGAATTTTATTAGATTACCATTGGAAATTTAATCAAAAAAGAATTTTAAAATTACTATTTGGTCTAAAGGAAATGTAACCAGATGTATTGTGGAGTTATTTGAGATATATTATTTTTGAGATTATGCTTCTGTAACAAAATTGTCAGACGGTATTTTAAGGAAATAGTTATTGTTATTAGATGATATTTTTTTAGAATATTATGCTTTTCTATAATGTTATGTTTAAGTAAAAAGAGATTCTGGGCTTTTTTTAAAAAATCTTTGAGATTGTTATTTTTTTTTTGCCCGCTGTTATGTGATGAATGCAATTGCTTTCACGATTTATAGTGAAATGCAATATATTCTGAAAACAGCAAAAAAAAGGCAAAAATTTTTTGGGGGAAAATATGTAAATACGTGTACTGTGTTATATAATGATTTATTAAATATTAATACTTTTTTCTTTTTTTTCAGATTGTGAAAGAAAATTTTCGAAAAAAACCTACCATTTTTTCAAGTAATTTCAATTAAATTTTAATTAAAAATTAAATTGTTGGGTGGGTCAGGTAAGTCAGAAATTAGATGGTCCCTTTCTTCCACTTCTCCTCAAACAGATTTTTAGTATTTAGTTATTAATTCCTCTAGGATCTTGAGATGTGGTAATTGATTTTTTGTGTTTTAAAAAAAAAAAAAAAAAAAGTTTTAAAGAAAAAAAAAAAAATTGAGAGGTAAGGTTGGCTCTTAAAAGAGCCGTTGTGTTCATGCAGGGACAGAGGAAAGGAAGAATGGGAACATTAGCTGGTAGGACATATGTGCTGGTCTATTTTGTTGTTAATGAGGGGAAGACTGGTCTCCCTATGAACAATTAGACCATGGCAAAATGAACACCGCATAGTAACCCTCGCAAACCGATGGTTCGTTTCCACAGGATCAGAAAAAGGTGAATCTGCCCCCACAGATGAAGGGCTCTGCTGAGCTTCCGAAGAAGGACTCAGCTGAGCTGCTGTGGATGTGCTTGCTCGACTTACTGAAGGGTTGCCTCTAGTATGTCGTGCATGTTTCCTAGGATGTACATCCTCAAGGTGTCTCAACATAGTGTGATTCCCGAAGGAATACTTCTTGTTGGGATTTCCTCTCGAAAGTACACGCTGGCACAGCTTGCAAGTCACCAATGCAGCATTGACTTTTTTCTCACCCTCAGGAAAACTGAAATACTCCCATATGAAAGAGCTCTTCTGTTTTCTCTTTCTCTGCCTGATGGTGGTGCTGCTAGCCTCACTCTCAGCAGAAGAGTGCTGTTCTGCCATCGTATCACAAAGACAAGTCAGCTCCTTCTCCTAAGGGATCACAAGCAGAAATGAGGGGAATGGGTGTGGTGTAGGAGAGTTCTAGAACTGAAACTACTTTGAACCAATCAAAAGTTTTGTTTTATGATCACATGACCCACCGTGCGTGTACGTTACGCTTACGTTACGCTTACGGAGCGCTTACGGTGCGCTTACGGTAAAAGTACGCATGCGCGTAAAAAAGACACGCGCTCGCGCGCATGCGCATAACAGTCACTCCCCAACTTCCGCGTAACGTGCGCGTGTAGCGTACACGCTTACGAGCGCCATACGCAGTACGCACGGCTACGTAAATTGCGTAACCATACGCAAAATTAGTAGTAATATTACGAACATTACGCAAACCGTACGCTTACCGTAAGCTTACCGTACGCGTACTTAAAAAAAAAAAAAAAAAGGAAAAAAAGAATTTCTATGTTATACTAATATATCTTACCTGTTTGGTTAAAAAAAAAGAGAAAAATTAATATATTGCAGAATTTAAAAAAAAAATAAATAAATAGTGTTTTAAGAGAATATAAAGTTAAAAAAAAAAAAAACTTGCATTTTTTTAAAAAAAACACATATAATATAATAATTTATAATAAAAAAATCATACAAAATCAATGAAAAAACCATGGAAATCACACATGTTTTAGGTAAGAATTATCATTTAAAAAACCATACAAATTCACTGAAAAAACCATGGGTTTCACACACGTTATAGTTAGGAATTAGCATTTAAAAAACCTTGCAAATTCACTGAAAAAACCATAGGTTTCACACACGTTATAGTTAGGAATTAGCACTTAAAAAACCTTGCAAATTCACTGAAAAAACCATAGGTTTCACACACGTTATAGTTAGGAATTAGCATTTAAAAAACCTTGCAAATTCAGTGAAAAAACCATAGGTTTCACACACGTTATAGTTAGCGGACATTTCACTCATAAAAAACCATTGAAATTCCCCCGTTATAGTTAGTTAAGCTAACTATAACTCGCGCACCCGCAATCCACTGCTGATGACGTCACATATTACATCACTCATGACATGGTCAGTGACATCACTCATAATTTGTTCTTTACATGTATTTATGTGTGGAGCAACAAAATTATAGACAGAACAGCACCAGGGAGAGAAAGAAGCAGGGAGTGGGGGGACGGGGGGAGACGGGCAGAATGGCAGGCATGCACAATTAAGGATAGCACAAGTTTAGACAAACAGTGGCCAAAATGAAACACACCAACAAGGAGCACAAGTCACACAACTCGCCAACATCACACCAGTGAACGAGCATAGAGGTGAAAACCACGCTGCATTCATAGAGGATGTGTACAAAGGCGGGTCGTTGGTGTTGTGGGATGTCTGTGGCCGTGGTCATCATGGGTGAGATGCCCAGCACGTGGCACATGGGCGAGTTCACTGTCTGTTACGTTGCAAACAGCTGCACCTCCCTCCTGACACAGTGTTTTGCTCTAATTAGAGCTCTTCAGAGAGGTATAGCTTTGTCCAGACACAAGGGAGCACCCAGTATAAGTCAAAGAAATACCCTTTCAGGCATAGAGTGATGAATAAATTATGCAAAAAAGAAGCAGAGAACTCTGGGTAGTTCTCAAGTTTAGGTGGAAAGCAGCTCCTGTATGGAGCACTCTCAACACCAGCGACACTCTAGATCTGCTCACCTCAAATGTCTGTTTTTCTATCAAAATCTTTAAGCATAGGATTAGCACAGTACCATCCACGCCGAGATAGATAAGGACAAAGTCTTTTGCCATTTGTACAGCAGAGTCTTTAAGCATAGGACTAGCACAGTGCTGTCCTTGCCGAGCTGTAAAATGACAAAAGCCAATTACCACGCCAGGCACAGTATTACAGCTTTGATTTGGTAAAATACCAATCAAGCCAACCTGAAATGAGTAAAAGCAAACCCTGACACAGTGTTTCGCTCTAATTAGAGCTCTTCAGAGAGGTATAGCTTTGTCCAGACACAAGGGAGCACCCAGTATAAGTCAAAGAAATACCCTTTCAGGCATAGAGTGATGAATAAATTATTCAAAAAAGAAACAGAGAACTCTGGGTAGTTCTCAAGTTTAGGTGGAAAGCAGCTCCTGTATGGAGCACTCTCAACACCAGCGACACTCTAGATCTGCTCACCTCAAATGTCTGTTTTTCTATCAGAATCTTTAAGCATAGGATTAGCACAGTACCATCCACGCCGAGATAGATAAGGACAAAGTCTTTTGCCATTTGTACAGCAAAGTCTTTAAGCATAGGACTAGCACAGTGCTGTCCTTGCCGAGCTGTAAAATGACAAAAGCCAATTACCACGCCAGGCACAGTATTACAGCTTTGAATTGGTAAAATACCAATCAAGCCAACCTGAAATGAGTAAAAGCAAACCCTGACACAGTGTTTCACTCTAATTAGAGCTCTTCAGAGAGGTATAGCTTTGTCCAGACACAAGGGAGCACCCAGTATAAGTCAAAGAAATACCCTTTCAGGCATAGAGTGACGAATAAATTATGCAAAAAAGAAGCAGAGAACTCTGGGTAGTTCTCAAGTTTAGGTGGAAAGCAGCTCCTGTATGGAGCACTCTCAACACCAGCGACACTCTAGATCTGCTAAACTCAAATGTCTGTTTTTCTATCAAAATCTTTAAGCATAGGATTAGCACAGTACCATCCACGCCAAGATAGATAAGGACAAAGTCTTTTGCCATTTGTACAGCAAAGTCTTTAAGCATAGGACTAGCACAGTGCTGTCCTTGCCGAGCTGTAAAATGACAAAAGCCAATTACCACGCCAGGCACAGTATTACAGCTTTGAATTGGTAAAATACCAATCAAGCCAACCTGAAATGAGTAAAAGCAAACCCTGACACAGTGTTTCGCTCTAATTAGAGCTCTTCAGAGAGGTATAGCTTTGTCCAGACACAAGGGAGCACCCAGTATAAGTCAAAGAAATACCCTTTCAGGCATAGAGTGATGAATAAATTATTCAAAAAAGAAGCAGAGAACTCTGGGTAGTTCTCAAGTTTAGGTGGAAAGCAGCTCCTGTATGGAGCACTCTCAACACCAGCGACACTCTAGATCTGCTCACCTCCAATGTCTGTTTTTCTATCAGAATCTTTAAGCATAGGATTAGCACAGTACCATCCACGCCGAGATAGATAAGGACAAAGTCTTTTGCCATTTGTACAGCAAAGTCTTTAAGCATAGGACTAGCACAGTGCTGTCCTTGCCGAGCTGTAAAATGACAAAAGCCAATTACCACGCCAGGCACAGTATTACAGCTTTGAATTGGTAAAATACCAATCAAGCCAACCTGAAATGAGTAAAAGCAAACCCTGACACAGTGCTTCGCTCTAATTAGAGCTCTTCAGAGAGGTATAGCTTTGTCCAGACACAAGGAAGCACCCAGTATAAGTCAAAGAAATACCCTTTCAGGCATAGAGTGACGAATAAATTATGCAAAAAAGAAGCAGAGAACTCTGGGTAGGTCTCAAGTTTAGGTGGAAAGCAGCTCCTGTATGGAGCACTCTCAACACCAGCGACACTCTAGATCTGCTCACCTCAAATGTCTGTTTTTCTATCAAAATCTTTAAGCATAGGATTAGCACAGTACCATCCACGCCGAAATAGATAAGGACAAAGTCTTTTGCCATTTGTACAGCAAAGTCTTTAAGCATAGGACTAGCACAGTGCTGTCCTTGCCGAGCTGTAAAATGACAAAAGCCAATTACCACTCCAGGCCCAGTATTAGAGCTTTGAATTGGTAAAATACCAATCAAGCCAACCTGAAATGAGTAAAAGCAAACCCCTAACACAGTGTTTCGCTCTAATTAGAGCTCTTCAGAGAGGTATAGCTTTGTCCAGACACAAGGGAGCACCCAGTATAAGTCAAAGAAATACCCTTTCAGGCATAGAGTGATGAATAAATTATGCAAAAAAGAAGCAGAGAACTCTGGGTAGTTCTCAAGTTTAGGTGGAAAGCAGCTCCTGTATGGAGCACTCTCAACACCAGCGACACTCTAGATCTGCTCACCTCAAATGTCTGTTTTTCTATCAAAATCTTTAAGCATAGGATTAGCACAGTACCATCCACGCCGAGGTAGATAAGGACAAAGTCTTTTGCCATTTGTACAGCAAAGTCTTTAAGCATAGGACTAGCACAGGGCTGTCCTTGCCGAGCTGTAAAATTACAAAAGCCAATTACCACTCCAGGCACAATATTACAGCTTTGAATTGGTAAAATACCAATCAAGCCAACCTGAAATGAGTAAAAGCAATATATATATATATATATATATATATATATATGTATATTACAATTTGTTTCACCACATCCCCTTGTTCAGGTGTAAACAAGGGAACGAGGTTCTTCGAAACGCGTAACCTGGTGCAATAAAATCTAAAGCTGGTGAAACTTTATCCTGAGTGACCGCCTATCTGGTGAAATTAATTGTAATTGGGAAGTCGGTGGGCTTTGCCAGCATGACACTCCAAATGCCACGGGCGAGAGAAGGGCAGTAGAAGCAACCCGTATTGATATATATATATATATATATATATATATATATATATATATATATATATATATATATATATATATATATATTATCTACTGGCGGTTGCCAGAAGATAGTTATAGTTAGGATCGTGTTTCCATAGGAAATCTGAAAATTCTATTTTGAATAACTTTGGCGCCGGTTGACGAATCCTCGCGAAATTTTCAAAACTAATGGGGTGCTCCGCTCAGCTCCTACCCTGAACGTCTCGGGGTGATTCGTCAAGCGGGGCCGAGAAAAAAGAGGGGTCCCAAAACGTGTTTTCCCCATGCATTTTCCCATAGGACCTTTAGTCAAAGGTACAGCTCGAACGGCTGAACTGAATTACTTGAAATTTGGCAAAGAGGTAGTCCTCGGGTCAAGGAAGTGCCTTTTGCATATATGGAGTCAATCTGTTTAGTATTTCCTGAGAAAATAGCATTTGAAAGAATATAAATATCTATAAGCGCGCACCGTGCGCGCACCGTGCGCGCACCCTAACGTGCGCGAGTGTAATTCAGATTGGTTGTTACATGTCAGTCAACGTTCGAATCGGTCGAAATCAGGAAGTGCCGGCCGCCATTTTGTTTGTTTTGGGTGCGAGAGTGAAAAAGAGAGGTGGCGAACGTGAAAAGGGGGCAGGGTAGAGAGTTCCTGACCCCCTAGCCTTTGTCATGGGGTCCCTAAAGGACCCCGAATGGTGAAAAAACATTTTAATTTTTTTTAAAAAATATCACGAGGTGCGCGCACGGTGAAAAAAAAATATAAATAAATAAATAATACATACATAACTTAGCATTTAAAAAAACGTACAAATTCACTTAAAAAACCATAGGTTTCACACACGTTATAGTTAGAAATTAGCATTTAAAAAACCTTGCAAATTCACTTAAAAAACCATAGGTTTCACACATGTTATAGTTAGGTGGACATTTCACTCGTAAAAAACCAATGAAATTCCCCCGTTATAGTTAGTTCAGATAACTATAACTCGCGCGACCGCCACTCTATCACAAGGATGATTTCATCAGTGATGTCATGAGTGATGCCACTGACCATGTCATGAGTGATGTAATATGTGATGTCATGAGCAGTGGATCGCGGGCGTGCGAGTTATAGTTATCTGAACTAACTATAACAGGGGAATTTCATTGGTTTTTTACGAGTGAAATGTCCACCTAACTATAACATGTGTGAAACCTATGGTTTTTTAAGTGAATATATATATATATATGTACACACACACACACATATATACATATATACATATGCCAATAACATGAAATCTATTTAAAAAGCATTCTATTATAAATCAAAACATTAAACTAATACTCTTTAAACTTACATTTCCCACTCCAGTCAGTACAACAGTAGGGAAAGTGTTGGATAGCAGATAGGTAAAAATTACTATTCTCTCGCTAGTCAGTGCAACATTAGCGAAAGTGTTGGATTGCAGAGGGGTAAAAATTAGTATTCCCGCTCCAGTCAGTTCTATATTAAAAAGAAACAAAATATCAACAACAACAACAAAAATATTAAAAAAACAAAATAAATTAAAAAAAAAATTGTTTTTAAACTTAACATACAGATTATATGATAAAATGTACTTCCATAATCAACATAATTAATTATTAATTAAAGAAATATTATTAATTAAAAAACAAACTAAAACACATAAAATGTACTTCACTTTCCACCCTTTACCCCTATAATCTCCACAACCCATAGCTAAAATGAAACTGTAAAAAAATTACTTACACAATTAAAATGTATTTTCAATTAAAAATACTACTAGTATTCAACAACTAATTATAAAGTAAGTAAAATGTATTTACTCCCCACCCTTTACCCCTATAAAACCAAAACCCACACAATAAATAAACAAGTACCCTAATTAAATATCAATTCATTAATTAATATTAATGATCTACTAATTATTAGTTTGTTAAACATAAATTGATTCCCACCCTTTCCCCATGTAAACCTCACAACCTGCATCTAAAATTAATTACACAATTTCCATATTTAACTTTCAATTAATTAGCTTATGCTAATTAACAACTAAGGACCCGATTACGATCGAGCTTTCCGATGACTCGCGCTGCTTCCTTTTTACTATTAGCTGGGTAAAACATAGTTTCAAACTAGTTTCATTTCAGTTTCTCAGACAACATTTCGATAGTGTGTTTCTTCTAAAACGGTGTAATCCTGCCAAAGGGGCAAGAACCTTTTGTCTTTTAACTGGGTTATCCAGACCATGGACATTTCAGAAAACAATGTCAACTGTGAGAGATGTAGATGTGTAACATAACAGATAGAAAACACAAAAGAATAGAGAGGGAAAGAAGATGAAAAGAGATTAAAAAAACCCACTAACATGGAGGATCAAGGGACAGAGCCCTGTCCTGTAATACCCCAGCATGAGAAGAAAAAAATGATATACATGTCAGTAACATCACAAGATAGATATCAGAGCATGAATAAAAATGTTTTAAATAACATAGACTTAAGAATAACATATATGAGTAGGCTAAGACATATATTGATAAACATCCATATAATTTATGCCACATCTCATATTGAATTTTTTAAGCATAGGTTGCAAACCAATACATTATGTTCTTTGTGTCATTGCATTTGTGGAATCAGACAAACCTGGATATATATATATTTACCTTTGATAAAATGTTCCTTTTTGTGTGGTTAACCCCATTTCGTTGCTGAATTTTATTGCTGGTTTTTAGACACTACATACTGAGGTACTCTGTGCAATGACCCTTAAAACATATAGAAACTGGATAACTCCTGATTGGCTTATGTAATGTTTCCATAAGGCCATACTATATGGCATGGAAAACACCTTCGGCCTAAAAAGTCACCTATGGACCGGAGCACTAATTGTGCTATTCACTATTGTGGCAAAGAAAAACATGGCTTCAGGCTTACCATTGTAACTTCGCTATTACAGTGTAAAATCTGTGGTGTGACCTATTAAAAAAACTTTGGAAACAGGTAAAAAGTTCAGTTTAAATATTAATAATATACCCCATGTAAGTCGTGTAGATCACAAGGTTCGGCACATGGTATTTAAAAGTAGGACATGTAGAAATATAATGTTAACATGTCTCTAGAGTGACAAGACCCTGAAAGCTATTTTCACTGTGGTGAGCCTAGCTGTTAAACTCAGAAAATAAGAATACAGATTAAAATAATAATAATAATAATAATATTAATAATAATAATGTACCTTAGGAATGGGACAAGTTAAAACAAATAATTAAAGTACTCTGTTTAGTAAGTAACTAAAACCCAATCCAATAAGGAAGTTGGATTTTTATTAAATATTAAGGAATATTAAGGAACTGTAACTTTAGGAAATTTGCCTATTCCTTGCTTGAAGTTCCTGGAGGCTTATTTGCTTCAAATCTCCAGCTCTCCCAGCCTGTTCTCAGATCAGGAAGAGGTGTGAAAGACGCATGGAATTCCTCTCAGGAACAGAAAATAAGGTAAACTGAATGAAATGAAATGAAATGAAATGAAATGAAATGAAAAGAGGAATTTAATAAAGCGCACTGCGGCCAAAGCGGCTTCCTGGCGCTGGGGGCTCAAACATGCTCACAGAGAAAACCCAAAAGGACTAGCCGGGAAAAGCCTGGGAAAAAAGAAAAGTTTTGAGGGCCTTGCGGAAGTGACGGTAGATGGGGATGGAGCGGATAGCAAGAGGAAGGCTATTCCAAAGCCGAGGGGCCAGAACCGAGAAACGAGTGCCCCCGGTACGAGTTTTACGAAAGCGGGGAATGTGAAGCAAAGACAATGATGAGGAACGAAGAGTGCGAGCGGGGGCATGAGAGGTGATAAGGGAGTTAATGAACAGTGGGGCAGAACGATGGTGGGCCAGGAAGGCCAGGCAGGCAAGTTTAAAAGAAGATCTGAAATGTACTGGGAGCCAGTGGAGAGACCTAAGGGCCGGAGTGATGTGAGAGCATTTGGGTAAGCGAAGAATAAGTCGGGCCGCCTGATGTTGGATGGCCTGAAGACGGCGGGCTTCATAGGCCGGGATGCCAACATACAGGCTATTCCCATAGTCAAGGCGGGAGATGATTAAAGCGATGACTATAGTTTTGAGAGCATCAACCGAAAAAAAACGAGAGATCTTGCGAATGATACGAAGGGAAAAGAAACATGAAGAAACAACAGAACTAATTTGTGAGTGCATAGACAGGTCTTGGCTGATCTTGATGCCCAAAGTCCGGACAGAAGAGACGGGTACCGGGGGAGGACCAAAAGAAAGAGGCCAATGAACAGGGGACCAAGGGTTGGAAGGACCACCGGTGAGGACAAGCTCCGTTTTATCCGGATTGAGCTTCAAATGATTGGAGCTCATCTACTGCGAAATAAAAACTAGAGTAGAGCAAAATTTGGGAGGGGAAAGAGAAGGGGATGAAAGATCGAAAACAAGCTGGAGGTCATCAGCGTAGTTATACACAGAAACCCCCAGCTCGAGAAGAGAAGAGACAAGAGGGCGGATATAAAGATTGAAAAGAAGAGGGGAAAGAGAAGAGCCCAGAGAGAGAGAGACAGAGAGGACTCTTCTGAGCTCAATTAATATGTAGGATGCTGAGTATACCCTTCCTATCGACATCCCAGTGTCAAATCATGCATGGGACAAGGTTCTTGTGTCCTTCAAAAGAGAGCAAACAGGATGCCAAGACAATTCTTGTGTATTCCTTTTGTGGATTCTGAACAACTCTACTTTTGTCCTATCGGACTACTGTCTCTAAATTTGTTGTGGGAACAGTACCTGCTTCAAAACTAAAAAGTTACATGTGGATTTCCCTACAACACTCCCACACACATCTCTAGTCCTCAAATCCCAGGTTTAGTGTGGTTGAAAATGTTCACAATCTTTAAAATGCCTTAGCACATGGTAATGTGAGTCTGTCTGAAGTAAGGGAACGTTTACCCCTTTGGTTAGGGAGTGCCCAGGAGCCACCCCCACTCAATAGCTAGTGCCAAGCATAAATGTGGCACCTTCTTAAGAATACTGCTAGACACGTGAAAGGTTATCAGGCAGACCAAAACCTGCTGCACTTTTCATCTGTGACCTGTGAAAAGGATCTGAGGATGTTGCACCCCCTTTCACTTCAAATCCAATGCCTCACCGACTCCACCCTGACGCCAAGTGACTCCGTTTTCGCCGCTACCCATGGTTTTCTACTTTTACAATTGTCCTATGTATTGTGTATTCACAATTACTATAGCCTTGTGTACCTCCGCATTGCTCTGTCATTCAACATTTTTCTTAGGTGTAATGCAGTCGTGTTTATTTTCCTATTCATCAAGGTAAAATAAACACACCTGTATTGACACTTTTGCTTTGGTGTTTGTGGGTATTGTGCTTGTGCTGCCTGTGTGTGTGCATTCAATAGTGTGTTTATGTTGTTTGTGCGGCATAAGGGGCATAACACATTTCCTACATAAACATTATGACACATTCACAACACATATGTAGTAAATCAGTACACCGCTGCTAGTACACCGCCAACACAACACAAACATCTAAATCAGCTTGCCACAAACCCGCCAGCATGACAGCAAAGGAGTACTGTTAGACAACAGAGAAAACCGCTGCAGTCTCACTTGCCGCAAAATCTAAATACAGAGGGCAGACCACCATCAGCTTGACAGAGTACCTGGGACTGCCGCCATTCAGGCTGTAGCTCCACCAAATTATAAATCAGGCCCTAAACCTATTTTCCAGAACTCATTTTAAGATACTTTTGAACTTGTCCTTCCTTATTTTCTCCCCATGTAATTAGAGTTATACAACATATTTATTTCCCCCGTTAGAGCTAGTGGTACATTTTTAAAGGCACCTATCACTGACATCCTGAAAAAAGCTATAGACACGAGATATTGCAAAAATGATAGACCTATTTTACAAAATAATTATTGCAAAACATATTTAAACAGTTAGCAACATGCCTTGAATCTGTTTCTCAGTATCATATTAAAACCAATCAATCTTAGACTTATTTTCTCCAGTAATTTATTACATGCTTCTAAAGTTAAGACTCCCATTCTTTCCTTATCTCTTGACACTGACATGTATGTTTCTGCATTAATTAGAACTATGTATTTAAAGATCTCAATTGGTTTGACTTTGGCCCATAGTACATTTCATTAGTTGAACTGCTTTATTTCTCCCAAAGAGTAAATACTTTTGATAATAATTCTTTCTCTTGTTATTTTACTCTCAGCAAGGGTACTAGACAGGGTTGTCATCTCTCTCCTGCATTCTATGTTTTCTGTCTAGAACCCTTTCTACAATGATTGAGATATAGCTCTTCCATTGCTTGTTTACAATTCAATGGCTTAGAATTTAAAGTCCAATCATCTGAAGATAATGTTTTGTTTTGTTTTATATGTCTAATCCTGCAACTTGATTGACACAATTGTTTGGATCCAATTTGGGGCCCGATTACGCCCTGGCAGTCTTTGAACTGCAGTTGTATTTTGGTGGTCTGACCACCTGCTACCCTGACGGTTAGACCATTGGATCATGAGCATGGTGGGGGGACCACTGCAAGACCGCAGCCAGTGCAACATGTCTGCTACCACGGAGGCAGTTTCAGCAGTGGCCCATAGAGTCGGTTCTGGCATATTCACTGCTAGGATAATCGTGACCTGCCTTTAAACCAGTTGTTTCATGGCAAGAACACCACCATGAAAAGGTGGGTTGAAAGGCAGGTTTTGGGATGCAAACATGTGTCCAGGACGAGTGTGCCCTTGAGATATGTTTTTTTTTATTATTATTTTTTGTATTATTTTATTTTTCCATCTAACCAGCAGTGACATAGCATTCAAGACATTTTAAACATCATTATTCGAAAATACATAGTGCTTAGAGTTACAACTTGCATCATACACATAGTAGTTATTTCCATTACAGTAACCGCAGCGGTAGGCGGTGTCTCGTCTTACATGTGTCTCTGCACTCCCCATTGGCGCAGCTCTGCTTGTTATTCACAGCACCTAATATATGTGCAATAACCCAAACATGTAATCGTGTGAACAAAGTACTTCATGAATCAGGTCATGGTGCAGGCTCCGACATGCCCTGTAAATCTTGGACAAGTGGCTCCCAGAAGTCCCTGGGCCGCGAGGCTTGTGGAATGTCCTCTGCATAAGTTTCCAGCGTGGTTTTACAATATGTCATGTCCATGATCCAGTGTTTAAGTCTGGGGTGTCTTTTGCTTCCCCATCTCATTGCTACACGCATTTTTGACAGTAGCAATGCTACCGCTAAGAATTTCCTGCGCTTAGCATGTTTAAGTTTCTTGGCTCCCAGAAGGCACACCAAGGGGGTATTGGAATCCGCTCTGACAGCATTGCAGACAGCATGGTGGTGACCTCGTCCCAGAATAGCTGTAGCTGTGGGCATGATCATGAAGTATGTAAAAAGTCAGTGTTCAGTGCATTGCATCTCTGGCAATTGTCTGACTCTCTGAGGCCTAGCCTGTGAAGTTTAGCTGGCGTGTAATATAGTTGGTGAAGGAATTTGAAGTGAATGATGCGCAGGTTGCAGTTCGATGTGAGAAGAGCGAGTTGTGTGCAGCTGTAATGCCAATCTTGTTCGTCTATCGTCTCGCCCAGTGCTATCTCCCATCTGCTCAATGCTGCAGTAGGCTTCACGGCCTGTTCCTCCTGGGCTGCGTTATATAATCGTATTACCAGATTTTGCCCGGTTGGGAGCCGTTAACAGTATTTGTAGTGTATTCAATTGTGAGGGTTCGTCTGGGAATGTTGTATATAAGGATCGAATAGCCGCACGTAGTCGTAAGTATGCAAATTGCTTTAGGGGGAGTCGGTGAGCACAGAGAGAGGGGTCTGTCCACTGAATGAAGGAGCCATTGGGGTACAAATGTCCCATAGTGGTCAATCCCAATTCCGTCAGTAGTGTGTGCATTTTCTTTTCTTGTGTGACGGTAAGTTTGGGAGCGCCGACACATACCATGCCCTTGACGTGCATTGTGCAGCGCGGATCACGGTACTTGGTGTGTATTTTAACAGATCAGCTATAAGCGCAGTCAATGGTAGGGGAGCGACACTGTCCTCCTCCACTGCTATGTGTGGTATGTATACATGTGGTTTTGTCCAATAGTGGGGGTGTTGTGCCTGTACACAGAGGTAGTATAGATGGAAATCTGGCGCCTCAAAGCCTCCCAGGTGAAATGGTTGGGTTAAGACCTTCCAACTCGTTCTGGCCTGTTTACCTGCCCATGTAAATTTCTGTAGGATAGAGCGTAATCTGACAAAAAAGGCTGCATTTAACCATATTGGTATATTCCAGAACAAATATAAGAACCTGGGCAATATGATAATTTTCTGTCAGGCTATCCTATCCGCCATTGAGAGAGGCATTTGTATCCATTTGTCTACCTGCGTCTCTAATCACATCAGCGCTGTTCCATAATTCTCCCTTGCGACCAATTCTGGGTCACGATGGATCCAGACCCCCAAGTATTCAATTGGGTCCGTCCTCCACTTCAAAGGGAAATCCAGCTGAGGTGCCACTGTTGCCGCCGTTAAGGGTATCACAACAGATTTGTTCCAGTTTATACGGAGGCCGGCATATTTCTCATATCTAACATACTCCCTAATAAGCAGGTTTAAGTTCCTATCCGGGTGCGTGGTATAGAGGACCATGTCATCGGCTTACAATGATATTCCAATGGGGCGTAGGCCGAATTGCAGCGCAGAGGCCGAGTGTTTCTGGTGAATCCTACAGGCCAGTGGTTCCAGGATTAGTGCAAATAGCATGGGTGACAGATGGCAGCCCTGCCTGGTGCCACGCGTTACCTCAATTGGTTTGGATGTATAGCCATTAATTCTAACCCGAGCCTTGGGTGCAATGTACAATAACCCTATCCATTTCAAGAATGGTTCAGGGAACTCCATTTTTTGAAGGGTAGCGAACAAAAAGTTCCACTCTACCGAGTCGAATGCCTTGGCAGCGTCTAATAGTTCCGCCATCGCCGGTGTATCCGGGTCTAGTTGGTGGTACAGCGCAAAGATGGTGCGAAGGTTGTGGGCGGTGGACCGTGTCGGCATGAAGCCTGCCTGGTCTGGCAGCACTAGGTTACATATCAGCAGTTGTATTCTGTTGGCTATTATTTTGGCTAATATCTTAGTGTCTATATTTATCAGGGATAGGGACCTATATGATTCGCACTCGGTGGGATCCTTGCCAGGTTTCAGGAGTGCTATTAGGAGTGCCTCACTTAGTGTGGTCGGGAGTGTGCCCTCTTCATAAGATTCTTCCAGCATTTCAGCAAAATGCGGGATCAGCAAATCACGGTACTCTTTATAAAATTCACCCGGAAGGCCATCCAGTCCCGGCGCTTTATTATTGGGTAGAGAGTTGATGGCTTCTATTATTTCCTCGGTGGGTGTCCGATAACCATGCCAGTGCCACGTCATCTAGATAGTCACGTATTTCTGACGTGGAGGATGCGGCCTGGGCGGTGTAAAGTTTAGTGTAGTATTTGGTGAAGCATTCTAGTATGGTTGGAGTGACGTAAACTGTTTTACGCTGCTCGTCTTGGATCTGTGTAATGTACGTGGAAGTGTGAATGGACCTAATTTTGTATGATAACGCTCTGCCAGGTCTACCTCCCTCCCTATAGTTCCTAGCAGTGAACTTGCGCGAGATGTACTTTATCTCATCGTCTGCGAATTCATTATATTTATCAATCTGTGTTCTGATGTTGGCTAATAGTGTTCCGTCACATGTATCTTCGAGTTCACGTTCCAGTCTGTTAATTTCTGCCTCTGTTCTCTCTAATTGTCCCTGTATGTCCTTTAGGATGCCAGCATGTTTACTGATGCAGTGTCCCCTTATGGTGACTTTAAAAGCCTCCCAAAAGTTGAAAGTGAAGTAGTCTACAATGGCTTGGCGTAGCACTTCTCTGAATACCTGGTCCTGTAGTGCCGTTTACCTCAATCTCCACGTGACCTGCCTTGGGGTGTGTGTCGGGATTTGTAGTGTGATGCGAACTGGTGCATTGTCCGAGAGTGTCTTAGGTAAATGCTCAATCACCGTGGTCCACGTGCTTGCATCCCTAGATATCAACCAGTAATCGAGTCTGGACCACGTCAGGTGGGACAAGGAGAAGCACGTGCCCTCCTTACGGTCCGGGTGTCTATGTCGCCATATGTCCAGTATGTCCCAGTCCACCATCCCATCCCTTAATACTTTGGCCGAGTGTTTACCATATCTGTCAATTCCAGTTGACCTATCCAGTGTGGGGTCTAGGCAGGTGTTAAAATCTCCCCCCATAGGATAGCGCTGGGTTGGAAGTCCCGCAGTTTCGTCCAGATTTGTGTGTAGAAGGATGGGTCGTCAGTATTCGGTCCATATACACTTACAATTAGTAACACTGTACCCCCAAAGCACCCCTGTACCATGACATAGCACCCCTGATCATCCTACACAGATTTGATAAGCGTGAAGGGTGTATTGCGTTTAACCCAGAGCAGGACCCCCATCGCATAAGAGGAATAGGACGATGTCAATCTATATGTAGCCCACCTCGCTCCTATTTGTGCCTCCCTTACTTCCGTCAGGTGAGTCTCCTATTAGCAGGCTACATCTACTTTGTGTCTGTCCAAGTATGCTAGTACCTTGCAAATTTTCTGTGGGTTGTGCAGCCCCCTAACATTCCATGTCAGGAGTTTCAGCGGTCTGTGCTGCTGTAAGGTATTAGCCATCTGCCAGTTCTGCGCTTTCCAGCTGGTGCAAGTGTCTGTGGTGGTTGTAAGTGTTTCTCATGTGCCTGTCTGCCACTTTGCCACCAGTCAGGTTTTTCTGTGTACCCACCTTGCTCCCCTCCACCCCCACCCACTCCACCTTCCCCTGTCTATTGGAGACATTCCCAACAGTGACGAACATCATATTTCCTCCAGTGAAGATACTAAAGAAAAAAAACAATTTGCGTGGTACACACGTGGGGTTCGGAGCTGCCCTCCCGTGTCTTGTGGCTTAGACCACATGGGTAATGCCCAGAACAAAAATAACATAAGTTCCAACCCTGTACAAGAGCACAAATCAAGTCCGTACAGTAGCCCGCTCCTGTGGAGGCATATGCACCCACCCCGCATCGGAACCCTTAGGGGCATAACAGCGTATGGGGTCATAGAACTATAAATGCATGGTGACAACTTATCTGATCTCTCAAGTCGTGGGCCTCCAATAGTCCAGCAGCTACTGTCTGGCGCTCGGTGAGTGAGGTCACACCCAGCGCACAGGCATGTCGCCACCTAATCAAATATACGACCAATGGTGGTGGACTGCTCCCCGTGTTCTCCCCATGGTGATCTTCTCCGTGCTCCCTGCTGACAGCACTGTTGTAAAAACGTCAAAATTTCCGATGGTTCGGAGAAAATCCGTGCCCTGCCCTCCACTGTGAGTTTGAGTCTGGCCGGGTATAACATGGCATATGGAACATTCAAGTCTCTCAGTTTCTGTTTAGCTGCTGTGAATTTTTTCCACGCCACCTGCATAGATGACGTGAAGTCCGGGTATATGGATATATACATACCTTCATGCGATAGCTTGCCAAGTTCCCTGGCCTTTCGGAGTGCCGCATCCCTATCCCTATAATTTAGGAGTTTAGCGATAATCGGTCTCGGCCGGGAACCAGCGGGAGGCTTCGGCGCCAGCGATCTGGGGGCTCTTTCCACGATGAAGACCTCTGAAAACGTTTTGTGACCCAGCATGGAGATGAGCAGTTGTTCCACATATTGTTCCATCTGGCCGTGTTTGTCGTTTCCGAGACCCCCATTAAACGGACGTTGCTTCTGCGGGACCTAGCTTCCAAGTCCTCAGACTTTGCCGACATGGCCACCAGCTGCTTCTTCATCCTCGTCTGTTTTGTGACCAGCTGTGCTTGACCATCTTCGTCTTCAGATATTCTGCGTTCTGCCATGTTCAGTCTTTCTGTGTGTTTATCCATCCACTCTGACATCCTAACAATTCTATATGTCAGCGAGTCTATTTTCCCATCGATATTCGACAGTGCGGTCTGGATTGAGGCAAACATGGTTTGGATGTCATCATTTGTTACGCCGCCTGTGGCTCCTGCCGGAGTTTGCGCCATCGAGTGATCTTCAGTACTGCGATCCTGATGTTTCTTAGCTTGCTCAAAGGTGACCTTTGGTTGGGCTTGGTCTGTTTCACCCATTGTGCAGGTTAGAGGTTATCCAGAGATGTGCCGAGGACCACAGCGACTCTAGGGCAATGGCGTCTTGGGTATAATTCCTCTACCTGGTAGGTGGCAGGAAGTTCATTTATAACTAAGGGAGCATGGAGGTCCCAAACTTTTATGGTGAGCACAGTGTTGTAGCGAAGTGTAGCTGTGGCCACCAATGTATTTACTGGGTTCGTTGGCCTCAAATGGATATTGGTGCAAATTTACCAGCCCCTGACCTGACCAATGCTGGGTCCTTGCCGCCTGACGGCGGCAAGGACCCAGCCATCTGCTGGTCTAATGTTTTGCAACCACAATAGGTGTATTTCGCAGCCCCCACCAGTTGCCGATCTCTGCCCGTCTGTGTATGCACCTCTGGCCTCCTGACCATTCTGTCCCTTTGAATTTGACACTTAACTGAATAATATCGAGGAGGGGGGGGTGGCCCCTGCAATCCACGATCTGCGGTGTCGGCGTATGGGCACAGTGCAGCAAGCAGTCCTATTGTTATTTCAATATCTACAGCAATTGTCCAGCATAGGGGTGCAGTCTGCCCACTGCACGGGTCTTCACTCTTCTGCAGGGCCCACTTACTCCTCCAAACAGCCCGCTCCAGTGCTCGCCTCACAAAGACGCGGTCGCAGCGGTCCTCTTCTCCTCACGTGCTTTGCGTCTCGGAGCGTCAGTCCGCCGAGACCCGCGGCTTCACTTTTGGTTTCGCGACAAGGCCTGAGATCGCCGCGCGCCGGTCCAGGGATTGCCAGCGACCCAGGAGACCGGAGTCGGTCCCGCAGCAGTCCCGTTTCCTCCTCCTCACGACCTCCGCCAGTTGCAGGCACTATGGATTGGTGTTGGAAGGATGGTTTTAAGGATAATTGGGCATATGGCGAGGAGCTCGCTCACCAAGTGGCCATCACGCTACAAGGCTAGCTCCGCCCCTAAAACCCACCCTTGAGATATGGTACTGATGCCAACAGTGTTTGCCCTCATGCCAATAGCACTGTTGCGCACACTGGTTCTCCTGCAGACTTTCCGGGTAAACTGTCTGCCTACCATCCAAGGGCTTTGCAGGATGGCCAGCATTGGCTGCAGGCTCTTTCCTAGAGCCATAAAATGCCACTGCCATGACTGAGCCACCAACACACCACCAGCCCCGCGGTAGTGTTCTAATGAGGCAGTCAGGATTCCACCAGCTTAGAGGCGTGTTCCTAACTGCAGCTGCCACGGACTGGTGGTGTGTCAGTCAGGGTCATAATTGGGCTCTTACTCACACATATTTAGAAATAAGCTAAATATATCAATAACAAGGGAATCAAAACAGACTGAGTCACTCTGACCCGCATCATTATGTAAATTACTTTTTTTGGGTGCAGTAGTCCTGTCTCTTCAAAGATAGCGATTTTGTAAAAATTGTCACAAATACCTCCTCTACCCTGCCTATTTTGTGTAGGAACACCTGTTCAGTTTCATTCTGTAGGGTTATATGCTCCTACTTAACCAGTTTTATATTTATTTATTTTTATAAACCAGAACACTTTTTGACCTATCAATGAAGAATCCCTGGGCATTTTTGCTGTGCACCCAGAGTATTGTTAGGACCAAATCCGCATCTTAGGGACCTTTGTTCTTTATATCTCTTAATTAGCCTTGGTACCTAAGTAGCCTTGGGGTTCCCTTGTTCCGTGCAATAATATTAGCAATATTTACAATGTAAGAATCTGAAATGTCACAGGCAAATACTAAAATGGATCCTACGTCATCTTTGAATGCTAAGGGAACATCTATTCCTTCACTGTATGCCTTCAAACCTCTTGTATTTCTGATAATTCTCTCTTTTTATTTTTTTTAATCACCTGCAGTGGAAAGAAGGTGATTTACTCTGCTTTCACTCTGCCTGTGTAAAGGTTTACTGAGTCACAGAGTTTGAAAATAGTTTTAACATCTCCCACTAGTTATCTTGCAGATAAGATACAAGTTTAGATCGAGCTATGGCTTATTCCGAGGTCTCACTAGGTGATTTGTTTTTATTTATTCATGCACTGAGTGGTCTGTTATAGAGTCCAACTAAACATTTATGATAGCATTCAGCATCCTGTGCATGCATATCACCCACAGACAATTTTCCAATATGTGCTGTGTCTTGAACTTACTCAGCACACTGTCGAATATTAGCATCAACATGATCTGTTTTCACTTTCTGCGTTACAGATGTATCTGATACATTGCATAGGAAACATGCTTTTTTCCATGTTTTTTAGCTGGAACTAGAATTGCTGAAAGTTTTTTAACTGGCTACCATATAGATCGGCATCACTATTTTTTTCTGAGCCCATTGCAGCTTTAAATTGTCACACTTGTTAAAACACCATTTATGCCACACTGCATTGTTAGTCCTTAATGTCTGTTAAATACTAGAACCATCATTAAGCCATTCTAGCTCCATATTCATAGGTACGTATTCCAATTCTTTAAATTTCTTCAGGTTATGGCCTAAAAATCTATATTCTCTAGGCTAATAAGTCTTTTTGAACTGCTGCTTTCCTGACAAAGAACACAGATGGACCAATTTGCTGTAACAGCATCATTGTGCTGGACAGCTGACCACTGTTTGTGGGTGTTGTAATAAGACACTGTTTCATCATGCTATTCATTTTCAGGCACTACAGAAGATGTGTGAAAGTTGAAAAGAAAAAAAGGTACATAATTAATATATAATACATATTAATAAATGTTGATACATGCCAATAATTATGAATATTTAGATTGAATTTATAACAGATGTTCATGTTAAAGTTTTCTACATTATTTTGGTGGACATTTTTGTTTTATATTTATGACGTCCTTCTTAGATTCCAATTAGACTATAGGACGTCATAGGGAAGATCCACTTGGGGTATTGCTCTTATATGATTACTATCACAAAGATGAATGTCTGTATCAACTTTCAACTTTGTAACACAAAGTGATCAATTTTTTAGTACCGTAGTATAGGGTACTATGGTCCTTGCGGAAGATGTGATATGATATGACGGTCATCCATCAAAACCTCGAGCCGAGATAACAGTTTTCCAAATATTTTTCCAACACCATCCAATAGTGAGATGGTGTGGTAATTGGCAGGATAGTCTCATCACCCTTTTTAGTGGATAGGAGAAATGAGGGGCGATTTTTATGAAGCTAGCACCACTTTTCAAGCCCGTATTGAATTAAAGGCGGTTGTTGATGTAGCAGACCTCAGGTCCGAGTTATCACGAAATACATCAACTGGGACTTCATCTTGGCCCTAGCTTGATGTATGTTTTATATAGATTTATAATTATGTTGCCTTATCTTTAGACTCAGCAAAACAATATCTTGATCTTGTTTCCACCTTGCACTTTCTAGCCACTGGAAAGAGACTTGTAAAGCTTAAACACCCTGTAAATATATATTGAACGGCAAAACAGCAAAAGAAAAGAAAGGTGTCATTTGGCTATAGACATCTTCATTGAATTTATTTTAAAAATATTTACTAGCTCAGAAGAACAACATGTTATTTGTCAAACTTACATATGTGCACCTGAAGAAGCCCACATGCCCCAGGACAATGAATCATTGATAATATAAAAAAGCAGAAGACAGATCTGGGTTTTTAAAACAACATTGCAGACAATGAAACAACCCAAATGACATTAAGGATGCAAAATAATCCCAACACTCCATATAGTTCCACAAATGCAGAACCATTTCTGAATACCACGAACCAGAATGAACTGCCACAAAAAGCACACACCCCTAGATTCCTGTGAATTTGACACTATTAAATATGTTTATGTAAGAATGAAACAGGAACACTGCCTCAGAGCAAGATGACTCACTAATTATTAATTCAACATACTGGTTAAGGAAGGCGGGCCAGCTAACCCCCCTTCAGACTCTTGGTCCACAAGCTTGCACAACATAACATTCAATATGTCTGGTGCCTGCGCCAGCAGCCATCCTTATCAACATGCTTACTTCAGGAACTTCCCCATGACCATTCCTAAAGCAAAATAACCTTGAATCAACAGAACCAGCTAAATAATAAGGGGTCCATGATGGCCCATGCACTGGAAAATTGATTGAAAGAACTGTCTTTATTCAAACTCAGCCTTCAGAGAAGAAATAACCCACTGTCACCAAATGGGGTTTGTGAATAATTGTGGATTTAAATGGAGTGACTGCAGTAATAAAGCTTTCGCCATGTGCATCTTCAGCTTCTTCTGCTCCAACTAGAAGCACTGAGCATCTGAGGATGCATCCTGGTCTCAATCCTATTCTGTCTTCAAAGCAGGGCTAAGACCAACATGTTACCCTTGATATTACCAGTTTCTTTCACCGCTGTTTTTGGTGGAATTCAGGGATCAACCATCTTGCCACTTATTTTCAGCCTCACCCTATTACCAGACCTATTTAAGTGGCGGATTCTGGGTCTGGCAGTCTGTGGACCGCAGTGACATCAGCAGTGGGACACCGCCACCAAGTTGGCTTTCCACCTGCCTGATTATGAACATGGCAGTCGGACTGCCACTAGACTGCTGTTACCGCCAGGATCCTGGATCCCGCGGAGGTGGTGGTGGAGCAGGCTTGGGTTTTGAAGGCTGTGCCAAAGCCAGCACCGCAGTGCCAATTACGAATAGGATTTCCACCGACCTTTTAATGGCGGGACCCCACCATGAGAAGGTCAGCAGAAAGCCCCGGAAGAGGCCCCTGGGTTCTATTGCCCATTAGGCATTGGGGCAGGGGGCACATGTTGTGCCCTCCTATGCTAGCACTGTCATGCGCGCACTGTGTGCTATGTACTACATGGTGGATAGCAACAGTGCATACATGACAGTGCAGGCGCTGCAGTAGAGGTAGCACTGCCTTCAGGCTTACTTTGTGAGCCACAGCATGCCACCACCTTAAGACAGTCCGGCAGTTAACTCGTAATGTGGCGGTCGGGACACCATCGGCTTGGCAGCCTTCTCCCGACCACCACAACAGCGATTCGGCATTCAGACCACCAGACTCAGAATCAGCCCCTAAGTCCTTTAACTTAATCTTCTATAAGTAACGTGAAGACATACAGATTTGTCTAGAACTGTGAAACCAAAAGTAGCTAGACTCATCAGTGCTTGACAACTGTCCCATGGCCATCAATGGATGAATCTTCTGTAAACACTAAAACACAACTCTTGCAAACTTATATCCTAATCTGTGGAGAATGGAAAAAAAATACCAACCAATTGCATGTCATCCAAGGAACTACGCACCCCATTAGTAACTTTGAATGAAACAAGACATCATGGAGTTATAATGGACTCTAGCCGTTTCCTGTTCTCCCAAGTCACAATAAGTTCCTTTTACCCCATTAGAGATCCTCATTTATCTAGGCTACTTTACGAACTTGAAGACCAGCATCTCTCTTCTGCTATATCAACTAGAGTGCATAAATTATCTTTGCCTGGGACCAGGTTCTACCTACTCCAGAAACTGCTGAGGTTTCAAAATGTTGCAGCAAGACATATCCTTCATCTTTTTTCCTATGTGAACATGGATGTCGTTTAGGGGTTCTCAGGGGTAGCAGCTGATACACGTGATATTCTCCTTTCGATTACTAGGCACTTCCTTGAGACACCTGACTAAAAGCAAAAGAAAAACCCCACAGTGATATTACTTGATTTCCCATCATTCATCTGCAAAGGAATTTATATCACTCCTCTCCCTCCCAGAATCCACTTAATGGCAGGCACATTGAAGATGTGCTACTAGCACACCAAAGGCATGCCAAAGGCAAATTAATTTGTGCCTATCCGAGTCTGGACATTGATCAGAGCCAGGAACCATGATCCTCCCACCGCTACCCCATTTCGGCCGTCAATCCTGGCCACTACTCCCCACGCTGCTTCCTCCACTCACTACTCAAGATCAAGCGAGCATTCTCCTGCTCTACCTGCAGGTTCTCATACGCACATCCAATTCTCACCATACCAACAGCACCCAACAACCCACTCTATCCCTTTCATACAGTCCTGCAGCCACCCACATGACACTCAGCTCACTCATCAGACGTGCCAGAAAGATCTAGTACCTGCTGCATCACATTGCCCCAGACCTTTTTTCCTCATGGAAACCTGGCTAAACCAGCAATGGCCTCTTGTATCATCACAGCTATCATCCCTGGCAACAAGATTGCAATGGCAAAACAGATTTTACAAGCAAAGAGGCAGAATTGCCATCCTCCACAAGGCTGCCATCAGCTGAGCCACATCCATGGACACATCACCATCTAATATGGAACAAGTGTTGTTTAAGCTCCACATCACAGTCAACTTCACCCTAAGCCGAACTCTCATCTACAGACAACAGAGACTGTGCACCAACTTCAACACCATCATGGACTTCATTGCACCACTCTTCCTCGACGATATAAATTACATCCTACTCAGAGACATGAACTTTCACCTAAAAGACCAAGTCAACACCAGATCAAAAGCACTAGTTGAAGACATTACAAGCCTGGGCCTCACCCACACCATCTGGGCCTAATTTTCACCACTTTCAAAAACATCCACGTTGACAAACCCACACTAGTCTACTGAGAAGACCATGCTCTTGTTAAGTTCAGCCTCAATGTCCAGATCCAATGCACACACACTACTTTCACACCAGTCCACTGAAATTGGATTAGCATCACTGACAAGGACTAGACCACCAATCTCAACACCCACCAATCCAAAAACAGCAACATTCTCCCCAGACTCATCAAGAATGTCAACAATTGTATCCACTCCTGCATGGACACACTGGACCACCTCAAACACAGCAACATAACAAGATCTAGACCCCAGACCATCTGGTATATGGAGGAAATCTGACTGATGAAATGCCACAGCAAACAAAGTAAACTGGAGCGCAAATGGAGAATGAGCCAGGACAATGCAGACAGGAGCACATACAAAATTCGCCCTGAGACAGAGCACTAAAAGATACGGACCACTAAATGTGCTGCTCTGACAGACCACATTGATGCCAGCACCAAAAGAAGCAAATAAATATTTTCTATCATAAAGGACTTCACTTCCATTGAATGCCTCTAACTAGATCACCCCCTCGCAACACTTCTGTAACAATCTCTCTCAGTTCAACAACAAAATCAGTGCTATTTACAGCAACTTCAATCTGCAACCGGACACAACAGACCTCACCAAACATCTCACAATTTTATCCAAATATAAATGCTAAGCATATGGTCCTCAGTCACCAGAAAAGAAACTGCAGACACCATGAAGTCCATCCACTAGAGGGCCCCATTGGACCCCTGCCCCATCACGCCTAATCTAGAAGAATACAAGCCATCAACACCGTGCATACACCTACTTTGAATGCCTCCACCTATTCTGTGACCTTTCTCCAATTGCTGAAGAAACCCTCTGCTGACCATTCAAAGCTCACCAACTACATACAGAGCTCACTGCTACCATTACCAGCCAAGTTCTTAGAGAAAATCATCAGATGCCTAACCAAATATCTTAATGGCCACCAAGTCCTCAAAACCATTCAGTCTGGTTTTAGAGTTCAGACCCCATCACACTACCGAAACTGCCCTTATCACCTCCACAGATGACATCCGCATTACTCTGGATAAAGGACAAATGGTGACCCTCATCCTCCTGGTCCCCTAGCCCAACCAATAAGAATACGATATTACAGTACAAGGACGCTCACTCTGATGGATCTGCTCCTCCCTGAGTGGAAGAACTCAGTCAATCAGTCTGGCACCTTATACCTTGGACACCTGTGGCCCCATTCGCAGAGTTTCACAAGGATCCTTCCTGAGCCCGACCCTCTTCAACGCATACATGACCCCTCTAGCCAGCATCACCCACACTCTCAACATCAAAGTCCTCTACCATGCCGCTGACATACAAATAATTCTCTCCATCATGGACAAGATGCCCAGTTCCCAGATCAACTTACCTGCATTACTGAAATTGCATACTGGATGAGAGCCAACTGTCTGAAGCTGAACACCGTCAAGACTGAAATCGCGCTCTTCAGGAATAGACTTCAGACTTAACAGAAAATTTGATATGACCACCCAACTCAACTCAACACCATCACCTCCTCATGCTTCCACACCCTGCAGATGATGAGGAACATTTTCAAATGGCTCCCAACAGCATCCGGAAAGCCATTACCACACAAACAAACTGGAATACCGGAATAGACTCACTGCCAGGGTCAATAAAAAACTCATGAGAAGGCTGAAGACCAATCAGAATTCAGCAGTCACAATCACTTTCCAACTCCCACATTGTGCTCATGTCACGGAACACCTCAAGGAGCACCACTCACTCCTCATACACAAACAGGCACACTTCAAACTCCTCACACATTCTTTCAAGTCACTACATACCACAAGCCCAGCAACCCTCAACAATCACATCTCCTTTCAATATCCTTCCATATGTCTATGCTCAAATGGGCTCTCACTTGCACACATCCTATGCATATTTAAACCAGAATTGGAGGTTGACCCTTCTCCTCATTTGCTCCTAAAACATGGACTGACCTTCTGCTGCATATTCCGCAAGAAGTTAAAGAGCTGACCTTTCAAGTATTTCCATTAGGCTCTAAGATTCACTAGCCCCACACATGCTCAGTGCTACAAGACCCTACTGGGTAATGGTACACTATACAAATCTGCATACCTTATCATAACATAACAGAAGGTAAACAAAGTTCTTGATCCATGTTTACAATCTGCAGTTTTCCACTGCGCCCTGCCTCTTGATTCTCAGGAGCAAACTAGAGGCAGACGAGAGGCTAGGGATAATTACAACTGATTTTTTTGTCCATCCTTTAGCCCCTAGGCAGCCTCTGTTTGCATTTAGAAGAAAGATGCTTGGCAAGGGCAGGAGAGCTTTTCCTTCCTATGACATATGCAAGAGTGGAAAACAGAAGAAAAACCACGCACACTGTGCCAAAAAAAGAATAGACACACCTGTGCCATTTGCAGTTGCTGCCCTATTTCCCCAGCAAGAAGGATGCTGGCAGCAACGGGAAATGCACCAGGTAACATTGAGGAGGCGAGATCATGAGGGTAATCGTGCACTTGCAAATTTTAATGTATGTTACTCGATCCCCATTTTCCATACTTCTATCTTTCATTTTCTTAAATCTTTAATAAATAGCGTGCTTGAAGATTTAGGTTTGCAAGTTTCTATCATACACATGCCTGTCTGCATTGGACGGCAGGAGAAAGGAAAATCCCAATGAAACATGTAAATTAACAATAAATACAGTTGTCTTAGTCACTACGAGGGTAAAGTGACAACTATTGATTTAATTTGCAAATGTCTAGGGAATGTTTGGTGTCCCTATGCCAGGGACTCATCCGCTCTCAGGATAACATTGCAGGCTTTGCATGAACATGCTTAGAATGATATTACTGTGTCTAAATTTGAAAAAAAAAGCTGAAAAGGCCTTTGACCGGGAGTCCTGGGCCTTTTTATGGAAAGCGCTGGAAGACAATGGTTTGGGGGAGACTTCATTAGTGCAATGTATTATAAACCTTTAGCCCATGTACAAATAATGGGAGTTGAATCGGAGCCCTTTTTAATAAAGAGGGATACAAGACAGGGCTGCCCTATCTCCCCTCTGATTTTTGTCTTATTAATTGACCCTTTTCTCAAGAGGCTAGAATCTTTGCCTGATATCCCGCCCGTTTGCTTATAGGGCTGGGACACAAAAACCCTGGCCTATGCTGATGATGTGGCCATAATTACCAGCGATCCGGACAGAGCTTTGCAGGCAGTGGAGGAAATTGCAGAGAATTTTGGGTCCAGATCTGAGTTTCTGCTAAATAGGGCAAAGACTCAAAGTTTGATCAACAGTCATACACTGGCTTCTGAAAATATGATCATGAGTGAAGCTACTTATTTAGGAAATTGTATATCTCCCAAGGTGGGGCGTTTAATTGATTTAAACCTGACCCCTATTCTGGAGAAAGCCAAGCAGGTTTTTAAACAATGGGACAATCAGAGACTCTCTATAAAGGGGAGAAGTAACTTAGTTAAAATGATTCTTCTCCCTAAACGGCTGTATGTGTTTCGTACTGTCCCACTGCAATTTAACGATAAATGGTTTAAGAAAACTGATAGACTGGTCGCAAGATTTATTTGGGCAATTGGGAAAAGTAGAAGAGCTAATTCTTTTATGGGCTTACCCAGAGAGAGGGGGGTTGGGTGCTCCCCAACTTCAGATTATATTACCTCTCCACTGCTATGCAGTGCTATAATATATTATTTAACAGTCAAGCAATGGAATGCCGTGTAAGCAGATATGTACCCTCCATCTATGAGCTTTTAGTTGGAAATGCAGCTCATGGATGCCTATTGAAGTTTTTTGAGACACCTATTTTAAGCGAATCTGCTTTAAGACTTTATATGCCGCATCTCGAAATTGGGTGGCGGGTCGGAAGAAACTTGGAGTAGGTAGGTATAGCAGATATACTCCCCTGATTCACAATGAACAACTGCCCAGCATATTTCATGATAGCTGTTTTGCTAGGTGGGGAAACGGTGGACTGGGCTGGATTAGAGATCTTCTTGCGGGGAATCTGTTTGCACCCTTTGATGTGGTTTGTAGAAGATTTAAGGTTGGACCATGGGAATTTTTTAAATACCTACAGATTAGGGATTTTTTCACGAGAAAGACGGGGGGAATAGACGGCTTCGAAAAAATATCATTATTGGGAGTATTGGTAAGGAATACTGCCCCTTCCATTTCACGGCTATATGGTGGTCTGATGGAACTGGTTCCCGATGATTTGGAGAAACAGAATGGGAAATGGCAGGACAGACTTGATTTAGTCAACTCACATCACTATATGACGCTGTTTGATCTTTATGTAACTCCTTCAAAGATTGCAAAATGGGGTGGCGTGGCAGGGACTAGGTGCCCCAGATGCCAGGAATTGGAAGCAGATCATATGTTTTATTCTTGCCCTAGTTTAAATCTGGTAGAATCAGAAATCGTAGGCTTTCTGGTGGAAGTTTTAAAGTGCAAAATCATTCCATCACCACAACTTATGTTATTAGGATTGTACAAGACATCGCCAGGTTCTGGGATGGAAATGATTTTTATTGCTAAGACAGTTTTCAGATTGTGCATTTCATCATCATGGCTAGATCCTTTACCCCCAACCTTTCAGCAATGGAAGGGGCGTTTTCTACATGTATATCAATTTGAAATGGCATTGTATGCACGCAAGGGCATGTGGGCTCAAAAGAAGGGGAGGAAGATTTGGGGAGTTTTAACAACATGGCTCGACATGTTTCATTAAATATTATTGTATGAATAATTTTTTATCCCCAGTGCCTGGTGACAATTTTGAGTGTATGCTGATTTAGCGCTGCCACTTTGTTTATTTATTGAATATTATTTATCATGGCTTACATCATGGATTCACATGTCACTATTTTTGTACACTTGCTGATTATGTATTTGTAATATTGGATCAAATAAATATTTAATAAAAACAAAAACAATTGGGAAAATATTTAAAGAGGAGTGAAGAGCAGTGTCAGGACGATGGCGTGAGACTAAGGGCCATATGTATCAAAAATCCTTTTTTCATGCTCTTTTTAGGTAAGCGCTACTTAATTAATGCAAAATGTTATTTGAGAAAATAGCGATTACCTAATAGCGAGTCAAAATCGCAATTAGATAATTGCTGTTAGGTAATACTACTCCATTCTTAGGTGCTAATGGTTTTGGATTACCTAATTTGCGATTACCTAATTGGTAATTCAAAACCAAGGGTGCCCAGGGACCAAAGGTCCCCCTGAAGAACCCCAAAAAATGTGCACATGTAAAGCGGACTTAGCACTTAGTGCTACGCAGCACTTTGGAAAATGCATTTTTTGTGCATTTTCAAAAATTACATATGGTTACTATCTATGGTACTAGTCGATGGTAATAGCATTTCCAAAATGCACTGTTTGCATTTATAAAATGCATGGTAAATGTGCTTAGAGAATCGCAAATTGCGACTCCCTATTTGTAGTTGCAATTTTAGGTAATCGCAAAAAATTGTGTTTACCAAAACTGCAATGCCAAAGCTTTTTAGACAGCTTGAAAGGCTATTTTGCATTTGCAAACAATCAACTTTAGTGATTGCCACCGTTTGCACATGCTAAATATATTGGTACATGTGGCCCTAAGTTCTTGCACAGGCCAAGAAATATAAACATCATTTTATGCTCGTTTTGACTCCGAGTTAAAAAAATTCATAAGTGCTCAATTTAAGTGGATGAATGATACAATATCCATTGTCCCTGATTTATAGCTTTCTCTATGAAAACGAATATTGAAACCTTGCGGATACATTAGTGAAAACAATGAAGGCGAACATGCAAATAATATTTTCTCCTATTTTGTCTTTGGGATTTTCCACAGATATTTTTTTCATTTTATTAATTTCATGAACTGTTGAAGATAGTCATGTTTTGAAAGTTTGAAGAGTGCATATACATCCTGTACTTTGTTTTAACTAACCCTGTACTCCCCTCTTCTGTCTTTACTGCTCATACCCTGTATAGTGGGAAGGATGTAAAGTTGTGACAGTTGTCAAACGTCTCTACTAGCTGATTAACTTACATTGCCACTGGGCATTTCTAACATGATTGCACCTTTTGATTTCTAGCACGGTACGAAAAAACAGTATTTTTGGTGTTTGCAACAAATCAGCCAGATCCTCAATAGAGCTATTATTTTTAAATGTCAGTGCCCAACTTCTTCTGTGGCTAATTCTTAAATACCTTCTTCCTCATGGGATAAAGTTAGTGGTTGTTTACAAACTCATTAAAATAATACAGTACCTTCCTGTCCTCCAGTGTTTTCCAATTTTTCAATTGTTTTATCTCTCCATTTTTATTATACAAATTGAAACAAAAGTTGCGTAACTTGATTATCAAGCACCTACATGCTTATCTTGTCTCAATATGTGTAATAGGATGTGTGGCTATAAAGAATCTCACCCAAACAGTAAACCTTCCAAGTTTTATCATAGAAGAAACATGTATGTTGTGTTAGTTACTATCCTCCCAATGTAGGGGTTGTCACTGTATATCTGTTCTCCCATTCTTATGCGTGGTTTTTAATTTGTATCTTTTCTTCATGTATTTTCTTCATGTGATGTGAGCTGTTTTACTTCCCTTTAAACATTCTGATTGCTTTGTTGTGCTCTTTGATGACAACCTGCAAGGAACAGTGCCAATCTATTGGATAACGAATTGTGGTTTTACAAAGGACGTGAATAAATAGGATGCTTGCACTTTACCCTCCAATAGGACAACACTTTCTCTCACTGATTATTTGTAACAATGTTTGTGCATTGTGAGGCTGCTCTGCGCAACAGAGGCAGTATCCGCACAATCTGAAACTGTACTGAGTATTTCAGACTTTTTCTGTAAACTACAAAAGTGACCTCAGCCGTTGATGTCATTCTGGAACATAGGAAGGCGAAGTGGGAATTGAAGGCTAAACCGGTACATGTAGGGGCGGCACTGCATTGTTCAGGGTACATCTGAGCAGTTTGAGGCTACACTGGGCATTTAACTCTATATCAGAGCATAATTAAGTCAAACATATTGTAGTTTAGGCAGAGGTGGCGGGTGGAATTTGAAAGTGGTAGGGCACAAGTCCAGTTAATGAACTTTGGTGCAGAAGCAAGTGCAGTGAAGGAGTTTGACATTTCCCAGGGAGATCGGGGGGGGGGGGGGGGGTTCAGACTGAGAAAATGTTTTAAAAAATGAATGGTAAATTGGGCATTTTCTGTAATAAATTGACCAAAAACACATAGAGGTCTGTCCTGATGTAGCGCCCACTATTACTTCTCCTCATTAATAGCACATTCAAATGCAGTTGGTTGAGGGCAGCTCAAATCCTATTTCTGAGATGGTGTCCAAAACGTAGATTACACTAAGAAAGAGATGCTCTTTCAGTTAGATGGTTGCCTACACAGTAGCATTCCAGACAACGTGCATACAGTATGCTATCTGACATGGTTCTGGAACACAAGTTAGCTGTAATGAGAACAGTGGTTGAAGTGCGTAAAAAAACACAAAGTATGGGAAGTGTGACACTGAGTACCATGTGGTGTGGGGGTCAGTGAGTGTGAAAGACTTACATAAAGGACTAAATGTTCTGTAACTATTTTTTTTGTGTTCAGGTAACTGCCTATGAAATAACGCATGTATCTTAAGTAAAAAATAAATGTAATTTAAACTAAACTGTGAGAAATTAACGTTTTATGTTATGAAACCTTTAGTTGGATTATGCAATAATGCAGATGTTACTGTGTGTATCCAGAGAATCACAGAATGTAATCCCGGGTGGCGCACTGGAGACTATTGACTTGTGTATTTACGGTGCTATTATGTCCCTTGTCCCAGTCTGTAACTGAAAGTACTGTGAATCTGTAGTTATTAGTTTGCACTTGAATTACACACAATTCATTTGTGAAACACAGTTTAGTGATTAAAATAAATCAAGTGCTTTCAACATACAAAGTGTAGCAACAGTGCATATTGTTATGAGTCTATTAAAAAAGACACTCCAGAACTCACCAAGTAACACCTTTACATTACCTCAGTAAAAAAAAATGTTGTCACCCACCATCCTCACTGATAATTATTTAATGATAACACACAGTGTGTAATATAATTATTAAATTACCCAGGTCTATGGCACATAGAGCAAAAACATATTGGGCGCAGCCCCAGTGACCAAACCTCGCAACCGCCCCTGAGTATAGGTTGTGCATTGCATTTGGTGGGTGTCCTACGACACGTTGTCGACCAGGCTATGCCTGATAGCACTCCACCCTACTTATAAAGTTGTTTCAGATTTCAGACAGTTAAAGATCGCTAAGAAATTACAATTCTCTCCTACCCAAGCCCCCTAAGTTAAGAATCTTTACTGCTCAAGGACACTTTTTTCTCTAAGACAGTCCCTTTAACCTGGAACTCCCTTTCTCCAGCCATCAGAACTTTTACATGATACTCTCTCTCCCGAAAATTCAAAAGGCCCATTTTTTCCAAAACATGTTTACTAATGTACTAAAACGGGCTGATGATTACCCTATTATGCTGGACTAAAATGGGTTTTTTATGCTTGTTAATATAATCCTCATGCTCCCCAAACTTCAAAAAAACATGGAGTGACCACCTGGAAGTGGTAAGGGTATGCCCAGACGTGGGTCCCAAGCTCACTACACCACTGGACTCCAGCTAGCCTGGCTGATGAGGGGTGATGCCCCGAAACCACTCCCAGGTGCTTGTTTTCGGTCCAGGGAGAACCTGGTTTTTCAGTTCGGGATGGACTGTTCCCATGAGGAACAGGGTAAAGACTGATTTGCATATGGCTGGGTCCAAATTGGGTTGCATGGTGAGAAAAAGAATGATGGATTAAACCCACATCCTTTTGACTAAGGGTGAATGTTTGCATTGTTTAGCATTCCGTCCATCATTTGTTTCTTTTGCTTGTCACCCTAAGTAGGGAAGGGTATGCCCAGACATGGGTCCCCTGCTCACTGAGCTACTGCATTCAAGCTAGCCTGGCTAATGAGGGGTGATGCCCAAAAACTTGTCCTAGGATGCTTGTCTCCGGTCCAGGGAGGATTCAAGTTAGCCTAGCTAATGAAGGGTGATGCCCCAAAACCAGTCTCAGGATGCTTGTTTCCGGTCCAGGGAGAACCTGGCTTGGCAGTTCGGGCTGGACTGTTCCGCTGAGGAACAGAATCAAGATTGATTTGCATATGGCTGGGTCCAAATTGGGGTGGCGTGGTGAGCAAAGGAGCGATGGATTAAACCCAGATCCTTGCGACTGGGGGTTAATGTTTGCATAGTTCAGCATTCCATCAATCATTTGTTTCTTTTGCTAGAATTATACGAGTTACCACAAATTGTTACCACTTGCACAGTGTTTTTCTCCCTGTGTTGCAAAGCAATTCATTAACTCTGTTACCTTAGGTCTCTAATATTAACTATTTTATTTTCTTCATAAAAATATACAATGGCTATTTGAAGTGTATGACGTGATTAAACAAATATGTCTTTATGTTGCCTTAAGATCAAGCAGCAAAACATTATCAATTTGTTGTTTTATATATCTTTGGATGTTTAATAACATATTAGACTTTACCACATATCATATTGCTTGATTGCTATGCTACTTTTTTTAGCTGCCCAGGCACAGGATTTTAATAAGTTTAACACACAATCACACAGATGAAGCGTTTGCACTATTTTGTGTTATCCCTAACGGACCAACGTCCTCAGCAGGTCCGCTGTCGTGGATCACGGCGTGAATGCATTCCTGATGTGAGGCCAGTCGCATGCACGCTGACCTCACTGAAGTACATCTTGGACTTCAGTCATGGAATGCTCATGTAGATGCAAGACGTTTCCAGGACACAAAGTAGCTAAAGTTAATAGAACAGGCCAGGCTGCCCGTCAGTTTTTCTTCCTGTAACAGAATAGCATTAAGCTGGTTTTAACGCACACACATATCTCTTTTCTTTTAGAGTTTGTACCTTCATTAATCTGGACGACTCTAAATATATATATATATAGATTTAATTGTGATTGGGACAATCTTTTTCCTTTAAGAAGCCCATTACGCCTAGGGTGAGTATCAGTACCTGTAGGCAGTCAGTGTTACTGCTACTGTTTGTTACATTGTAGTAAATAGATTTTTGTGCTAATATTTTCAGCACAATCATATATTGGATCAAACTAGACCAATAAGAAGGGGCAATTGCGTTTGTTTGTAGATAAGGAGCTGGTTGGACCTCAATGGTGATATCAAATTTCAGTGACTGGAATGCGGTGGATTTTAGGTGAGCTTGATCACCTTATATGAGTGTACCTATATCAAAAAAACACCTTCAATAGTTTTCTGATTGGTGTTCTCTTCCCTATATTTTAGGTTGCTCCTAACTGTCTTGATGAAGTCTCTACAATAAGCTTTAATTGGTCTTTCATCCTTTTTGGGATTGAAACGTCAACTTTCCTTTTCAAAGTGTTATACCACTGAGTTCTGAATTGGGGTGGATTGACACCCTTTTGGAGTCTTGTCTGGTTAGTAGTATTGGCATATCTATATAACTCCCTTTGGGATCAATTGTTTGGTATCAAACTGTACCCTGGTACTGTGGTATACTGGATTTCCCCATTGTTGTGTATTAATATTTCCCTGGCTCATATTCGATGTAACCATGTCACTTTTCGAGGTTTCATCGTAAAGTGCCTTAATATGGTACAGGTCAATCACCAGCGCACTTTCTCTGTTTGCTCCACGACGCTCCTGTAAGCAGGAGCGCTGGGTGCACGCAGGGAAAGTGCATCTTGTTATGAAGTATGCACTGCCCTCAGGTCAGCCGCAAACTTGTGCTGCCCCAAGGGCAGCACATTCAAGAGAAATATGGAGCAACTGTTTAAAAGCTGCTCCTTGTTTCATTGTGCAGGTGGCAACATGGGTTGCACGTTCAAGAGGTAAATCGGAGCCCCTTGCACGGCCGGGTGAAGTGAGTGACTTCACACCCCCTGCAAGGGGATGTCTGGGGGTCCATAGGACCCTTTTTCTTCCAAGGCCAGACTGGCCGTACAAGACATCAAGCATTTCCCTGGTAGGTTGGAAGGGCGGGGAGCTACTTTTGTTACTGGGGGCCTTTCTTTTTTAGCAGTGCAGCTGTTCTGTAAGCACTGGAGAGTTCTTTGTATATCCAACAGTGTTCAGGCAACAATAAAAGTGCCAAGATAACTCTAGTGATTAATGAACCTGCTGATCGGAGTTTGATTTAGTGGCAGATTTGACTCATCCAATGTAGCACAAAGGGTTAATATGCCTTCTGCAAAGAGCGTGTTTTATGCAGATCACAGAACAGTATATTATGCGCATAGCTCAGTGGGTTACTGCTTTTGTCACAGATATTCTTTTTTATAACTGCGCAGTTCATAAGTTACATTCGTAATCTCAGTTAGAAAGGTATGTTTTTTTCCCAGTTTTTCATTATCCTAATTTTGCTAAAAAGGGATTGTTTGGGTAGAAATAAATTCGTATTAGTAAAGTCAACCCTAACCACCGTGTTACATTCGGAATCCTGACACGGTGCTTCCCTAGTCCCCCCTGTCTAACATTTTCTATACACTGATTTTCATACGTATGATTCATTGTCTCATTATGGGTGTGTGATGTAAAATCCTGCAACACCGCACACCGGTAAGAGATGCTCTGTACAACAAATGAAATACATGTGAGTGAGGGGCTATGGAGAGATCAGAGACACTGTTGGAGGGCGATAGTGAGGAAATAATTGACGTGCATTAATAAAGATGGCTGAATACTGGTGCACTGTAAGGTCATCCTTTACTATGCTTTAAAAACTAATAAAATTGAATGTATAGTGAAAAATGTGTTGTAGAGGGCCCGATTTTTGCAATTTTCCCCACATTGTCTTGGGGGAAGAACCCCCAATACTCCTTGTAGTGGTCAGGCTTTCTCCCTGTGCTCACTCGCTATGCTCCGTATTGGGGATGGTCTGATAAAGTTTTCCAGGGCTGCTTTTGGTTTCCAGTCTGGCCCTACTTTTACCCATCCAGAGGGTGCCTTTAGTGCACCACCTTTTTGTGGCACACTTCCAGGATTTTTGCCTCTGTGCAACTTCGGTAACACAGTGTGGACCAGAGGCAAAGAAATCCTGTTGTTTGTGTGGGGCCACGCCCCCATGCACATGAGGGAACACCTACTAATAATAGAGCTGGCACTACATGTGCGCCAGAGCTATCATCTTCCAGAAGGGGCCACAAAATGTTTCCAATCCCCTTCTGTAATACCAAAGTGCTCTGGGGCAGACAAAGCAGGCACACACGCTCACTGCCCCCGGGGCACTTTATGTAATATGGCCCCTGATATGCTATAAATCGCAAAATAAATACAATATTGTACTTGGGCCTATATGCTTTAAAATGCAATTATGCCATTTATTGTGCTATCACCATTGTCAAAGGTCAAGTGAGGCAGCCTGTTGTAATAAATTGGTTTACTGGCTGAGGAGGGTGAAACCCTACTCAAACAGCAACCACCATTCTCTCTTAGGGGGAATTCACAAGTAATTCCTAAATTAACCTTTACTCAACCCTCCGGTAGCTTGGCACAGAGCAGTCAGGCTTAACTTAGAGGCAATGTGTAAAGTATTCATGCAACACTTCAAACAGTAATAGATAGAACAGAACGCAAGAAAAATCCCACACTAATTTAGAAATAGGGAATAAAATGTAATAAATAATTCAATATCAAAACAACAAAAATCCAATCGGTTTAACCAGGCATATGCAATTTTAAAGTTTTAAGCGAAAATAGAATCAAAGAGCACAAAGCGCTTATCTGGCTCTGCCAGACTGGGACAAAGTCACAAGTTCATGGCCAACCACGATGGAGTGCGGGCAGGCTATAGGGATTTAGTTAGGCCTGCTGAAAAAGAGCACCTTAAATCTTGGTTGCAGAGTGTTGCAAGATCCCGCGTCGAGCATACGTGGTGCACCTAGGCAATGCAAGGTCATGGTGGGGAGATGCGTTGCAGAGCGTCAGTTCAGGGAGGATATTATATGAGGTCCTGTATTACTGTGGAGGATTCTGTCATTGAGGGGCTTGCAATGTGATGACCTACATTGTGGATAAATCACCCAGCCGTGGTCCAGAGGGAGCTGCTGGGCCCTGTTTTAAAATTGAGGATTCTGTTGATGAGGGACTTGCAAGTTGCAATGCAAAGTCTGGCACAGTGGTTCCGTTGTGGAGTTTGGTGAGGCAAAGTGCCGCTCAGCACCTCTAATTCAGAGTTTCTAGGAGGTGATACATTGGTTCTACTGGTTTCACAGTTGAGCTTGCAGTGGAATTTCACGCCCACTTCCAAGGACCCATGACTGGAGTAGCTTCACTTGTGTGGGCAGGACTCACACCTGGCTTAGTCAAGATCCTGGGTTTAAATTGCTCTTTTCCTGAGGCTTCTGATCAAGAGGCCAGCCTACTAGCCCTTGGAGTCACTCTGGTGGTCCTGGGTTCAAGATGCAAGTCCAGGCCTTCTCACTCAGGCAGGGCAGCAGAATGGCAGCCCTAATTGCAGCAAAGTAGAGCAACAGCCCTCCTTGTGAGGCTTCCACAGGTCCAGCTGTATACTGGAGTGTTTGGGTCTGAGGTCCAATATTTTTACCTGGTGTCTATTTTAAGAAGGAGAAGCTTCCAGAGGATTCTACCCCCTCTTCCCCTACGGAGATGTTTAGAATTTCCTGCCTCTCTTCCCTGGCCTCAGATTGTATGCGGTCACAGCAGACTAGTGTCAAACCCCTTTCTTAGAGTGCCCAGGCAGGGCCTTTGTGATGTGCAAATGTGGTAAGTGATAGCTCCTTCTCCTCATTAACTCAAAGTGGACTATACAGTGAATACCTGGCTTCTCTTTGTCTCACTGTCTGGGAGCAATACACAAAGAACAAGTGCCAACTACACCTAATCAATCATGTGACCAAAGATACAGGCAGCAGACACTAAATGGTTGGGACAAGAAAATACCAACTTTCTAAAAGTGGCATTTTCAAAATTGTGACTAAAAACTCAGGTTTACCATTAAAGAAGGCTTTTAATTACAATTCTTTAGACACCAAACTCAACCTGTCAACCACTACCATTTGAAAGTTATCACTTATTAAAGGTAATAAGGTCACTCAATGTTATCCTATGGGAGAGGAAGCCCTTGTAGAAGAGAAATATGAATTTAGAAGATTTTCACTACAAGTACATGTCCAACTTTTTAAATGCACACTGCACCCTGCCTCTGGGCTGTTCAGTGCCCATGCTAGGGCTTACTGATGGATTGAAAAGTAATGTTTGGGTCTGGCAACATTTTTATTTTGCTAAGCTTAGTGTGCAGAGACCTGCACACTTTTTTCAAAGTACACTACATAGTGACCCGAAAGGGTTCTAACCAATTAACATACTTTGTCAATTATAATGTATATACTATAAAGTTCATCACATTCAACAAAAAATATCCATGTATTAAATACTTCTTCACTGTCATCAATGTTACTGTTTTAGTACTTGTACCTGAATCAATGTTACATTACATCTTTTCAATAATATGTAAATGTACAATTCAAGGGTACATAAAAAAGTTGCATAAACAGCTCAATACAAATGCTTCTGATGAGGCCCAGTGCATTTTGAGGACCAAAAACCCTTCATCAGGGAAACAATTTTCAGAACTATGAAGCTGTTATCGGCCACCTGCCGGAACGTATACAAAAAGCACCAATCATTAAAACGTAGTTACAATGTGTCAAGCATGCACAATAGTGCGGAAATTACATACACGCTTCATGCATAATCCTATTGCGTGCTAACATGTGGAACAAAATGGTGAACAGAAAGATGTGTGGATAACCTGATGATGATGGTAATGATCAAAAAAACAAATAAACAGATACTCATGCTGGTGCACCAGCACCTTGTGCTGTTGATTCAACCACTGTCTGATAATGATAAGTTAATGGAAATGAACAAATGTGACATGCATCACCCATGCTTAACATGCACCATTATATTATTTGGTGTGTCCAATGAATTCAAGCATACCTTGACTGAAAAGCCTGTTACCTCGCAATCAATGAAGCTACAAAGTAAAGTAATGCAATGTCACTCGTCAGAACTCCCGATGCTACATATACAGTGTTGCAAAAATCACCCATATATGCCCAAGAACACTTACTGATGTAAGTCTCAACCGTGTTACCAATCTCCCTCTGAATGCCGTACACGCAATCTAAAAACAACAACATAAGAGTTGCTCAGATTTCAAACATAACAAGCTACTGCCAGATACCATGCAAAACCATTAATATAACTGAATACCTTACCCGCTTAAGAGCCGTGAGTTCACGCCCGTGTACGAGTGAGTACATGTGACTTCTCCTCTTCCTACTTCCTCAATCCGGCGCCTAGAATGCATCGTGACGTTACTTGTGAAAAGACTACCGCGTTTATAAAGTGTTCAGGTTTTGAACAACTGTATTTGAAAACAGAAGGAACTGCATTGACTAAAAAGTAACTTATGAAAAGATTAGCATCCATAAGTAGCTGCAGTGCAGCAGTCACTCTTGCCAGCTTAGGAAAAGCTTAGGAAAATGCTCCTAAATGGACTTCATATGTTTTGGATCCTGGGACACTGAATACTCAATGAGGGCAACAGAGTCAAGCTCATTTAGATTTGAATATCTCATCTGCTCTTGCTCTTCCTTAAGCACTATCCCCTCAGCCCCTAGTCTTCCCTGTGCACATATTGCAGCTCCTTCTCATGAGTGAGCTTAAACAGCTCTCAACTAAAAGTCATCAATGTGCTAATGTCATTGACCTAGTGGAATGTGGCACAGTAGCAGAGTACTAACACATAAGCCATTAGGTCTGGCTTATAAATGAAAGGGAAAGCCACACATACGTGCTTTTCCAATGTTTACTAAAAAGAGGATTATAGATTTTACACCCTCATTCTGTTACAAACAGTTATAGCTTGGAGCTCACTATTGGCAGTAAAAAGTACATAGGTATTGTTAAAAGCACACTACCTGAAGTTAAAAGAACACATATGTGTCTTTTTACTTTTACTTTCTTGCTGACAATGGTCAAAATATATTTCATTTATTTTAAGTCAGAAAGATAAAACTAAGACAACCCCCTAAACACCGAAAGTATGTATTGAGCAGTAAAATGAATGTGGAGATGTTTTCAAGATTGTTTTTTTTTAAATACATTGGTTTACCTATGCCTTAATTTGAAAGTAGAAAAACACCATTACATTAAACGTATGTTTGTGAGTAAGATAGTGGTTATGTTTATGAAGTGAGTTGGCTAAAAATGTGTGTCCTATGTTAGTATTAAATAACTTAAGTTACTGGTCAGCAGCACCGCTGATGAGCGGATGTATGTCGTTACAACGCACACTTTTACAACGCATGCACTTACAACGCATTTTTTACAACGCAACATCCACTACAACGCATTCCATTACATAGCATGACACTACAACGCATTTTTAAAAACTACCTTTCCAACGCATTCCATTACATCGCATACTACCTTTACAACGCATACCATTACAACGCATAATATTAAATTGCATTTAAGGTAAGTATTAGATAGTATAGGGGTAAATATTACTTTTCTAACTCCAGGGGGTGCAACAGTAGGGTAAGTGTTGGATAGTATAGGGGTAAAAATTACTTTTCTAACTCCAGGGGGTGCAACAGTAGGGTAAGTGTTGGATAGTATAGGGGTAAAAATTGCTATTCTAACTCCAGGGGGTGCAACAGTAGGGTAAGTGTTGGATAGTATAGGGGTAAAAATTGCTATTCTAACTCCAGGGGGTGCAACAGTAGGGTAAGTGTTGGATAGTATAGGGGTAAAAATTACTATTCTAACCCCAGGGGGTGCAACAGTAGGGAAAGTGTTGGATAGTATAGGGGTAAAAATTACTATTCTAACTCCAGGGGGTGCAACAGTAGGGTAAGTGTTGGATAGTATAGGGGTACAAATTACTATTTTAACTCCAGGGGGTGCAACAGTAGGGAAAGTGTTGGATAGTATAGGGGTAAAAATTACTATTCTAACTCCAGGGGGTGCAACAGTAGGGTAAGTGTTGGATAGTATAGGGGTAAAAAATACTATTCTAACTCCAGGGGGTGCAACAGTAGGGTAAGTGTTGGATAGTATAGGGGTAAAAATTACTATTCTAACTCCAGGGGGTGCAACAGTAGGGTAAGTGTTGGATAGTATAGGGGTAAAAATTACTATTCTAACTCCAGGGGGTGCAACAGTAGGGTAAGTGTTGGATAGTGTAGTGTAATATTATGCATTGTAATGGTATGCGTTGTAAAGGTAGTATGCGATGTAATGGAATGCGTTGTAAAGGTAGTTTTTAAAAATGCGTTGTAGTGTCATGCTATGTAATGGAATGCGTTGTAGTGGATGTTGCGTTGTAAAAAATGCGTTGTAAGTGTAGTGCTTTGTAAAAGTTGCGTTGTAAAGGTTGTTCCCCCTGATGAGCAATTATTCAACAAAGGAATGGAATGGGACCCTACAGTGTTTGCAAAAATTATTCTACTGAGGGAAAAGATTGGACGCATAGGAATACTACATGTTTCAATTATATTTCTATAAGGATATGTTAGGAAACATGTAGTTGTTGTTAGAACTGTCAACCTTGAGGTGGTCTTCCACCAAAACTTTTGTCTACCTCTTCTCCTTTTTGCTTATCTCGTTTTTGCTGGTCTTAGGACTCTGCACACTTTACCACTGCTAACCAGTGTTAAAGTGGATGTACTCACTCTTTAAACTTGGTAACATTGGCATATCCCCAATTGATATATTTAATTTACTTGTAAGTCCCTATTAAAGTAGCACTACAGACACCGTGGGCCTGTAAATTAAAAACTATTAGTGGGAATGCAGCAACAACTTTGTCACCCATCTAATTAGCCCTTTAATCATGTCTCAGGCTAGTCATTGCAGCCTGTGAATGCAGTTTTGCACTGCCATTTCGACCTGCCAAAATAAACGTCTTGCCAGGTCTAAACTTTCATTTGTAATAAATATAAGTCACCCCTAGGGTAGACCCGGAACAACTCAAAGGGCAGGGTGTAATTTATGTAAAGAGTTGGACATTTACTTTTAAGTTTAACGTGCCATGGTAGTAAAAAACTCTTGAATTCATTTACACTAATGCAAGACCTACCTCTCCCATAACATTGGAGTTACCTTATTACATTTAGTGAGATGCAATTTCCAAATGGGAACAGATGACAAGTTCATGTTTAGTGTCTGTGGGATTGTAATGAAAATCCTGACTTATGGTGAAGTTGGATTTTAAATGACAATTTTGAAAATGGCACTTTTAGTAAGTTGGTATTTTCCTGCCATAGCCATTTATGGCCATATGTATGACATTTCAGATTTGCAATTTCCAAATTGCGAATCCATGGAAATCCCTACTTGGGAATCAAAAACGGCATGTATGTAACTGCCAATTCCACTAATAGTGATTACTTCGGATTTGCATTTGCCGCAGTTTGCCGATCACAGCAGAGTGACGTGGCTCCCCCCCCCCTCCTAACATTTCCGCTACCGGGGGCCTATTAAAACAACATAGGTGGCCAGCAGGCGTGCCGGCGGTGCGCCATATGCGTGCCATTGGCAAGCCCGCCTGCTCCCGTCCACGCCGGTCTGTCGCCGAACGCCAGACATGCTGCCAATTTGTTTGAAATTAGCTATTCTTATTCCCAGACTGAGCTGCTTGTGATTGGGAGGTGTATAACAGAGTGCACACAACCGAGGTTATATGGTCTAGAGGGTTGTTGTGGTTTTGCTTCTCTGATCCCGGCCAGGACCAGCAGCCCCCTTCCCTGCACTCCTGCGACTGTTTTTCATCTTAATTGCTGCTCACTAGCTAAGAATTTTGCTGATGTTCATGATCTCCTGGAAGATAAGTCCCCTGATATCTTATTTCTTACTGAGACTTTGCTCTTGGAAGACATGGTGACGGAGCAAGTACTTGCTCTTCCGGAAGGCTATACGATCCATACCCATAATAGGTCCACGAGAGGTGGGGGCATTGCGGTCATCCTTAAAACTGGGTACACCTGCACCTTTGTTAAGCAGCCTGTCACTGATTGTGAATGTGCTTTTTTCAAAATCACTCTCAATTCCAATTATACGGTGTCAGGTTTACTGATTTATCGACCCCCAGGTCCGTCCAGAGGGTTTAGATATGCTCTCTCCGAGACAGTCAGCACTTTGGCGGTCAATGCCTCTAACTTCTCAGTTATAGGTGACCTTAATTTACACCTAGACAATCTCTCTGACCCTGATGTGACATCTTACCTGGCTGATCTCGCTGCGTGTCAGCTTGATCAGAGGGTATTAGGCCCCACGCATTCGGCTGGCCACTTACTAGACCCTGTTTTTTCAATCCCTTGTTGTCCTACCTCCTGTTCCGATGGATTGGTCTGATCATTATTTAGTCCCCAAGTTGATTCATGATTTCATGCCAGCGCGCAACTTAGTAAATACCTTTTCTCTTAAGCGCCCCTGGCATAAACTGAATTGGGAACAATTTCAAAGCCATCTTGCTGCCACCTCTGCTGCTCTTCCGGCTGACCCTAACAAGGCCAATTTGGTCTTCTCCAATTGGATTACTCAGCCTTTGGACGGCCTTATTCCAGCCAAGTTGTCCAGAAATCGGCACACCAAATCTAATCCTTGGTATAACGTTAAATTAGCGGCCTTACGTAAGACCTGTAAGAAGCTGGAGAGAACTTGGCGACAAGACTTTGATCCTACCTCCAAGGATCTCTAATGAGCTGTCGTTAAGCGATACCACAGGGCCATCCATGTTGAGCGCGCAGCATTCTATGCTGAGCAAATCAGCAGGAGCACTAATTCGGCTAAGAGCATTTTTTTTATAGTCTCGGAGCTTAAAACACAGAAGGACGCCGTAGGCTCGTTGATTACTTCCGACTGGCAATGTAACGAGCTTGCAAACTTCTTTGTCAGGATGGTTGAGGACATTTATAAAAGCTTCTCTACGGTCCTTATAGGCCCCCCTGAGACATCTTGCGACTCCACTGAAGGTATCCTTGAGGTCTTTCCCCCATTACTCAAGAAGTTTTACTGACACTTTGTTCCAAGGTCAAGTCAGGCTCCCCTGCTGATCCCTTGGAGCCTGACCAATTCCCAAAAATTCTACCTACCATCATACACCCTTTGGAACAGGTGATCAATGGTTCCCTGAGTGGAACAGTCGTGCCCAAGGCTTGGAAGCAGGCCAGGGTAATACCGCTGCTCAAGAAACCTTCCTTAGACCCCAAAAATACCTGAAAGTTTTCAGCCTATTTCCCGGTTACCTTGGACTGCGAAGATTACAGAGGCTTACATCAATTCCCTTCTCACAGAATATCTCACTGCAAATCACAGGCTCGATCCCTCTCAAAATGGTTTTCGGCCTGACCACAGCACCGAGTCAGCGCTTTTGGCCGTGACCAAGTGACCCTGAGAAGGACGCCAGGAAATTTCAGGGCGACCTCTTGGCAGTTGCCGAGTGGATGACCACCAACCGTCTCCAACTGAACGCCAACAAGTCGGAGGTGTTGTTGGTGGGAGGGAACCATGACCGTTGGAATGAGCTATGGTGGCCCAAGAGTCTAGGTACAGCCCCTATCCCCAAGCCTGTAGTGAAGAACCTGGGGGTCTGGATGGAAACTTCACTCAATTTTCAGACTCAGACTAAAAATGTGGCGGGAACTTCTTTCTGTCTGCTGCTCGGGCTGAAACCCATCCTAGCCTTCTTTGATGCCACGTCTAGGTAGATCATTATTCAGGCCCTTGATCCTGTCTAGGCTCGATTATGCTTGCTCTTTGTATTTGGGAGATAACAAGTCTGACATACAGAGGCTACAGAGAGTCCAGAACGCGGCCGCAAGATCCCTCCTGGGCCTGCGTAGAACCTGTGCAGTGACTAGTGCCATCCATCGCCTCCACTGGTTGCCTGTGGCCAGGCGAATCGAGTTTAAGGCACTGTGTATAGCCTACAAAATTCTGAAATTGGCATCCCAGCAAATTCTGACTGACCTTCTGCTACCTTATACACCCACGCAATTGCTTCGATCCATGGGGCAATGCCTAGTAGTGATCCTCCGTGTGAGAAGGGTTCGCGCCGGCAGCCGCTCTTTTCATAACAGAGCTGCCATTCTTTGGAATTCTTTGCCTAAAACCCTAACATAACATAACATTTGCAATTAGGAATTTACTATTTTGGATGTAGCTAAATTGCGATTTACTAATAGGAAATCGTAAAATAGGAAATGTTGCATTCTGGATGCAGATTGATGATGTCAGTCCAGGACTTTTACAAATGCAGGGTGTGGCCACAACCCAGAAGCCTAGGAAGGCTATGTAGTGGTTCCTGCATCACTACTGCCATTGTATGACACCATTCCTGGAGTACTCATGTCCAAGAAGATGGGGACAAGAAGCAAGAAGCGGAAGATGACATTTTTAGAAATGGAGCTGGTGCTCCTGACAGAAGAATGTGTCTCCCATATGAACCACTTGTTTAGGAAGGCTGCCTTCACAGTACCACAATGCAAAAAGCAAAGACCTGGAGCAGCTTCTGGAAGAAGTTGAATTTCCGAGGTGTCACCAAAGGGACTGTCCCAGAGATGGGCAAACACTTGTATGACTTGAGGTCTTGCACAAGGAAGAAGGTGGCCAGCAGGATGGCTGACGTTCGTGGAACAGGTGGTGAACCCTTAAAACACCCCCTCTGACTCCCATGGAGACACTCATCGAGGGGCCACTGAAACCAGGAAATGTGGTGGGAGTGTCTGACATTGACACCTCCAATCCTGCAGGCACCAGCCGGGTAAGTCATCTTCCCTTTACTTACTTAGCATAAAATAATGTTAGCAAATCCATAAGTCAGACATCACAGCATAAATAACTCTTTTGAGATGCTTGCGCTCCCCTGGCAATGCATCATGGTAGTTGTAGTACACATGACTACAGCAAACATATCTGTCCATTATAAACATGTCACAACATATGAAGCACACTTACAACAGTATTGTGAGCAAACATGAACCATTTACTAACACTAACTATATACATGCATTTCCAGAGATCACGCCCAGGACGTGCCAGAAACAATTGATGTTAAAGGGGCTACCGACACCCATGTGTAAATTGAGGACACAACATAACCGTCTACTCAACCCATCACCCCAACTACAATTGCTAGGAGAGCACAATCTCACCACTGCTAGACTTTGAGGACAGTGATGAGGGGCAATCACAGACTATGGACACCACAACATCTGTGGGCAGGACACACAGACTGTTTAGAGGCCAACTATCAACAAATCACAATGATAATGTCCAAGACAACATGTCAGAGAGTTCTCCTGTGCTTGGTGGCTTGGAGAAGTCCATCATCTCTTTACAGCATCTGCAAACAAAACAAATAAGGACAGACAGTCTGCATCTGTTATGAAAGTCTAGGTCAATGCAGAAATTGGAGAAAGGGCAGGACCAGTTGTTTGCTGCCATGGAGAAAGAGCCCCGTATGCAGAGACAGAGGCACAGGCTGTACCTGGCATGCTTTGTTTCCTTTAACTGATTGGCAGTCGCAACAACAACACTAGCAAGGTGAACTGCCAACATACAAACTGACGTGGGGCACTTGAGTCAGTATGTTGCACGTGGGCTAGTGCAAGTGACAACAGCCCTTGAGAATATTCAGATCCACATCCTCTTTATTCCCAACATCCTGCCCCCAACTGAGAGCAAAGAGAGCTCTAGCTTCAGTAGCATATCTATTCAGAAGGCAAGCTGTTCCCGGTGTTTGCACAGAAACACTTCTGGAACAGACATTTCAACAGTTCTACAGCTCAGTGTTGCTGACAAGGCACCTGCACCCAGAGGCCAGAAGAAGTGAACCACTGAGCACTCATGAGTCAACTTTGTTTTGTTTTCCATTACATACTTTGTTGCTTAGTTGAAACACTGTTATATCCACAATGGATACAGTTGATACTTGAGAGAGAAACAATGTTTTCAATATCTGAATAAAATGTGGTCTCTCAGTTAAGCACCATGCATTACCATCATGTGGGATGTCCATTTCTAAGATGTGTTAAACGCACTTCAGAAATATTTGTTGGTGATCTCTGTGCATCCTGCTCATCCCTCTGCTGCACTTGTACCCTCCCACGGCACCTGTAGTGGTCGTAAATCATCATCTGAGTTGGATTCAGACTATAGGGGGATGTTGCGCAGACCCTTCTTCATTGCAATATTGTGCAGTATGGCACATGTGGCAATGATCTTACAGCACATTCCAGGTCTGTATGGTAGTTCCCCAACAGTCTTGTGGAGGCAGCGAACCCAGGACTTCAGGATCCTAAAGGTCCTCTCTATGACTGAACAGGTTGTCTTGTGTGCCCTGCTGAACTGCCTTTCACTTCTTGTCCTTGGAGTCAGGCATGGTGTGAGTATCCAGAGCCGCAAGTTATATGCACTGTCACCTTTAGAGCATGAGAAGGAAAACCATTAGGTCACATTACACAAACTGCCCTGGCCACTGTATTATTTGAGTCTGCGATCTCATATATAGTAAAAAAAATCAAAATTCACACTGTGGCAGTTGCTTTTGTATCCCACTGTGGCGGAACATAAATGAGTCGTGGATGCTGCCTGGGAATCTGGCCACAAAGTCTGTTATGATGCAGGATTGTAATTCAGCAATTAAATCAAGAATGATCTTACTACTGAGTCTGTACCACTCATAAATCTCATTCTCAGTTTGAATATTCTCTCCTGTCTCCTCCTCCTTCTCTGCCTACCAACCAACATTCTCATTCTCCTCTCCAGAACATACAAAGCTGCTTTTGTGAAATAGCCTGATGCATTTTGGGTGTCTTTCTATAGTTTGAACCTGGTTACCACCTGATCCAAATCAATAGTAATTGCATATCCTAAATAGCCATTTGCAACTAGTCATAATCAGGAAATCCTTTGTACATGTGGTTAGCGATTCACAAGTTGAAAATCCGTATTTGCGAGTTCCATTTTTCAATTACCAAAATCCAATTTCTACTAGGAAGAAATCGCTTTTTGTACCGCTGAAAATTCCTTTCATACATACAGAAATGGCATTTAGCATTTTCTAATGGACTGAAATTAAGATTTGCACTGCTAGGAAATGCTAAATGTCTTTGTACATATGGCCCTTAGTGCCTGTAGTCTGTTCTGGGTCACAGTTGGTGACAGTTGGGCTTTGTGTATCCTTCCTAGATAGCTGCACACAATCGAGATCTTAGGTGGACCTGGATGGGCTAACACTGGCAGGATGGGTGGGTTAGCTGGACCCAGCCCTACTTATACTTGAATAGGCTGTGTTCTGTCTCCACACAAAGGGCTCCATACCCCCTGTAGTTATTCTGGAGTAAGGTCAGGGGAGACAGGATGCCTGGGGACTTCAAAGGGAAACCTCTAGAAACCTCTAGCCCACTTCAAAGGCACAACTGGGTATACATACTGAACCTCTGACACCAACTCTTTAGGTCACTTCTGGACAAGTGGATATTCTGCCAGGAAGAAGGAGTGCTGACCTGCTGCCTTCTTACCTAAGTGAGAAGGACTGGAACTGCATCTCTTTAAACTAGAAACCAGAGAGACTCCAAGGGCTAGTTGGCTGGCCTCCTGATCTGTAGCCTCAGGGACACAATATGCTTCCAACAACCTTGCACCAGCACCTGGACTCTTCTCTCTGTGAGTCCATCCTGCCAACTGGTACCTTCCCAGTCCTGGACCCTTGGAAGTGGGCCTAAGTTACTCTGCCACCCTCTGTGGATCCAGCAGAACCAATACATCACCTTAGCTGTGCGGTGCAACCCAGAGCAGAACCAATGCATCGCCACTGATACATGGATCGGAACCGCTGCAAAGACCTGCGTTGCATCGCAACATGCCACCGCATCCCAACTACCATTTTGTGATGCATCCTCCGCACAGGCCCTTGCATCTGTCATTGACGGCAGCATCAATAACAAAGATGTATTCCGCCTCGCAGGGCTGCAGCTCCTCGGAATCCATGCATCACCCGACTGTGCGACACATCCTCGATGCCAGACTTCATATCGCAAGCCATCATTGCTGGGGTCCCTAACGATGCCACAGGACCTCGCATCACAGTCTCGCCACATCTCGAACCAATGCATCACTTCAAAACTCCGCTGCTGATGAAATCGACAACGTGAAGAAGGCAAACACAGGACCCAGGATTGACGCTAGCAAGTGCCAGCTGAAAGGAAAAACTTAAAGTCAGCAAAAAAGAAGGGATATTTACTGCTTGACTAAGACGTCCAACACGTCCAGGACCAAGTACACACTTCTGGAAAATCGTCTGACTCATTCTATCACCGAGTCCTACACAAAAACACCTAGCCCTGAGGAAGACTTTCTTAAAATCCTCTTGGTCCCCCGCACGAAGGTCGAAACGCGTTGGCACCCCCTTCACAGAGGCCAAGAGATCCCTCTCTCTTTTTTATTGAAGAATTGAAGATACCTAAATGATAGGCACATAGGCTGGACACATACAGCTTACGCCCTACAGATTTTTCATAGGCCTTCCCTGACCTCTTCACTTTGGACCTTCTAATAAGTCTGTATAGAGGTCCTAATTAATTCAGAGACCCATACTTTATGATAGCAGTAGGACTGTACAACAGACATAAATGAGATGACAAAGGTTTATGTTTTATGTTTTATATGCTTTGCTTCTGTAAACATTGTATATAGATTCATTTTATACACTGTCTTGTGTTGTGTATAAAAAACATCTATTGTTTGAACTGTATAATTTTGACAACATTCAAAATAACGAAAAAGTGACAAGTATAAACAATGATTGTGCCAATTGCACATTGTGAGTTTTGGTGTTTATAAAGATATTGGCTCAGGATAGGGGTACTGTTAACCAAATGTTGAGAATGAAATAGTTTAAGCTATTTTTTCCTGCAGATAAAGAAAGTATTTTGTAGCTCTAAACAGTTGGTATAATCCATGGTATAGGAGGCACCTGCTTCTCGCTCACTTCAACTGTGTGGCACATCTTCGATGAGAATCCTTGAAATTCTACACAAACTAGCATTTAAGGTACTCTATTCAATGGGCCGAACTGGATGCCTGCACCAGACCGCCCTCCATCTTAGCCAGCCTGAACTTGGGACTTTGCCCTGGTCCAGCGCGACAAGATAACCACAGTTGGTGCTTTATGCCTTTGAGCTCCATTTTAATTAAAATCTTTAAAATGTAATATCTCCAGTTCCACTGATTGGAGTTTTGTCATTTTGATTTTGATTTATTTATCAAAAATAATTTTATCTTTATTTGACACATTTCCAGTGGCATAACAAAACTTGAGGTGGCCCCCCTGCAGGGTAATTGGAGGGACCCTCTCCGAACTCAATCTGGAGTTCTCCAGCCGAAGTGCGGTGCTGAGGGGGCCCCTGGAGGTTGCCCCCCCCCCCACTGCAGGGGCTGCAGGGGCCTGTGTTACGGCCCTGCACATTTCCTCTGAATTATGCCTGACTGCTCTGTGCCAAGCTGCCAGAGGGTTGAGCACTGTTTAATTTACGGTTTGCTTCAAACTTCTCCCTGAGGAGAACTATGGTTGCTGCTTGAGAAGGGCTTAACCCCCCTCAACCAGCAACTCAATTTCTTGCAGTTGATATTACCAATATTTTCTCTACCTCAAATTTCTTTTTCTCAGAAATGTTTCTAGAGATTTGATACACATGAAGCCTGCAAGCATTCATTTATCTGTCAAAGCCTCCCTAGTCTGTTTATTCTCTACAGGTCACTGCCTTTATGGCGTCTGACTATATCTGTTTTGTTTGTGACTATCTGTGTGTCCTTAAGTTTGTCACCTCTGTCTGTCAAAATGTGTGTCTTGTTTTGAGTACATTAGCAAGTTGATATCCCTGACTCACTTGGCATATTGTAGCATGTTTTTAAATTGTCTGGCACCGATTCCTGTAAGTTTTCACCCACACCCTTTGCTTTTCAACTTCCTCTCAGTTACTGCTACCTTTTTCTCCTTTTCATCTCCCTATTTTGTAGCTCATCTGTTCAACTTAGTGGCCACACACTTGACGTTGCCTGTCCATTACTGGCCTCGTTAGGAGTCTGGAGGAGGTCTCGATTTTTCTGGTAACAGGAGTTATCAGCAAAATGAGATTTGAAGATCCATGTTTACATTGTGAATCAAGAGAATTTCATCCCAGAGTACGGCTAGATAGAAAAAAATGGATATGAATGTTTGGAAATGTGGATTCCCTCATATTATTCCACAAACTTCTGTAATTGTGAGTGTTTCAGGTCTCCAGATTACCAGTTCCAAAAACGCCATGGAGAAGGGGGAAATACCTGGAAGAAAACTACTCACCTTGCTATCAGCCCCTGGGTAGAAGCATTCCATCCGGTGAGATTCAATTTTTTTGGAGATGTTCAGCCAATTTACAAAGCTTCTATCTCATTCCCCTTCCCTCTTGTGCTCTGCTTACATTTTTGGCAGCCTAAAACACTGAAGGGCTGATTATGATGTTGGAAGGACCGCAAACGACTGACCTTGAGTTGCGGTCCTTCTGACATTTCCCCTGTGGTCCGCCCACCACATTATGATGCGGAAGGCAGAGGCATCAGGAGAATGGACCGTCAGCTTTTTTTCTGATTGTTTCCTTGAACCCATCTGATCATTGGAAAGCCACGATGATCACCAATGATGATGGAGCCAGCAGTCAGAAAGTGTCTTTGGGGGCCCCTAGCAGGTCTCCCTATCCCACTGGCTTTTCACTATGGGGCCTGGGGGGCACCATAAACATCACTTCTGCAATATAAGCTTATGCTGTGGGCCTTTTCCGCCCAACTAGCAACCTTCCATTGTAGAATGGATATTTGTGACCACCCTATGGGCGGTTGCATCCTAATTGTGTGGTCATCAGCCCCTTATGTGTTTTTTAAAGTGGCATATCTGATATAATTCGAATTGCTTTTAACTGAACTTAATCTCTTCTCTCTATCTCACTCAATCCAGAACAGATCATAATTAAAGGTTTTTGGAATTGGTTAATTACCTATCCTTCTGGACTCTCTTCTGTGTACCTAACTGGTGTATTGTATTGTGCCAACCCTCTATCAAGTGCTCCGAAAGAAACCAAAAGGGCACACACAGCACTCTAGAATGAACTGTAACAAATAAATAAATTAAATAAATAATACAGGAAACTAGCAAGCCAGAACATAACAGATCTGCTTCTCGCTGTGCATGGATGCCTGTGTTTCTGCTGGTCTAGATATCTGAGTGTCTGTAGGTGTGTTAGTCTGAGTATTCCTGAATTGCTCTAGCTATGCAGCACTGCATTCATTGTGCATTTATTTGTGATCTATGTCAGTTCAGTTAGATGCAGTTTATCTCTGCCATACACTAGACAGAAGTTTCAGAGAATGCAACGCAGTAAGGGCGCCAGAAGCCGTGAGACTACATACAGCCACTGACGTAAGCACATATGTTAGTCAATACTAACTTACTCGAGGGGCAAGTTATCAAAAAATTCGCCTGTTTGGACCTGTGCCGCATGGTGAACGCGATGGAACAGTGAGCGGGACCGAATTATTCTTTAGGATGGTAATTGATTCCAGACTGCAAGTAAATCGAACAGATTTGTTTTTATGAGTATGTTTACACACAATGCTGATACTCAATTCCCCGAGCTCCATGCTCATGCCATCTGTCCACGTTTAATTCACTGTGTTTACCGTCCACTGGAATAGATTTCACGAGTTCTTATGCAGTAATGTTCTGAGTGCAAAGTAATTCAAACAATCAAAATCCTGCTCAGCGTCCACAATTAGATCATGTTTTACTGCCTCTTGCAAACCTTTGCATGCGATTAGAAAAGTGAATTCTTCATATAATATTTAATTCAATCATCGACTTCCGGTAGGACAAATTAATTAGAACGAATCGGTTCTAATAGAGTTGTTAAAACCCTCCCTTATTGGACTTCCTTCGGTGTTTAGTAAATAGTTTCCAGGTCTGTGTGTCTTCTATGTACAAAACGACTTGCACTAACAGCAAAATATAGTTGTCGACAACAATCCCTCCTAATGTATGCGATTGGATGAGAAATGTCCATACTTTACTCCAGGAAGCGACAACAAGTCCACTTTTTCAAGCTTTATGAAATGTGATCAGTGAAACATGCTATATTTTTAATGTTTATGTTTACAATCCCCACTTCTTCTTCAAAATACATGTGGCTGCTGGTAAAAGACAATCTATGAATGTAGACTCACATCCAGATCAACAGCCCATTATTATTTGGTGATGGCTGTTCTTGTTTCTCCATTTAGAGGGATAGTGTGGCCAATTTCGGGAATATATTCAACAAACAGTTGATTAGTGCAATATCATCTGATACTTCTGGTAGGTGATCTCAGAACAGTGCTTACATTGAGCTGGTGGTTGCAGGTGGGACACGCCAGCTCTCATTTTTGTGGGACAGCACTCATTTTCAGGGGCGTAGCTTCAGGGGGGTGTTTGGGGTGTTACACCCCCCTAGTAAATGCATTTTCTGGTAAATATTCAGCTACTGGTGCTTTCAGTCGGGTGTGGTGAGGTGTCTGTTGGATTTCACCAGAAATATTTACATAGACACGCACAAAAACACTCCTCTCCCTGTTTTTAAACTTTAAAAAAATGATTATTTTACAAAACATTGTAGTTTTTCTCACTTAGGACCCGTACCAATCCACATTCCTCTCACTTTCCAGTGCCCCTTAAGCCCCGCTCGCGTGCTCTGCTTGTTGTAAAATGTATTTTAGCATTATATAATTGTTGTACAATATGAAGCTCACCCCCTTATACTACTGACACAGCTGCATCCCTGCTTCTTTTCCCTCATCAGACTTTGACCCACAGAGAAAAAACAACAGAAAAATGATAAAGAAGGAAGAAAAGAAAGAAGGAACAAATAGTGAAAAAGAAAAAAAGCAGGGACGAAAAACAAACTGAAAGACAGAAAGGCAGAGGGAGTGTCTGGTGGAGGATGAAAGAGGCCTGACCTAGAATCTAGTATACACATCCTTCGTATTCGGCATCCCCAGCATTGATAGCTCTGGCTGTGGGCTTCTGAGCAAAACTTTGGTCTCTGCACCGTTTCAGAAGGATATTGTATTTTAAAAGAATAATATGATTATTCTGATTACTTTTGACCCTACTAAAGGGGATTTGGTTTCTTAGGAGTGTGCAAAGCAATTTTTTCTTGTCCCGTCTGCTGTTTATTTCTGTTAAAAAGCATGAAATATATGCCAAAGGTGTGATGGTCTACCCAATTTATTTAGGATCTCATAAAAGAAATTTAACATTTGCAATGCCACTAACTTCCACATTTACTATTTGTAGGTTAATGTAAATTAACATAGCTTGCCTGCATGAGGAAAAAGGTGTGTGGGTTTGATGGCAGCATACAAATTACTGGCATATCACATGCTGCCAAGGCACATTACATACACACGTGAGTCAGCCCTTTTTCTTATCATCAGTGGCTGCAACTTGGTCTATGCTTTCTACCATCGTTTTTGTTGACATCTGACTGCGGCTGACTATTATTTCTGCTTGTAGTGTTTTTTGGTCAAGCCTAGGGCAGCGTGCATGCGCTGCCCTAGGAAATCGGCCTCTTGGAATCACTTCAGCATCTGTAGAAGCTTGTGTGTGTGGTGCTCACATGCTATTGACCCTTGCGTCTGGCTTTAGCATGCAATTTGCCAAAGGCGTGTGGATGTCACAGCTTTTTGGGAAATGTTTACTCCCACAGCGTTTTGCTCTCGGGAGCCAGCAGCTTCGCGCAGGGGCCATCTGTTTTTAATTAGCGTGGCCGCGCTTGTCTCCCACACAGTCTCTCTCCCCCCTCTTGCAGCATCTCCCTCATTGACTCGAGCCGCTTTGTGTTTCCCCTTGTTAACAGCCTTTTTCTTTGACCAGCATGCAGTCTCTTGCCCTCAGCTGCTTCTACAATGCTGTTACCGCCTTTTTCATAAACACATACAAACACAAGAGTCACTGCAGTTTGTAATTTTCGCCGACTACACACACAAACACACGAGTCGCGGCAGTTTGTAATTTTCGCCGCCACCGCCGCATGAGTAATTCATCCTCCGCACTTTCTTTGCATCTGGGCATCTCCGGAGAGGATGATTGGTGTAGGGGCCGCGGGAGGTATACCTTTCTGGCAGAGTAAGGGATTTATTCCGGCTCTGGGCGTGGGGTGGACTCGACTACGTGATTGTGTTTAGAAGCGGATTGCGTGTCACTGGGGAATTATCTTTGCTTCAAGTGGAATACTGATATTTTGGGGTTTTTACTTTCAACTGCGACTGAAATGAGGATTACAGTTTCACTCACTGTGCACCTGTCATATTGTACACCTGAATGTGCGCGCTTCTCTGTGGTTGCACGCAGTGTGGTTATTGCGATGTCTGCGTGAGGCTGTGTGTGGTTGCTGTGCCATGTGAATGCCGTACAAGGGACCATTTAAAGCACTGTGCACACATGTGCCTTCCGGTGCCTGCCTGCTTATCCACTCAAGCGTGTCAGCACATGTAGTCATGTTTTCTTCTGCCATGACATGTTTTATTTTGAGTTTATGTCACGGCGGACGTGGGTTGCTGCCCATGTATGTCTCTTTTTGAGGTGCGTCGAGTGTTGGTGTGTGTGTTACTGTCAATGATACTGTGCAGGTGTTGGTATGTACATATACATGTAAGTGTGGCTAGTAATCCTAATGGTGTTGTACTGATTTGTGTTAACTGCCTTTGCTACTGTATGTGTGGGTTACTGGAAGGAATGCTACTGTGTGATTAGCATTGATGTATGTGAGGAGGTGTATTGTGGGGTCTTTGTGCTTCCTTGTGGCTTTAGGTGCAGCAGCATGCCTGAGTGTGTTGCTGTTATTGCCAATGATGCTGCGTGTGTGTTGATGGATGTCTGTACTATTTAGTGATGCTGTAAATGGGTTTTTAATTTGTGCCCGGGTTCCTAGCACTGGCAGTAAAGCATTTGGCTTGTTGCTGTTTATGTGTGAGTCTGTGTCTTCACAGCAATCTATGTGTGCTAGTATGTATGTTACTGTGTGTGCATGTTAATGATAGGGAATGCTGTGTGTGTTTTTGTTAGTGTTGCTGTCTGTGATACTTTGGTGTGTCTGTTGCTGTCAGTGAAGACGTATCAATGGTGACTGCGTTACTGTCAGTGATGCTGCTCGTGTTTTGTGCCTGCGTCTTTTGAGGTTTATATAAGTGTGCTTGTTTTCCTTGGTTCTGCTCTTTGTGCAGTTCGTGTCATTGTCAGCTGTATAGTGAGTGTTCAGGTGTGTTTGTATCAAAGAGGCTGTTTTGTTGAGTCCTGGTCTGTAACTGTGTGGTTGTGTGTAATGTACTGTGTTGTGTGTCTGTCTGTGATGCTGTGGCTGTGTTATTGCTCGGCATACTATCATGTGAGTTCTGTTATTGTTTGTTACAATCAGTTATGCTGTAAGCGTATTGTTGTATCAGTTTCAGTAGTACTGTGTTGTGTAGCTGTGTGTCAATGATGTGTGTTGGTGTATGAGATGCTGTGTGTGGGTGTGTCTGTGACACTTGTGTAGGTGTATTGCACAGTTCTATGTATTAGTGATGAGAGCGTGTACACGATTCTTTGTCAGTGATGTAACTGGGTGTGTCTGTATCAGTGAAGGTTTTTGAGTTCTCTCTCTCTCATTGGATTTACAAATGAAGCAGTATGTTGCGAGTATATCAGTGTTCTGTATCCGTGGCGTATATCTTTGTCGGTGGCACTTTTAGTGTTGTGTATCTTTCCATCTTCTCTGTCAGTGACTCTGTGTGTTGGTGATTCTATGTGTGTATGCATGAGTGACACCACAGGTGTGATGGCTTGTCTGCGTTACCTTGCATTTTGTGTATGTTTATGTAGGGTACATGTTTAGGAATGTTGCACAGCTCTGTGTGCATGTGTCAGTGACACTGTATTTGTAATGTGTGTGTGTGTGTGTACCAGGGTCTCTGTGAGTGTGTTGGCGAATCAGTGATGCTTTGTGTGTTCAGTGGCGTGAGTCAATGATGCTGTGTAGTTACACTTGCGTGTACCCTTCACACTGTGAGTGTATTGTTGTGTCAGATACACGGAGCACGTAGGGTGACTCTGCATGTCAGTGATGTGCTGAGTGCATTGCTGCTTTACAATCAGTAATATCGTGCTCTGGGGGTCTGTGCCAGGGGTACTTTTGGCCTTGTGCAGCCTTGTGAGCCTGCATGTGTACGTGATGCATTTTATGCAGAGTGTGTGTGTCTGTACGTGGTGAGACTATGATACTTTGCATGTTGTGTGGTTCAGTGCAGCAGTACAGCTGTTTATTTGTGGGTCAGTGTTACTCAATAGTGCTGTAATCATATACACAGTGCGTTTTGGAGGTGATCTTATAATGTGTTATCAAGCCAAGCGATGTTATAGTCATTACTGCATTCTATTGTTTTTTGCCTGCATGTTGTTATGGTTTTTATTAACTAAACAATAAACGAAACAAAACTCAATAATGCGGTGTGTGCTTTGTGTAACCGTCAATTATGTTTGTGTACGAGTGTCAGTGTCTTTAAAGTTGTTTTTGTGACTCTCTGTACTAGTGATGGTGTAGATGTGCTGGTGCGTGTGTGGCACTGTGTGTGTTGTAGCTGTGTGTGCATTTACCAGAGAGCTCTGTTTGTTGTAATGCTCTCTATGTGCACCCATGAGGTTATGTAGCTCCGTTTGGCAGTACTGTTGTGCTAGTGTGTAGGTGTTGCTCAGTAATGCTGTGTGTGTGTGTGCGTGTGTATGGGTGTGTGTGTGTGTGTGTGTGTGTGTGTGAGTGTGTGTGTGTGTGTGTGAATTGGGTATTATGTTGTGTGTTAGTGTGCCTGTGTCAGTGTTGTGTGAATGTCTCTTTGTACTAATGATGATTTCTAAGTTTTGGTTTGAGTGACGCTGTGTATCATGTGTAGCTCTTTGAGCACGAGTTTCAGTGATGGTGTGTTTGTTGCGTGTCTCTCTATGCGCACCAATTGTGTTCAATTCTCTGGCAGTTTAATTTGCTACCCTTTTATTACTATTGTTCATATGTACCTTGCAGTTTAGTTATACAAAATAACACACTAAATACGTTCTTCTCAATGCAGTTCTATAATATGCCTAATAAATATGTTAGCTTTCACTTACGATAATGTAAAGCAAAACTAAAAAAATTATAAGGCCCTAAAGACGAGACCTATTGTCTATGCCAATGCGTGTTTATTTTGGTTGACATGATTTTCACAAATGTTTTTTGCCAGGCAGCATTATTGACTTGGACCTGGCCCCCACACCAGCAGCAGGTGCAACCTTCTTACAAAATTGGATTTGGTCTTAAATATTCTAATTCAACTCATTGTGGAGAGGTTAAAAGTGGTAAAATAAAGGTAAGCATTCATGTAGTATTCTAGGTTTCTTAAAAGACTTCCCCTCCTCAATTAAGAAAGGGCCTCTGCTTTTTGGCCCTTGTTGCATCTGCAAGGCACCTTTGGTTTGACTTTCGGCTTCTGGTATGAGCAGCCCTATGTCAGGAAAGGCAGATGTGACACGTTTTCAGAGTGGTTAGAGAAGCATTGTGGTGGATGGGGTTGGCAGGGAAGTGAAGGGAGACGAAATAAGCACTGGGAAAGCTGATAGGTCTGGTGTTGGCTGCCAGCCTTTTGGCAATTCTTGTTTTGTCATGCTTTTTGCAAATGTTTACTATTTAGTAAGCTGGCAGATCCTCTTTAAATCGAAAAAACAATGGACAAACGTAAAAGTGTATTTCTGGTCTCAAAACCTATCAAAAATACACATTACCATGGTACACCCAGCACTGAATGAACTACAGAGTGAAGGGAGGGAGGGAGAAAGGAAGGAGGGAGGGAGGAAGGAAGGAGGGAGGGAAGGGACTGCCCAGTCTGGAAGTTTGAAAAGCCTTAGTTAACTATGCCAGAATTCATAAACTAAATGCAAGAATGGATCCTGATGTTTCTGCAATGTTCAAAAGATACATCATTTATTTGGGACGCTTTAGAAGGGGCCATTCCATAATATTTATTATATATTTCATTCCACATAGAAAGTTCTAAGACATTAGTTTAGAGGGATTTTTCAGGAAACGGACAAGGCAGATGTGGATCATTGATTTTTGTTTCACATGCTAAAGCCTTATGTCATAAATTAAAGACTGCTAGCTCTAAACTGAGAGACCGTTTTACTGCATGAGATTATTAAACAATCTCATTCTGGCAAGAGAGAAAGTAGATGAGAACAACAATATTTGGGCTAAACGGAAGCAACGCTTGAGAGACAGAATTAAACAAACATTCTGGTATCATTACAAAAGTATACATCAAGCAAGTTCCACTCCTAGCTATCTCAAAGAAAAAAGACTTTCTTGTTAAAATTTCTTTATAGCAGCCGGACCAAGTAGAAAATGTATGTTTTCTTTGGCTATTTTTGTAGCAGAAAGTAAAAAAACGATTGTTATCTTCCTAACACTAAAGCTTTTGGGAGAATGGCTTTACTTTCCAGTGTTGTAAAGCTTTTCCACCTTGATAATCCTAACCATAAGAAGTTCGTTTAGCAGCATTTTAGTGAGGGCAAAGGTGGGAGGGGCATTTTTCAGCATCATTTTTGAACTAGAGTTTTTTTTTTAAACATAATCTCATGTAGAGCTTCATATAGCCCTGTCAGCATCTAGAAACTGCCTGTTAACTTCTTCATCAACTTTAAGAAACAAAGCCCAAACAGGGTTCATTTTTATTAAACAGAGACCAAACAGGGTTCATCTAGGAGAATATCTTGTGTCTAATACAATTTGTCTGTCGAGGTTAGGGATTTATATTTCATGATGAAAGTCCCAGCAGTAGTCACTTTATTGGATGCTGAAAAGCTGGATAATTGTGTTTCTTGTGTTAAAGGCGTATTGTATTCATATCCGGCACACATAGTTGAATGCATCTTTATAAAATATTTCCAAAGAACATATATATTAATTGTGTATCAGCAAGTGACAACTTCGGTGGCTAGGGGCACACATCAAGGGCGCCCAATGTCCCCAATTGCATACCTATTATTCATTGAGACTCTTGCTAGTCAAATTCTCGGAATTTATTTTTATCACCAATTGATGCTTTTCAGACAGAAAATTATGTGGATGTAATTGCACTTTGTCTGAAGGCAGATCCTTTAATTATACAGTCGTATTTTATTATTGTACAATGGTTAGTGGGAGGCTATAAAATTTATGTAAATGATAGTAAACCCAAGATGAAGTTATTTAATTATTTCAAGCATGCTATACCTACTGAGTTAGGAGTAAATTATGAGGGATAACCTAAGAGCTATTCTGGGGTCCTCTTCTGAATACCCAACCAATATCTACTTGGAAAAATATCCCCAACTGTTGGAAAAATGTAATATTCAAATGACTTGCTGGACTGCCACGAAGCTGATAATATCAAGATAGCCATTTTCCTTGTATTTGTGTGTGCATTCTTTTTATACATGAGTTTTTTGTTTTTTTTAAATGGAAAGTAAATTCATTAATATTATTTTTAACAGGGCCGTTAAGGAACCACAACGTAGGGCCCTATTACGATGCGGTTGGAAATGTCTCCGACTGTCGGTCGGAGCCTTTCCGAAGGGATCGTAATATGCCCGTCGGATTCCATTCCGACCTCCTCATTACAATGGAGGCGGTCGGAAAGGAATCCAAATAGTCATTCAAACTGGCTTCTGACGGGCTCAGGGAGCCCGTCCACCAGATGGCATGTGGCCAGAAATCCCAAAGGCGGCTCTTTCTGCTATTGGCATTACAATGTTGGGTTGCGGCAGCCTTTCTGTGCCGGCCTTACCGACATAGAAAGGCTGTCATAACTCGACTTTGGAGGCCCCCAGCAGGGTCCCTTGGGTGCAGTGCCTCTGGTTACAGGCCAATGGGGACCACTATGTGGCCCCCTGTTGACCCTGCACCCCCTGGCAGGCACATTGAAGTGCCTGCAATGGGGTGCAGGGATGAACTGCACCTCTTATTTTACAATCGGAGTAGGCATTCTGGCCATTATATACATGGTGGAACAGAAAACAATTCCAGATTTCCCATATTTCTTTTGAAATCCCTGCACTCGTTTATGATTTTAATTTGATGAAAAATTGCCCTACCTTTTCATATTTTTTAAAATTTCCAAACTACATATGGATTCTTTACTTCAACATAGTAATACTTCTTCAAGCTCTGGACATACTACACCATCTTTAAGATGGAATTCAGTCTTAATTATAATAAAGATAAGTGATTTTTTTTTATTTGGATTGATTTAAATAATTTAAGCAACTTAAGATTTCTGAGCAGGTAAAAAAACGTGATGTTTTGCTTTCTTTCAATCAACTCAGTTCTATACTGTATTCTCTCTCAGAAAGCTCTCATTCAAAATTATTTGTGCAATATTTGCATAAACTATACTCAAAAAGCTGGGCGTCTCTGATTGGTCCAGTTTGTTGCAGGACCAACAGCTTAATATGTAATTCAGACACTGTAATAATAGAAGGATGGCGTTGGTTCACAGTTTCTACATTTGAATGGTGAAGACCATGTTACCTTCATTTGTAAAGTATTTGGGGAAAGAAATCATGATATATGCAATATTATAGCATTTGAGTGTTGAACTATACGTCTGCCTGCTTAAGGAAGATCACCCCTTCCTCAACTGAGACTTGCCCTATGAGTAATGATTTACAGACTGTCAATTGGATTCATATGTTTTGGTCCTGTAGTCAACTTACTATGTATTGGGAGTTGGTTCATAAATACTTTCATCGGTTTATATGTATGTACATCTATTGCAGTGTTCGTATAAAGCAAACCCAGCCAAAGGCAACAGGGTACTGTACAGGGTCAAAGACAAGAATACGGTCAACCAAAAATAGAAAAGGTAGCTGGATTCTGAAAAATGAAGTGTACTGCCCCTACATTCTGATTTACCTCCTGAGAATATGATGCAGATGGCAAAAACAATTTAGATTGGATGAAAAATGAATTAAGTTTAACATTGGGTGAGGTATCTGGGTTTATAGTAATTGCAATGCCCATGACATGCTCGAAATCATTAATGGCCAACTGGAAATCAAACGTATCTCCCAATTTTCAAGAAAGATGGAATAAGTGCAGTAGAATTCAGAAGCTAAGACATTGCTATTATACTTGTTGTCATTCATTAAATGCTCTAATATATCTAAAATATGCTTGATTTGCTTGTTTGATACTCAATTAACTTTCACCTTGTGTAGTACGGCACTTTAATTAATGTAGTGCTTTGTGATTATTGTAGAATGAACTAGAAAGATTATTACTAAAATGTGTTGTTATGAAAACAATTTTTGTATAAACCCTAATTTTATATTTGTGTGGTTCTTTATTTTCACAAAAAGGGAAACAAGAAAATACCAAACAAATGACAAAAATAATGAGGAGGTTTTAAAAATAAATGAAGTGCAAGAAATTGAATATCTTTTCTGAAAATTGTATCAATCAAAATCAAATTCAGCTTTATTCGATTTTTCATACAATAAAAATCATAAAAGCACAATTAAAAAGAAACATTTTACTTATATTGCACAGTAAAAAGCAATCAAATATATCCATAAAAGCAAGAGTAACATAGCTTTAAATCTTTACATTGTATTCCTGAATCTTATAAAAGTCTTTAAAAATGAGGCGATAGCCATTATAATCAATTGATTTTCTAAGGATTGTAACTTCAGGAAAGCTATTCTGCATTGTCTTAGGCCCATACTCCTCAAGATGAGTATTAAAAACCTTTTCCTAGAAGAAGTATAACATTTACAGAATAAAATACAGTGCATCGTGGTTTGAGTTGAAATGTCATCACACGGGCATGGGAGTAGTTTCTCGACCAGTCATTAACTTCTGGGAAGGTAATCATTCTGTGGAAAGTCCCAAAACGAAAACGGGTTAAAAGCATACGACCAAAACTTCCCTGGACCTGTACCAAATAGGGTTGTATACCGGGGCATACTGTCATCAAGTGGTTATCCATGACAGTTTTTTTGTCTCGCTCTATGAGCCATCGCTTATTCTCTAGATAGGTCAAACAATCTGTTATTAGGGTTTTTCTATGGATTGTTACCATGATCTCCGGCGTTTCAAAATATTCAGGATGGCCAATTTCATTCGCCATTTTTTTAATATAACTAAGCCATGGTATATTAGCAACCCTATCCAGTTTTAAACAATCCATAATTACATCACGGTTAAAACCAATCTCAATAAAAGCCTTGCACTGATAAAATCTCTCACTTCCCAAGTTTCAGAAGCACTCTCAATTGTAGAAGAAAATCATGTTTTACCATAATTTTGCATATTTTTAGGTAGTAGTCTATTTTCCTATATTTTGTGGTGTCTACCTACTTGCAGTTTGTGGTGGTCGCTGGTGTGAAATCCATTAGTGAACCTGGAAAGCTATACATTTATTAAAGGTAGACAAAATTAGAAATTCACTAATGGGTCATTTTAAAGCATGGGCATAATTTTATTATATCATCATAGTTGGAGAAATTCAGTACTTTTGTTGTTACTATTGTGAATCGTAGTTACCAATTTTATTGCCATAATGCCACATCACATAACCGATTCTCTCATTCCGGGAAAATCAGATTGCGAGAAACATTGAACCAGCACAGTAGCACAAATTCTCACATTCATCCTATTTTAGCGAATGAGTTCAGAACATTCCGTGGGCATTTATAACTCGAGCAACAATTCTTTTATGCAGGCATAGCCAGTCAGCATTTTGGGTAGATTTTTTATGAAAATCTACTCAAAATGTTTTTTTGTGTAGCAGAATTTACTCTGTGGAATTTCGCGGAGTTACATAAAAACTCCACGAGATTCTGTGGAGTTCCGCACGCCCCTAACTCAGAAGCTGTGTGTGATTGCACATGTGTGGGTCGCTGCCTCAAATATACAATCACTTGTAAACATGGCATGCTGTTAACGCACACTGACCTAGGGTGATCAGGTGTCCCAAATTTGCGAGGACAGTCACGGTTCTCGCCTTCTGTCCTGGCAGATTTCGGTAATTTTGGCTCACCTGCCAGTTTTTGGAGGAGATTAACTGAAAACAGTGATAGATACATTTGTGGGTGTTCTAAAGCTGTGCTAGTTGGCCGCTCTTATAAGTAAGTAATTTATTTAACAGGTGTGATGCTGGTTTAAGAAATTACACTTTATTTATTTCCTTAGTGCCCCTTCTGTGTTCCTATGTTGATGAGAGCTGTCATTCTACGACACTCTGTGAATGTGACATTGTAGTCCTTCTTCTATTTTTGCAAAATGTCCCGTTTTTTGCTTGTCAAGTTCTGGTCACCCTACACTGACCCCAACAAACTCTCAAAGGCCTGTGTGAAGCAGCGCATATGCTGGAAATACAGTAAGTACAGCTAGCCTGAATCAAGAGAGAAACCCGAAGCAATTTGGATGAATAGCTGCCTGAACAAAACCAGGTCTCTTAACTCACAATGTTTAAGAACGCAGAGATTTTCTTTAACCCATTAGAAAAACATTCACTTAAAGCCTCCACTTTACCCAGCTTCGTGTAATGTATTGCTTTGTCAGCTGCCAATTGCAGGGCCCACACTCTGGCATGCAGGATGAATTCCGAGTTGTTAGCCCTGTCGATCTTTCTGTGCCCCAGCGGCTACCGCACGCGCTCACAGCCAGTGTTAGGTGTGAAACTCGGAAACAACCCTTCCCTTTGAAATACGTCCAGTTTCTAGCCTGGCCAAAATAACATGTTGAATTACACACTTGTTTTTTAGAACATAACTAGTACAAACCACCCACACTGGGTTACATCAGGGTTTTAATGCTTTGTAAGTATTTTCTAATTCCAGATTAAAAATGAGGAAAAAACAAAGAGTTGAATTAAAGTAGATACATAGATTAACGGCTCTGCCCAGATTTAAGAGCAATGAAACAAAACAATAAGCATAGATACAAAAAATCAGAGCCCGAGATCTGGATTCCCTATTTATGCCTCCTATACAATGCCATATTACATGGCGCACCCATTCCGGGCACCTGGGCAGGCGTTGAAATAATCCCAGTATTCAAGAAAGGCTCCCCACTGCTTCCAACTAATTACCGCCCGATAAGTTTGATTGATGTCAGTCAGAAATTGTTTGCACGTATAATTTTAGACCGAGTGCAGACCTGGGTGGATGACCAATCAATACTGACCCTTTACCAGGCAGGATTTAGGGCGAAGACTTCCACGGTAGACCATCTCCTTCGTCTACAACTCCTATACTGGAAAACCGTGAAAGTAGAGGGTGGCAGCCTCTACTTGATCTTCGTCGACCTCAAAGCGGCCTTCGATTTGGTTCCACACCAGACATTATGGGCGGTATTGGCCGAGATGGGGATGCCAACTTGTCTACTTGCGATTATCAAGCGACTTCATGTATCCAATTTTGCCCAGGTAAGGTACGGCAAAAGGGGAAACTTAACATCTAATTTTCCGGTCAATCGAGGTGTTAGACAGGGGTGCGTATTGGCCCCTACCTTATTTGCCCTGTACGTCAACGCCTTAGTGGCCCATTTGAAGGGAGTAAAAGATATCGATGCCCCAAAACTTAATAATGAGCTGGTTGTGGCACTAATGTTTGCTGATGACACTCTTTTAGTGTCAAAATCTCCCATGGGGATACAACGTGCCCTAGACAGTTTCTCTGAATTCTGCTCTATAAGGGGGCTCGAGATAAACTTACAAAAAACGAAATTTATGGTATGTAATCCGCCCAAGGCAACGTGCCCCAACCCTTCCCTCAATGGTGTCATACTGGATAGGGTAACTGTCTTTGAATATCTTGGAGTTACCCTCAACGATAAAATGGAGTGGGGCCCACAAATTTCCAAGGCTAAACTTCGCCTCACCCAAATTTGTGGTGGGGTTCTCAAGATGCATAGAGCCTCCACCTCTAAGCCTGTAGCACCCATTATTGAGATTTACAAAATGCAAGCCCGTGGCGCAATTTTCTATGGGGCAGACTTATGGGGCCATTGTACATTTGGAGATATATCTAGCCAGGAAAACCAATTCTTAGGATCCCTACTGGCATTACCCACTAGTACCCCACTCCACCCTTTAAGACTGGATTTGGGCGTTAGACTTATACAGGAAGAACTCTCCCTGAAGCCCCTAATGTATTGGCGGAGGGTGTGGGCAACACCGGAGCTAATAAATTATCAGAATGATCTAAAAGCCTTGTTGGCTCTTCCCGGCTCATACAAAATACCCTGGCTTGCTTTTATTAAAAAGGAGTTTACGACATTGGGAATTCCTGCACTTTGGTACAACCCAGCAACAACTGTCGCAAAACTCTCCAAAGCTGACCTGGTTAAAACATTCTGGTCAAATAAGAAAGCCAAAATGCTCTCCAACAATAGGCAGGGGACACTGACCACAGATTTCCTTAACATCAAGGAAGAGTTTAAACTAGAACCCTTTCTTGATGAAATTGATTCATGTGCCTCAAGAAAGCTCTACACGGAATTTAGATATGGTACTCTTCCCATAAGAGCTTTAACGGGAAAGTGGTCAACTAACAACATCACCGATTGTCCAACCTGTGGTGATGTAAACGAGACAGAGATCCACATACTGTTTTTTTACCCGACTTATAAGTCCATAAGAAAACGTTGGCTTATACAACTTTGTAGAAATTTGGGTACCACCCATTGTAAGGAGGCACATAGAATACTGAAGACCGATACTTCCACACCTATAGTATTCTCGGTGTCTCGCTTTTTACATGCTGTTTGGCGGAGGCGCTGCTCCCTCGTTGCACCTCTCACCGGGGGTACTATTAAATAGATATGGACAAAATTTTAATTTTAGCTTTTTGTACTGTTTTATCTTTTTTAACTATTTAAATTCTTGGTCTCTGTAATCGATGGTATGATAAATGTCTGTATGTAATACGAATTTTTTTCTGATGAAATATTTTTTTCTGATGTACTTTCTTTTAAGGTCTATGACCGAAATAAAGATTACTTTGACTTGAAAAAAAAAATAGGAAATAAAAATAAGAAAAAACGAGAAACTGTGAAGACCAAGCCAGGAATAGGAAAAATGAATAAAGGAAAAACACAGAGGTGCCTATCACGATCCGGCAAAAACCGGGTACGAACCGTCGGACGGAGCATAATCTCCGCCCGACGCGTACCCGGTCGACAATTTTTACAAACAAGGAATTACGATTCGCACGGGTACACCATTACCGTACGATTCGTAAAAAAGCCCGACCGAACAAAAAACACCTACCAATGCGATCCGGGAAAGCGCCGACCTGACGTCGGGACGCTCGCAGCCAGCCATTCACGACCCAGGAATCACGATTCGCACCGACGTCACCCCGCACGGTGAATATTTTGCGGCAGCCAAAAACTGCCGGGAAATCAGGACGACGCGAACAAGGACCACCAGTACGCGACGGACAGACGACGACGCGAACAAGGAGGACCAGTACGCGACGGACAGACATGGACCCGAACCTACGAGTCATCCCTGCCCTCATAGCAGTACACCTCCTCTACAGGTTACGACGCAGACGCCGCAGAAGGTCAGAATAACTAAGGGAGGGGGGAAAGTGGGGTGGGGTGGGGGTGGCACGACCAGGGCAGGCCACAAAACAACCACATAAGTCACACACCACACATGGCCTGGACATACCTGACTCCCATGCCCTGGTCACCACGAGGGGGTGGGGGCGTGTCCTGATAAGCCAGCGACCGCCACAACGGAAGTCCGTCACCACGCGAACCGGCAACACAACCAGACAGGTACATCCCGTACCCACGCCTGAAGAGCGTGGGTACGAGTCGGACCACGCCCACACACGTCACCCCAACAATGGCGGGACGGATCGCACCCACGTGGCAAAGGCCTGGGTACGGGCCGCACAAACATCACATAGCGTGGGGACGGATATGTACGGACCCTACCCCCACCCCGTATGCAAGGAGCGTACCCCCCAGCCCAACAGTGCAAGTACGACCCGTACCCCCACCCGCGTATGCATGGAGCGTACCCCCACCCCAACAGTGTAAGTTCGACCCGTACCCTCACCCGCGTATGCATGCAGCGTACCCCCCATGCCAACAGTGTAAGTACGACTCGAACCCCCACCCACGAATGCAAGGAGCGTACCCCCCACCCCAACAGTGTAAGTTCGACCCGTACCCCCACCCGCAAATGCAAGGAGCGTACCCCCCAGCCCAACAGTGTAAGTACGACCCGTACCCCCACCCGCGAATGCAAGGAGCGTACCCCCCATGCCAACAGTGTCAGTACGACCCGTACCCCCACCCGCGGACGTACGGAGCGTACCCCCACCCCAACAGTGTAAGTTCGACCCGTACCCCCACCCGCAAATGCAAGGAGCGTACCCCCCAGCCCAACAGTGTAAGTACGACCCGTACCCCCACCCGCGAATGCAAGGAGCGTACCCCCCAGCCCAACAGTGTAAGTACGACCCGTACCCACACCCGCGGACGTACGGAGCGTACCCCCACCACACCAGTGTCAGTAGACTCGTACCCTCACCTCGAATGCATTGTGCGTACCCCCACCGTGTATGTGCCAAGCGCACATATCCTGAAATCGGAGGTGTGTGTGCAGAGTCCACCCAGCAGTGCCCTGAGACAGGAGGGGTGGGTGTGGAGTCCTCCCAGCAGTGCCCTGAGACAGGAGGGGTGGGTGCAGAGTCCTCCCAGCAGTGCCCTGAGACAGGAGGGGTGGGTGTGGAGTCCTCCCAGCAGTGCCCTGAGACAGGAGGGGTGGGTGTGGAGTCCTCCCAGCAGTGCCCTGAGACAGGAGGGGTGGGTGTGGAGTCCTCCCAGCAGTGCCCTGAGACAGGAGGGGTGGGTGTGGAGTCCTCCCAGCAGTGCCCTGAGACAGGAGGGGTGGGTGTGGAGTCCTCCCAGCAGTGCCCTGAGACAGGAGGGGTGGGTGCCTATCACTCCCAGCAGTGCCCTGAGACAGGAGGGGTGGGTGTGGAGTCCTCCCAGCAGTGCCCTGACACAGGAGGGGTGGGTGCAGAGTCCTCCCAGCAGTGCCCTGAGACAGGAGGGGTGGGTGTGGAGTCCTCCCAGCAGTGCCCTGACACAGGAGGGGTGGGTGTGGAGTCCTCCCAGCAGTGCCCTGAGACAGGAGGGGTGGGTGCAGAGTCCTCCCAGCAGTGCCCTGAGACAGGAGGGGTGGGTGCCCATCACTCCCAGCAGTGCCCTGAGACAGGAGGGGTGTAACACATGTGTGTGAGGCCAGAATTATCCACATGCATACTGGCTACAAGGGAACATGTTCCCATGAACTCATGTCAACAGACTCCACACACAAGTACAGTGATCACCAAGGATGCCACGATTGTCGCAGGTGGAGACATGGCCCTGCATGCATGGCCAAAGTAGAAGGGCTCCGTCACACACACAGCTCATGTAGACACAGCTCTGCGCTAAACATTGGGAACACCCTGCAGGGAAGAAAGCTGGGTACACAGAGGAAGGAATACACCCTGGGACAAGTGCACCATGCAGTAACTGCTTACATGAACAAAGAAAGTTAGCCAACACCTTGTGATGGCACACAGATCACAGGGTCCCACCAATGAGCAGTACACTACTACATATCCCACACACCCAAACCCTTACACACCACCCAAAACCATGTAGCAGCCCCACCAACACCAATACCAGCATAGCAGTAGTGTGATAATGAAAACAAAATTAAGCTTTATTCAGCATGAGCACAATGTCCGTGGATCGCAGGCAGTTCAATCTTCACAAAGCCCATAGGGCAGTCAATGATTCTCAGCTGGATGGGGGACACAGTGGGATGCGTGTCCCCTACATTGCCTGCACAGTCAAATGGCATCGTCTTCCACACTGGTGAGGGCATCAGGGGGGGGGGAAGCAACAGGCACCGCAGGGACATCAGGGCAAAGGGGCGGCGTTGTGGGTGCAGGGATGGAGGACTCCACCACAGGGGGTGGGTCAGTGCCAAAGGCGGAGGCCAGGATGGCACTACACACCTTTGCAAGGTCCTCCAGGGAGTCCCCTGCACCCGAAGGGACCTCAGGCCCCAAGGAGGGGGGGGGGTCAGAGGGATGGGTCGCAGCGCCACCGGGGGAGGGTGGAGACAGGGGGGGAGACTCAACCACCCTGACCGGGGACCTCATTGACCGCTTGCGTGGTGGTGTAACTGTGGGGCTCAGGGACAGAGCGGCCATGAAGGTGTCCTTGGGGGAGATGTGGCCAGGAGAGCTGAGGGGAGGGGATTTGGAGGGAGTGGACTGGGTGGAATGCGGACTCCCACTATGGCTGTGTGTCACACGTTTGCCCCCCGACCCAGTGGGTGTGCCTACCTCACCCTGTGTGTGCGTGTCAGGAGGAGTGCGGTGGACCTTCCCTGCTGGTGTGGTGCCCGTGTCCGTTGATGTGGGTGCATGCCGACGTCTGGGTGTACGTGTGACAGGCATGGGAGTGGGAAGTGTGGATGGGGCAGGGGTAGGTGGGGGGAGGTCGCGCTGCAGGAGACCCACTGCTGCAGTCAGTGTGGAGTCGATGGACCTCAGCAAGTTGCGTTGGTCAGCCTGCGATGAATGAATGCCCTCCAAGAAAGCCTCGATGTTGGTGAGGGTTTTGCCGTGGGCATGGAGGACATTAAGGATCGCAGCCTGACCAACCTGCAGTTGCCGCTGGATGTCCACAGACTCTGCATTGGCGGCAGCAGTGGAGACAGGGGCAGGGGGTGCGGTGCCTGGCAGGAAGGAGACATGCTGTGACCGGGCACGCTGGGAAGGGACACGAGCAAGTGGGAGGCGGCTGGTGGAAACTGAGGGGGCGGTGCGAGGTGTTGTTCCGCTGTCAGCTGCTGGTGCAGCCTCCGCCCACTCGGAGACATCGTCCCCGGACCTGTCAGCTTCGTAGTCTGATGTGCCAGTCGACAGGTCCTCGGCCACACTCTCCTCCGCCTCTGTACCACTCGATGTGCCAGACCCGATGTCACGGCTGGCACTGGTGCTCGGTCCCTCCGCCTGGTCTGTGTCCATGTCTCCCTCTGTGTCCCCCGACGATGCTGTGGGCAGGGTGGAGAGACAGAAATAATCAGACATCTGTACACATCTGTCACATGAGTCCAATCTACATAGGTAACATTGCATGGCCTGAAAAGGAAGATCCCTAACATCTACTGAACAGGGTACCGATGTAGGGCATGAAACACACAGTTGGTTGAGCCACCATGCCACTGAAATACCATGGAGAGCATGAGACAATAGCTAAACACAGGAAAAGGAGTCTGACATAGCACCCAGGCCCTGGGGACAATCCAGCACTGCATCTGCACCACACAGCGTTGGCGAAAATACCGATGACCAGGGACCATATCCATGAACTTGAGACACATGCTGCATAGGTAATGCTGAAAACATGCACAACATGACTCTGTCACTGCACATTGCGTGTGTGTCCAGACACATCACACACTGCCCAGACCCAGCAAGTGGTAATCAGGATTTAACACATAGGCATTGCCCGCCCCAACAAGACCCTACACGAGGCAAATTGTTGAGACACAGGTGGCACCAACATCTCATAGTCTGGGTGATACACACAGGGGCAGGCAAAAAGCGAGATTGGACGCCAAACAGCCAAGGTGCGCCTGTACAAATAATGAGGTACCAGTGCCCATCCTCAGATGAGTATAGCAAGACACACAGGCACTGGCAACTGTGAGTATGAAGAAGGACAATCAGGTCAGGCTGCACAGTGGACACCTGTACAAAATAGCACGTCTATATACATGGTGACAGGGGACAATGGCAGAGAGCACAACTTACGCTGTAGACACTGACAGTGGCCACGTTTATGATGACACATACACCACTGAGGAAAAGGTGCCCCAGGGGACAGTAGTGGGCACGCAACTACATGCTACTGAATGGTAATGACTGCAACACACGTCACCATCCCTGCACTATGTGTATCGCACACTCATGCACATCATGTCACAGGCCACTACATGGGACATGCGCGCTGTAAGGCATGACACATGAGAGACCAACTCCCATGTCTGGAGTCAGCATCAGTGCCAACTGATATGGAACCCACATGCAGTGAACTTGACAGTGCACAGGCAATGTCCCACAACCTGTTACACACCACCCCCACACATGATGCTACAGACATTGTTCCCGTGGACAAAGCGCCAGCCTACATTACCCTGTGAAGGAGTGACTACACACAGACCAGGGAACACATTGCAAGGAGGGGAAGGGTGGCAGGGGCACAGCGCTATACTGGGGCAAACAGGATCTGCACAGCACCTTTAAACCCTGCCAGTGAATTCATGCTACTGTGCCCTTACAAATGCCGGTGACACACAACAAACACACATGTACCTACCCCCTTCCGGCTGCTGCATCGCCTGTAAGCGCCTCTCCAGGTCTGGAAAGACCACCGGCAGCACACGCCTGTGGAGGTGGCTCAGACGGCGGCGGCCGCGGTTCTTGTGGCTCTCAGGTGAGTCCCCCAGCAGGAGCCGTGCAATCCTCCGCGTCCAGCACCGGATATCCTGCCAGCGTTTCCTCACCTGGGACAGGCTCCGCCTCCGACCATCCACACGCCTCACGGCACTGACGGCGGTCAGCCAGATCTGCTCCTTGGCAGTGGCGCCTACCTGTGAGGAAGAACAAGTGACACCACATCAATACACCAGCCACATGTCACAGAGAGACATATGGGTACAAATTAGCTGGTTACAACAAGGCATGTCATGCAGCCAACGCATTGCACCTTTGTCATAGGGACATCATCCCCTGGTGAGGGGAAAAAGCACTACGTGCCACAGTGGGTACACAGGTGGAATGATGGCAATGTCACAATCAATGATCAAGGCTCACACTGTGCATCACACCCACCCCTCCTGTCTCAGGGCACTGCTGTGAGTTCTAGGCCCCCACCCCTCCTGTCTCAGGGCACTGCTGTGAGTGATAGGCCCCCACCCCTCCTGTCTCAGGGCACTGCTGGGAGACATCAGGCACCCCCCCCCTGGGACCCCCCCGACAGTACATGGCATGTGTGTTACACCTGGACGCAATGGCAGAAGTCACAGTCACAACATAGGGACAGTCTGTGGCAGTGGCCTATGCACTCACCTGATACCCTGGTCGCCCATACAGCATGGAGTACTGTGGGAGAATCACATCCAGCAGAGCCATGTTCTCCTCCAGGGTGAATGGCTGTGTCCTCTCCACAGCCCTTGACATGGTTCCAGGGAATCAGTAGCAGCAGCTGGGTCGACGAATGCAAAGATGTGCAGGCAAGTGCTCCCTCATGGGACCTGGCTGCCTTATATGTGCCCTTCTGCCCAGTCTCATGCACAGGAGTACAGAGAGATTGGTCACTCACATTTGCATCCTATGTTTCCACCAATCCCTACAAACCTAGCAGTCTGTGGGTTCTCTATCGGTTTCATTCTCCTGCATGATGTCAGCCCCACAAACACATTGCAACAAAGTAGACAAATTCCAACTGACTTCTGATGTGCACCTTCCAGAACAATTTCGAATTTTGAACTTGGTCTCCATGACAACCAGCATGCATGTAGGCCTTAATACTTGTCCCCTATGTAATTTGGAGCATCACACACAGGTACGGTGCGTGTGGGGGCCCTAGGGCACCCCAAATGCATGGCAACGGCCCGTACATGCATGCCTACCCTCTCCATCACTATGGGTCTGCACGCGTATGCGTACCCGTAGTGGTACGGACCGTACACTCGCATCTACGCTCACTATCACTATGGGTCTGCACGCGTATGCGTACCCGTAGTGGTACGGACCGTACACTCGCATCTACGCTCACTATCACTATGGGTCTGCACGCGTATGCGTACCCGTAGTGGTACGGACCGTACACTCGCATCTACGCTCACTATCACTATGGGTCTGCACGCGTATGCGTACCCGTAGTGGTACGGACCGTACACTCGCATCTACGCTCACTATCACTACGAGTACGCATACGCGTGCAGACCCATAGTGATGGAGAGCGTAGATGCGAGTGTACGGTCCGTACCACTACGGGTACGCATATGCGTGCAGACCCATAGTGATAGGTCCGTACACTCGCATCTACGCTCTCTATCTCTATGGGTCTGCACGCGTATGCGTACTCGTAGTGGTACGGACCGTACACTCACATTTACGCTCTCCATCACTATGGGTCTGCACGCGTATGCGTACCCGTAGTGGTACGGACCGTACACTCGCATCTACGCTCTCCATCACTATGGGTCTGCACGCGTATGCGTACTCGTAGTGATAGTGAGCGTAGATGCGAGTGTACGGTCCGTACCACTACGGGTACGCATACGCGTGCAGACCCATAGTGATAGGTCCGTACACTCGCATCTACGCTCTCTATCACTATGGGTCTGCACGCGTATGCGTACTCGTAGTGGTACGGACCGTACACTCACATTTACGCTCTCCATCACTATGGGTCTGCACGCGTATGCGTACCCGTAGTGGTACGGACCGTACACTCGCATCTACGCTCTCCATCACTATGGGTCTGCACGCGTATGCGTACTCGTAGTGATAGTGAGCGTAGATGCGAGTGTACGGTCCGTACCACTACGGGCACGCATACGCGTGCAGACCCATAGTGATGGAGAGCGTAGATGCGAGTGTACGGTCCGTACCACTACGGGTACGGATACGCGTGCAGACCCATAGTGATAGGTCCGTACACTCGCATCTACGCTCTCTATCACTATGGGTCTGCACGCGTATGCGTACTCGTAGTGGTACGGACCGTACACTCACATTTACGCTCTCCATCACTATGGGTCTGCACGCGTATGCGTACCCGTAGTGGCACGGACCGTACACTCGCATCTACGCTCGCCATCACGATGGGTACACATACGGCAGCACTCCCACAGTGATTTGGGAACATGCACAGGCCCTCTCAGCAGCAGTACGGCGGATTTTACACATCACTGTGGTGATAGGCGACACACATGTAGGAATAGGGCGGACATACTTGTCCATGGATGGACATACTTGTCCAGGAATGGACATCAAGGCATCGTCTGTGCATTACCACATGTGTGGGGCACAGGTGTCACAGGCTGTGATGTGGAACATGCCTCCTGAGTGGAGAAGGCACCAGATGTATGATGAGATGTGTACATGTGTACTGTGTGAGGGTGCAATGTGTGCCAGGCATGCCCTTGACTCCTTTGACATGTGTGCATGTGGGACTGCGCACTTGGGGTGAGCGTCACTAGCATGGCACCGACACCAACACACGGAAGTGTCCCATGATGCCAGGTACAGGGGTCATGACACATGACTTATCACTACCCACAGTGCACAATGTGACTATGCCATATATGTGTCCGGGATTTACATCAGGTTGATGTTGTAGCACCCTCAAAAGCTGCAGCCGTTGCAGCAACCAACATGTGGCTGTGTGTAGATTGTCATTGCACACTGTTCCCAACACCATGCCACATGTGTTCTCGGATGTGAGGTGCACATGTATGCAAGGGACACGGAGTAGCGTGACAAGGCCATGTCAGCAAACTCACAAGGAATGTGTGGTGAGTCATGACATGTGCACCTTCATGGCAAGGTGTGTGGGCTGTCCTAGTGTAATGTCATGTGACCTGTGGCTCAAGTGTTCCGCTGCCAGTCTCTGCAATCGGCATCACACTTCTGCTGATGTGTGGGTGTATGTCACTCCTGTCTTGCGTCGGGCAGTGCACTTGCACTGGGACACAGCTATTTCCATGGCGTGGCATGGGGAGGTTCTCAATCACCGTGTGTAGCTGGGTCTTGGAAGGAGTGTCACCTTGCATCCATACGTGTCCTGGGCATGTAGCACATGCCTGACTCCCTATGTGGCATGTGTGTATTGCCAGATTTACATGTGCTCAGTAGACATGAGTTGTTCTCGTAGTGCACTCACTCTTCCTTGTCACTTCCAAATTACTGCAGAGCGCCTCCTGTTGCCCGAAGAATTCCAGACTTGGCCACCATGCAGGAGAATGACAGGATCCAGCTCTACCGCTTCACCCAACCGTTGATTCTGGAGCTGACGGCGAGACTGGCACCACACCTGCAACCGCAGCACAGGTATCCTACGGCACTGACACCCCAGCTGAAGGTAATGGTTGCCCTACATTTCCTTGCCACGGGTACCTTCCAAAATACCATAGCTCATGTTGGTGGCATGTCCCAGAGCATGTTCAGCGGTGTGCTGCATGATTTCTTGGAGGCCATGTTGATTCACCTGGATGACTTCATCAAGTTCCCAAACCCTGAACAGATGACTGAGGTCAAGCGTGGTTTCTATGCCCTGGGAGGGATGCCCCATGTCATTGGGTCCATAGATGGGACACATGTAGGTTTGGTACCACCACACGCACGGGAGGTGGCGTACCGCAATCGGAAGCACTACCACTCCATCAATGCCCTTGTGGTGTGTCTGTCCAACATGGTGATTTCACATGTCTGTGCTCGTTTCCCAGGATCAGCACACGATGCCTACATCATGAGGCGTAGCGGGATGCCTGATATGATGATGCAGCTGCGCAACGAACGAGCATGTGTTGTTGGTGGGTACAGTCTGTCTGTCCTGTATTCTGTTTGGCCGAGCAGCACTACCGCTTCGCCAGTTCTAACGATATCCATGTGCTTTCCATTTAGGGGACGCTGGCTATCCCAACATGCCTTGGCTGCTGACACCTCTCCGCAACCCCATCACGCCGGCCCAGCTCCGCTACAACACCGCCCATGGCCGGACAAGGCGAGTGATAGAGAGGACGTTTGGCATGCTGAAGAGCCGATTCCGGTGCCTCCACAAGACCGGCGGCGCACTCCCATATGCCCCGGCAAAGGTTTGCAAGATCTTCATGGTCTGCTGCATGCTGCACAACATGGCAGTTGAAAGAGCTGTGCCACTCATCCTGAATCAACATGACGAGGACCATCCACCCGTGGAGGACGAAGGGCTTGGCAATGGGGCTAGTGATGTGGAGGATGTGGAGCCGCAAGAGGACATCCGGACTCGGCTCATACGCGACTTCTTTGCTTAGTGGTGAGTACCAGTGTCTGAGTGTGCACGCCTTGGTCCCCGTGTGGCATGTGTTGTGATGCGTGTCTCCACCTGCATGTATGGCACGTGAGTCAGAGGTGTGCGTGGGTGTGTCACTGGAGTGATGGTGGCAGTGATGGTAGTATTTCCCCACTCATAATTGTGACCTAGCATTTTTTCATCCATACATGTGTCGAGTCAATGCACATGCAAGTGGCTGTGCTCTTTGTGGCTGACTTCTTGTGTGTCTCTCTTCCCCAGGTACCTGCGCATGCCGTCTTCTGGTTGCATTGTTGTGGCACTGCTATTCCTCATGGACATGGCATCGTGGGCTGACTCAGCGTTACAGGCACGGACACGTTTGGAAGTCTCCATGGGGTAAGGGATGCATCTGGGGTGTATTGGGTGTGGCAGTTGTTCACGATGTGTGCACACTGGCCCGGTCGGGGTTTGGTTCCTCTGCAGACATGTGGCATCCCCATGGGACACAACATGCAGCTGGGTACACCTGAATAGATGGGCTGCCTGGTTGTCAGTCATCAGTGATGGGATAGTGGATTGTGATGAAGGCATCAATGTGTGTGACACTGCCCTCGGACACATACGGTTAACATTGTCTTGACATGGCGTGGGACTTCCACATCAGCGGATGTATGGTGTATGGCAGTCTCTCCGTGAGCAGCTGTGGGTATTTAGCTGTTAGCCGACACTTGTGTGCCAGTTCCATGGCTATCACGCATTTGTGCTGCAGAAGGGGGGTGCCAGTGTTTGAGCCACATGTTACTCCACATGATGTGTTCATGTGTACTTCAAGTTGCCTCTGCAATCCCAAAAACATGACTATTAAAGGTGTCCCTATGCCTCCAAGGTGCCTCTTCTCAGTCAATGCTGGTGTGTTGGCACGGTGCATCCTGCATGTCTGGCATGGTATTCCCAGATTGTGGCTATGTGTCAATGTGTCGAGTGGCAAGATGCAAGCTGTGTGTGTGTGCTGAGACTGTGTATTGGGCATGATGTCCATGACTGTGTGGGTAGTGTGACATGTGCCATCCCCATGCATCCAACGTTGTCCAGGCCCCCATTCTCTGCATCCACCGGACTCAAGCTTGCAGGACATGGTTCTGCCACCTGTCTACACGTACCTGGGTGCCCCCCAGGACACGGGCCAGGATCCCTGACCTCTGCGCATGACTGTTGCTGTACTCAATGTGTCTGTCAGCACGGTTGTTCGGCCACCCCCTCAGCTGGTTCTGACCATCACGGGTGTGTATGGTGCTCCATGTCTGTCTTGCCTAATAAAATGTGACCCATGTGTCCTGTGCCAGACTCAGGCCCCAGGGTGTGGATGGTTGAAGTGAACAGATGACTCAGGCATGTTTAGACTGTACAAGACACGTGTTAGTTAATAATGCTACCAGCAGGCATCTACTCTTAATAGTGTGATTTATTATTGGGGGGGGGGACAAAGTGAGGGGCTTTCCGGGATTAGGGAATCCAAAGTTCAGTAGGGGAGTTGGTGTCCTTGCCATTGGAAATCCTCAGAGTCCATGCCACAGTCTTTGTCAACATTGGTCAGCCAGTGACCAGCAGGGCCATGTGGCAGAGAATGTCTCTTGATGCTGTGATGCTGTTGCTCCAGTGGGCCAGGTGCCAGGCCAGGTGTCCTGGGAGATGGTGATGTAGCAGCCACCCTCACGGTCCTTTCCGTGGACGACCCGGCTTCCTGCGGGGAACCTCAGCAGCAGGCCGTGACGACGTCTGGGATGCTCCGTCGGATGTTTCCTCCTCCTCCTCATGATCCCTCCCTGTGGGTGGTGATGTTCTCCGCCTTCTGGCACAGGGAGGGTCGGCCATGGTGTCGGCCATCCGACGGAGTTCAGCGTGAATCCCCTGGGACGCCGTCACTTGCTCAGCCTGTCTGTCCTCCATCCTCCGTTGGTGTAGCTGTAGACAGGCTATTAGCTCCGCATGTTGCTGGGCCTGCTGGACCTTGATCCCCTCGAGGACGGACACAACCTGGGCCATGCCCGTGGTGTCCTGCCGGTATGAGTCCAGGATGTTACGGACATGGGAAAATACCGGATCCCCAGCCAACTGGTCAGGCTCGCGCCTCCGCCGTCCTCCACTCGCACCACCCCTGCCCACTTGCGTCTGGCCTGCACTTGTGGGCACATCGGGTCTCCGGGACCCCTGAGGGGTGGCATTGGCGTTGTCGCCTGCCTCCTCCTGGGTGCCCGGGACACCGTGTCCCTCCTGGCGAGCCTGGCTGCATTGTGGTGTTGGGGCAGGGATCCTGGGTGTCTCCTGGGATGTGGCAGGAGTGGGGGTGGTGGTTGGCACGGTTGTACCTGACGCAGGTGCTGCAGGTGGTTGGACACCAGAGGGGCCAGGTCGGTCGGGGTCGTCCGCAGAGTGGTGAGAGTGGTCGCTGCCGGTGGGATCGGTCTCCTGCAGATCCGGGTCCTGTGAGTGTTCCCCCCCAGTGTTGGGGGGTGCAGCACGACGTTGACCTGTGTGTGAGAGAGAAAATGTTAATTTTGATCCATGCAACATCCATGTTTCATCCGTTACAAAGTTGGCACATTTCCTCTTGGAATTAGGATCTGTCTTGCATTCCACTCACAGTGCACTTGTGCATGTGTGTGTCCCTTGGGCACCAATTTGGCCCCTTTAACTATGTGTGGCACAGTCTTACTTGCTGCGTCAAGTGTGACTGCAGTCAGCAGTGGAGTGTGCATGTGTGCCGAGCTATGCATTTGCGCCTTCCTTGTAGCACTGTACATGTGCACATGGAGTGGATCCACACACTTATATGATGCAGGTGGCTGTCCTTGTGCTCGTGTACAGGTTGTGACATGGCCCTGCGTTTTGCCATGATGAAGAGGGGGGGTTCTGGCACTGGCCACCCTTGTCTACATGCACGCAGTCCACCTGCTGACGAGCAGACATTCCCACACACCACAGGACTGATTTGCTCTCCCTGTGTCTCCCTCCTTCTCTGTCCCCCTCTCCCTCCCTCTCTGTCCCCCTCTCCCTCCCTCTGTGTGTCAGCCTCCTCCCTCTGTCCATCTTCCTGTGTCTCCCTCCCTCTCTGTCCCCCTCTCCCTCCCTCTCTGTCCCCCTCTCCCTCCCTCTGTGTGTCAGCCTCCTCCCTCTGTCCATCTTCCTGTGTCTCCCTCCCTCTCTGTCCCCCTCTCCCTCCCTCTCTGTCCCCCTCTCCCTCCCTCTGTGTGTCAGCCTCCTCCCTCTGTCCGTCTCCCTCCCTCTCAGTCCCCCTCTCCCTCCCTCTGTGTCCCCCTCTCCCTCCCTCTCTGTCCCCCTCTCCCTCCCTCTGTGTGTCAGCCTCCTCCCTCTGTCCATCTTCCTGTGTCTCCCTCCCTCTCTGTCCCCCTCTCCCTCCCTCTCTGTCCCCCTCTCCCTCCCTCTGTGTGTCAGCCTCCTCCCTCTGTCCGTCTCCCTCCCTCTCAGTCCCCCTCTCCCTCCCTCTGTGTCCCCCTCTCCCTCCCTCCGTGTGTCACCCTCTGTCACCTTGGCCCAGCTTCCTGGGCACACACTGTTAGCAGATCTTTGAGTGGCCCTTGGCCTGTTGATGTGAGTTTGTTTCTGATCTCCAGGCACCCATTTTGTCTGCTGTGTGTCTGTGCACTGCTGCTGTGGTGGTGTGTGCTGCCACTCTTTCACACTGTTGGCTGTTCATTAGCTGCTGGCATGTGCAAAACAGTGCCTTCACCCCCATGTGTTGATGCAAGGCGTCCGCCATTTGCTGGCAAGTCATTCCTGTGTTGGGACACAGTGTTTGTCTGCCTGTGACCTAGGCCATATGGGCAGAGGGCATTGTTGTCTGCTTTGGAGTCGCACTATGTGATTCTTGGTGCCCAGCCTCCCGACATCCGGGTTACCGTGTCATGTGTTGTTGTCTTCTGTGGCCTGTGACTTGACATTGTCCAGCTGGGTGCATGGGGCATGGTGGCAGCAGTGGCATGTGCCTGCTCATGGAGTGTGGTTGAGTCATGCGATGGCTTGTGGTGGTTGCGTGCCTGTTATTAATTTTGGTTGTGGTTGCAGTTCCCCCCATGTGAGGTGCGTTGTTTGTGTACTCACCCGGGTCTCGGAATCCTTCTACTCCTTCAACTTCCTCCACCGGCAGTATGGCCATCACCCTCTCCTCCCAGGGATGGTACTGTACGGCTCTGCGGGAGGGCCCTCCTCCGGTGGCGTTGGCCTGGTCGTGTTCCTCCTGTCTCTTGGCTCTGACCCTCCTCCGCAGATCGTACCACCTGTTCTGGCAATCCTGCTTGGTCCTCCTGGTGTCCGCAACAGCATTCACAGCATCGACGATGGTCTGCCACATGGCTGTTTTGGCTGCCTGGCTGGTGCTTCTGACCAATGTTCCAAAGATCTGTGGCTCGACTCTGAGGATTTGATCAACAAGGACCTCCAACTCTCGGTGACTGAACTTTGGATTCTTGGTAGTGGGCATGGTGAGGGGTGTGGGTGGGGATGGTGTGGGTGTGGGGGGTGTGTGGATGTTGGGGGGGGGTGTGGATGGTTGTGTTGTGGTAAATAATTTTCCTTTACCTGGACTGAATTTGATACAGAAACATAATTAAAATAGCTCAGTAAAATGAGAGGCAGAATCCGTGGTATTAGAGGTTCGGAATGGGCTTTATTCCAATAATCGATTATAATCGGTTGCTCCAAGTTCCATCACCACGGAGGTTCAGGAAGTGAAGTACATACATTATTGACATGAAATGACTTTTATAGATCATACATTACAATGAGGCGAATGCAGTAGGCGTAACAATTTGATAAGGAAAATGACGACATATCTGCGTAACCAAAAATGGGTGTAATAAGGAGTAAAAAGGAACGTAATTGGTTATGATGTCACCTATAGGTGGATCCATAAGATAATACTTGGCATAGATGCGCGCGCAGCAGCATGACGTGTAATTGACGTGTAACTAGGGGGTGAAGGGGACTTGACATTTAGCTCTACATGTGGAGACGAAAAGTCTGGGGGGTCAAGTCAACCTAATCCCAAATCATATCTAACATCCTATGTTTAAAGAACTATGTTATCCATAAAGAAGGACTCTCGAACAGAATCTATTCTATACTGACTGTGCGTGCGTGTACAAGCGTCTAAGTGTCTACACTAAATGCGAGGGCAGGAATCTTCCATAGTAACAGGACTATGATTTACTTGCATAAGGGCAGAGAAGCCGGGCCTTTTGCTCGGTGGCTGGAAGAATGTTTACTTAAACTACTAGGCAGGAATGCATCGGCTGAGGGGGAAGCAGATAACTCGAAGGTGAAATACAGTTCTTGGCAGAGAATAGGCTGATGTCAGGCTTCGTGAGCCGCGCAGAGAATGAGACAAAGTTCATGGTCACAGATGCAGGCTCAGACTGGAGCTTTCAGAGGCAGAAGGCAAGAAGAGTTTGACGACGGAATCAGGGCCTACTTGCCTGGACTGTAAAATGGCATAAGTGAGCCATATAAAGCCGGTGGCCTTTTGTACTTAGGAATGGAATATCCGGCCTATTCATGGCGGATCTGACAGAGGACATGTTGACGGTGGACGCACATGTATTTGCGTCTTCACAACTGGAACTGGAGGGAACATACATGTACTTGTGACATGCACATAGAACCGTTGGGGTCCAAGATAGGGGACATAACTGACCAGAAAAATCCATATTTCCACATTCCCTCCTTGTCCCCTACTTGCCCGTTAAGAGATATCAATCTTCATCAATCCATTGATCTGTTCATATAGCATCATTTGTTCTTCTTTCTTCTTCCGGGATCTTGAATGAAATCTTGGTGGTGGAATACACGATGTGGCACACAGACCACAGATCGCTGGTCCACATTGTAGACATAGACAGCAACTGAATAGTATGAGAAGGCCAATACCTAGGAAAGATAGAACTCTCCATCCCCAGGCTGATATCACACTCCAAAACCAACTGGACCAAGTCCAAGTGCCTGGGTTCTGGTGTATCTGATTTACAATCTTATGAAGGCGAGTTATGGCTTTATATACTGATGGCGAATTTTCTGGTATGAATACGCAGCAGCTTGATCCGATGACCCTACAAGCTCCGCCCCTATCAGCCAGGATGACGTCAAGGACAAGACGATTTTGAAGCACAACAATCCGCATAGCAGACTGCTCTTCTGTTAAATTGCCTAAGGCGGAAATAGTTTCATTCACTACTGCTTCAAGGGTTCTAGTTAATCTACGTATTAGTTTACTATTAGTAACAGTACCTATATAGGGGAAGATGCCTTTATTGAAATCTGTGTATTTTTCCCATGCTGTTTCAGTGTAATCGACAATCGGGAGATCTCTCCGCTCTCTATTGTGTACTAAATGAATATTTCTATAATAATCAGGAGGAGCTAGGAAAACAGGTGGCAAAAGGAATGCAATGTAGCAGGTACCATCCCAATCTAGAGGTAGACGCATATATGCAGTCTGACCACATATAAAGTAGGAGTGGCGATAAGCTCTGAATGAGGATTTGCCTTGATCACTGAATTCTACTGTAGTAGTGCATTTACTATGGCCCATATGTATGGAACCAACCTTTCTTACACACAATTCACCCTTCGCTGGGAATACTGACATGGTGGGTAAGACTAGTTCAACTTCGGATACGACATTTAGAATCATGAGATTAGGTGTAAAATTACCTAATCCATATACTTCATTTTCTAGATCAGTTCCTGTTCTTTTGGGGCGACCCTCCTTGTCAGGATAGCAGACCTTGAGTAAAACTAGGTTCAGGTTTCCCCATACCCACTGATCTTGGTAAACTGCTGTGTCTGAGTCTATGGAATTGATTAAACTAAACCATGCTCCACAGGAGCCATTATGTGTAAATGGGTGCGGAAAGAATGGCAAGACTCCTTCATAATTCTGATAGGGAGGGAGCCGGCCACACACCCAACAATTAGTGGCATTACTAGTCTGATGGGAATGATGTAACATACTAATGAAAGTGTTATTGCGCAGCGCAAGTCTATAAGACAATTCATGCGGGGGTAAGTTACTAAAAGAATGTTCTGCGGTAACATTGTAAACGTTTCTGGCAATAGGGTAATATATGTGCAACAATATACTTGCAGTAATTATTAAAAGACTCAAGAAAAACAATATTAATAATGTCACTATACAGTGGCTACGCAGTGATTTACAATACGCCTGTCGTTTCATCATTTTCCGCGACTGTCCATTATTCAGGTCTAGAGGATACATGTCAGAGACAGATTCAACCGCTTCACCTAGGAGAGGACTTAAACAATCAAATCGTCTGACGTTCTAGGCCTCAACTTTACTTTATAGAGTTCGGTTTCAGTTTTTTCAACCAAAGGAAGTTTTGAATCAGTCTGTGAGGGAGTGCAGGGCACAATGTCTATATCCGAGGATTGTCCATGAAATTTCTTGATATGACTTGAATGAATCCAGCCCTTGCGGCCCTCGATCTTCACGGCTGTTCTTGTGGTCAGCAGAACCAACTTGGGTGTCTTCCACCTGGGCTCCAGCTGAGTCTTTCGGTCAAAATTTTTCACAAACACGAAATCACCCGGAACTACGTCATGGGGTTTCACCTCAGTGTTGTCGGGAAATGCTGCAGCAACCTGTGAACGACAAGATTGTAGTGCAGACATCAAGGAAGCCAAGTAATCTGTCAGCATATTACAGTCAATATCAGTTATTTTGCGTGGTATAGGCGTCCCCCACATATTTGGTGGTCTGCCGAAGATCACCTCATACGGGGATAGCCCTGTTCGAGAGTGTGCTACCATTCTCATGTAAAAGAGTGCAACTGGTAATGCTACTACCCAGTCGACACCTTTCTCTCTGCATATTTTGGACAATCTGATTTTCAGTATCTGGTTATGTCTTTCTACGAGACCTGCTGCCTCGGGGTGTCGAACACAGTGGAATTTCCACTGATATCCTAGCAGAAGTGAAACATGTTTCATTAATTCGGATGAGAACGGCTGGCCGTTATCTGAGTAGACAACACGTGGTAAACCGTATCGTGGGAAGAATTCTCGAACTAACTGTTTGGCAGTAGTCGGGGCAGTGTAATCTGAAACCGGGTATGCCTCCGTCCAACGGGACAGAGCGCAGACAACTACGAGAACATATTTGAATCCTCGACATCGTTCCATCTGGATATAATCCATCTGGAGGACTTCAAAAGGGTGATCAGGAGGATGAAATCCACCCTGTTCTACGGGAACGCTTTTTCCTGGGTTGAACTGGCAACAGATCATACAGGTACGGACTTTTTGTTTGGCTGCTGCTCGTAAATGTTTATTGAACCAAATGTGTTGAATGCTGTCTAGCATAGCTTTTTCTCCGAGATGTGCTGGACTATGTATAGTGTTAACTATAACTTGGACCATTGAATCAGGAAGGAACCATACAGACCTTTCCTTCATCATCCATCCTTGGTCCGTTTGGATCCCTCCTAATTCAGTCCATTTCTTTATTTCGTCTGGTGTAGCATGTGTCTGTATGTCAATTACGTCAAGAGTAGGATCTTTAACTGTCATACAATGTGTCGGCATCGGGACTATTGTCTTTGTCATGTCGGGGGTTTGAGTTTGAGCAGTCTGTTTAGCTGTTCTGTCGGCTAACTCATTGCCTTGAGAAATGATATCAGTAACTTTCGTATGAGCTTTACATTTCATAATTGATATTGCAGTAGGTAGATGTATTGCATCTAATAAGGCATGAATGAGGGGTCCGTGCTGAATGTGGGCACCGTGGGAAGTTAAATAACCTCTCTCTCGCCACAGCACGCCGAAGTCATGTACAACTCCGAATGCATAACGGGAATCAGTGTATATGTTGACTTTCTTACTTGTGGCTTGAATACAGGCTTGTGTCAGAGCGATGAGCTCTGCGGCTTGAGCTGACAAAGTATTAATACGATTAGTTTCAATGACTTCTGTATCTGTTGTGACTGCGTAAGCAGCCACTAACTCTCCTGTACTTGTTCTCATACATGAACCATCTACATACAACGTCAGGTCTGGATCTGACAATGGGACATCTGTCAAGTCTTGTCTGGGTTTTGTCGTTATAGTAATAACTTCAATACAGTCATGAGCTAGTGGGTCTGTTCCGGTTACTGGCAAAAGTGTGGCAGGATTCAATGTGTTACAGCGTCTGATTTCTATATGTGGCTGAAACAATGTAAGTTCATACCCTGTAAGTCGCGCTATAGTCAAGTGTTGTGTTTGCGTTCTATTCACAAGGACTTCTACTGTGTGTGGTACTTGAACTGTCAATGGATGTCCTAACACTATGGCATCGCTTTGTCTGATTGCTAAAGCTGTCGCTGCTACTGATTTCAGGCATGCAGGCAAAGCCTGAGCTACGGGATCTAATGTACTAGAAAAATAAGCACATGGTTTGTGTGCTCCTGCTTGTTCCTGTGTGAGTACTGACAAAGCAGTACCTTCGCGTTCTGTAACAAAGAGTGTAAACTGTTTTCTGTAACATGGCGTTGCTAAAACCGGTGCTTGACATAAAGCTTTCTTTAGGCTTTCAAAAGCTTGTGTATGTTCCTGAGTCCAAGGGAGAACAGTCGATGTGGCTGCCTCCTGGGTTGTCAACTGAATGAGTGGTTTTGCTAGAAATGCATATTGCGGGATCCACTGTCTACAGTATGAAGTGAGGCCTATGAAAGCCCGCACCTCCTTTTGTGTCTTGGGTATTGGCATGTTAGCTATTAACTGAATGCGGTCTGGTGTAAGCTGCCTTCCCTCCTTGGACAGCGAGTGTCCAAGATAAATAACTCGCTGGACACAGAATTGCAGCTTAGAAGGGGACACCTTGTGCCCCTTTTCGGCTAGAAATTGTAAAACTGTCAGTGATGCTTTTTCACATTCAGGTTCGCTTCGGGCGGTGATCAGCAGATCATCGACGTATTGAAGCAGAGCAGTGTTAACTGGCATGTGGATACTGTCAAGTTCTCGTTTCAGTGCTTGGCTATAGATGCTGGGGCTTTCTGTAAATCCTTGAGGTGCGCGTGAGAATTTAAAGCTACGTCCATTTAAACTAAATCCGAATAAATATTGGCTTTCCGGATCTATTGGGACGCTGAAAAAGGCATTCTTGAGATCGATTACAGTAAAGAATGTCGCTTCGGAATCAATAGCTGTCAGTAATGACGAGATATCTGGGACCACAGGGAATTGTGGCACAATGCATTTGTTTAACTCGCGCAGATCAATAACCAATCGATATACTGGCGGGGCCTTAGGATCTGTTCGTTTAAGAATCGGAATTATCGGGGAATTACATACATTGGAGTCTGTTTCCACAACCACTCCTTGGGCAATGAGCTCGTCAATGATTTGTAGTAAAGCCACTACAGCATCTGGTGGTAACTTGTATTGTCGCATTCGTGGTAGTACCACTCCTGCCTTTAGTGTAACTCGATATGGTGTAATATTCATGCAACCAACATCAGTAGGGCCTTGTGCCCATAGACGTGTAGGTAAAGTCTGCAGTCGGGGATCCATGTCTCTAGATACATAGTGACCTTTAAAATCACGTAAAAACAATCTTACACCTTCCGGAGAACAACATATTATAGCTCCTAGAGCTTTTAATGTTTTTATTCCTAACAGGTTTTCTGGACATGATTTAGTAAGCAATAAATCTGTAGTTCGGGTCAGAGGTCCTATCGTAAGTGGCAGAGGTTGTGACACTTCATTAACAATAGGTTTTCCTGAAAAACCAAGGGAAATATTTTGTGAGCCTGAGAGGGGTGCCCCTGGAACTTCACTACGTTTTATAGTTGTTCGACTTGCCCCTGTATCGAGTAAAAATTTTCTATCTTGACCTAATAATTCACTGTGTACATAAGGTCCTTCTTGATCTACAGGTATCTCGATAAGGGGTAAGTCAACTTCCCTCTCTACGCTAGTTCATGCGTAACGCTGATACTCAGGGTATTCATACTGTGCGGTCTGATACATTTGTCGTGTTGTTGTCTGTGTGGCAGCAACAGGCAACGGTGGTGCAGCCGGCACAAACTGTATTGGCTGTTGTGCGGCTGGCATGGCCTGGGCATGCTGCAGAGCTCCTTGTTCATTCTGATCTTGTCTAAATGGCCGTGATCTTTCTTGTGTTTTACCTATGGCGATATTATGTTTTAAAACTGGACAATCGTGTACGTAATGACCTGGCTTTTTACAATAATTGCATGTCCCTTTTACAGGTCCTGCTGAGTCGGAATGTGTCATACCCTTTTTATGTCCTTCAGCTGGAACTGTCTGGGAAACTAACATTTTCATTTTCGTGTCTTTCATGCGTCTGTGTTCATGTTCTTGTTCCTCTCTAATTCTATTATGATGGTACTGTAACATTTGTAACATTTGTGATGGAGTGTTACCTTGCCAGGTACTCTCGAATTTTAATACTCTATTCTTTACTGGTGGCAGGGCATTTTCTACTAATTTTGTTACAAACAGATGTGGGTATGATTCGCTACTTGCTTTTATGCCACTATTTATACCAAAACATTTTTCAAATCGGGCATAGTAATCACTAGTGTCTTCATCTTGCTTCTGTTTACAGGCTGAAATTGTACCCCAATCTTCCTTTTTCGTAGTTAATAAGCGTGGCAGTACCTGTACTAATAAACCTGGCAGTGCTTTAGTTTTATCCCCAAGTCCTGCTCCTGCAGTTCGGGCCTTTTCTTCCGCTTCTAACACTGACCATTCTATCTTTTGGTCTCCTACCTCCCACTCTTTTTCCTTGAGTTTCTCATAAATGCCAGCAGGCATCAATACCTTTAATATTGTCATAATGTCGGGATAGGTGTACTCTCCCATGAGTAACATGTCTTTAATTTCTCGGTGAAAACCCGCTGGGTCTTTGTCATGACTGGGTACCACTTTCTTCATATGTAACAATTCTATTTTTGATATGGGCGTATATACAAATACGCGCTTGAACTGATTGTCCTCGCCCTTTATTGGGTGCACTTCTCGTAAGGGATTCTGTCTATCCATGTAATACGTGGTTCTTTCCTTGACAGGCAATGAGACACGGTCTGAACATACAAAAAGAATATACTGCTTTCTTGATTCTAGAATTTCTTTAATTAATTTAGTACCTGCACCTCTCCATTTATTCATAAGTAATTCAGTCAGTATGTCAGGTAAGGGACCAGGGTCCGAATGCTGACTTCGATATAGTATAATGAGTTGTTGAATCATATAAATCCCAGCTAACCTCTGTTCATCTGGGGTAAGATTCAAGAATGTGCGTACTACTGTATCATCACTATATTTTCCGGGACTGTCCACCCAATGGACAGCTGCCCTGGCTAAATCTTGTTCATCCATAGAATCGAGAAAATGATAACCCCTTCGTTCTCGGAGTAGTTTGTCGGCGGTTTGGAACGAATGCTCGTTAGACCTTATATTAATTATAGGTATTTGGAAATTCCTGTTATTATCTGGACATATCGGACGTATTGGGTCAATAAGACATCTCGTACTATTATAAGATCTTCTTTTACCTACATAGGCTATAGTTTCTGACTGTCCTGTGGGCGGTCCTGACCCTTCTTCCTCGTTTTGTTCGAACTCGTCTACCTCTAATCTCTCTTCGTGTAGGCGTTCTATTTCTTTACGGATCTTTCGGCACATGGCTATTATACAATTTTGTTTATCATGTCTCCCTTCTGATATATTCTGGCTCCATCTTGTAAGAATTTGCATTGCTTCCGGGTCTACCCCCGGTCGGTCTTGATTTCTGATCACACAGTTTATGAGGAAACGTAACAGTTCCCCCTGTATCTCTACTTTCTGGTATTCCATAGCTCTGTTAATACATTCTGGATCTCGCCCTGTTTGGACAAAATGGTATATATTATCTAGATGCGCAGTCATTCCTGGTAACTTCCCTAAATACACTGCGGCTCGTCTGATACGCAATGACGCCAGGGTCATTTCGTCCTCTTTACCGGGCACAGGATCATATCTGCAATCTATAAGAAGTTCCTTCAGCGTACGGGCACTTATGAGTTTGGGTGTACGTGAATGTGCTGACTCTTGAAAAGTAAGTTTATTTATTCTGGGTGGCGTAGAAAAGATATTGGTAGCACCTCCCGTGGCCCCATCTGGGGTGTCGGGTGTGAAAGGATTCGTCGGACGTGACACAGCAACTACAGGTGTGGACACAGCTATAGAAGTAGCTGTAGGAGCGGATGCAGAAACAGATGTGCTTGCCAGAACTTGTGACTCGATTTGTTGCTGAAGGGATACGGGTGCTGGATCTTGGCGTTGGACCTCCCTGGTATGCGGTCTATGCGGGGCGGAATTAGCATATTCGGGAGCTGCGTCATCTAAATATGAGGAAAGAAAAACGTCTTCTGCGGATCTAGGATGCCCCTTAGGATGTACCTTTATTGGGAACAATGGGGGTGGCAAGTCTTTCGGTATTTCCGGGGTAGCCTTAGGTAATCCTTCGGCCAGAAGGGGATACATACCATTCATAAGGGCATTTCTTTGTCTGTCTACTTGTTCTGTTTTCACTCGGATACCTTCCTCAATTAATAGATTTTCTCGAACTTTATTGGAATTCTCTTTACTCTTCTCTTCCTGTCTACGTGCTTTTTCTGTTCGTCTATGTGATTCTTTACGCCATAATTCAATGGCATCTTTCTGTGACTGTCTGACTTTCCTTTTCCATAACTCTTCTTCTACTTTCATGATGCACTCTGCATCCCAGGTTCCCGCTGTGGGCCACCTCTGACTTTCTGGTAATCCCTTGGTGTAGTCTACCCATAAATCAAGAAATAATATAGCGTCTAAGCCATGTTTGTGATACATAAAGTGCCCTGGAGTGTCCCTAGGAGGAATAGGAACGGCTTCTTCGAGAATCCCTTTTCTAGTAGTGATCTGTCTTAATTTCGAAAAGAGCGGCATATTGAGAACTGACCTTATACTTGATTTTGACCAACTGACCTGATACTTGATTTTGAACAGACTTAATACAATAAACACGATAATGAACAGTCATTCATACCACAATATACAGAACATACTTAAACACATTAAACATTACACATTAAACCTTTAACTGAAACAACAATGATGATCGTCTGCATAACTAATCACCAAGCTTAATTCTTGACAATAACTAGATACTTCGGAATACTTGATATACTGCTAAACAGTACAGATACACTGCTGAAACAGTGCAGACCGGATTTGTGTACCCAAACCCGTCTTGACCGGCACAACCTATGTGCACGTCAGAAATGCCTCCCCAGCAATGGTACTCACCGGGTAGCTTCGGAAACGGAAGGCCTCGGTAACTTGAACTTGAACCGGACTGGACTCGACTCGACTCGTCGGACACTGGGCTTGACTTCGGACTGGTGGGTCTCTGTATACCTCGGATCTTGCTCTCTCAGCTAGGCTCTGGTCGGGATACTTCGCACTTCTCACCGCCTCGTCTGGGTGTTGATCGCAGTCTCAGTCGCCCCCGCTTGACCGGAGGGAGATACAGGAAATCCTGCTGGTACGCGTTATTGTCCGTCCAGCTGTGGCAGGAGACCGGGCCTGCAACGCACCGCCGGCGCGTGAGATGAGAAAGTGTCCCTGTTCGGGCGCCATTCATGTGGTAAATAATTTTCCTTTACCTGGACTGAATTTGATACAGAAACATAATTAAAATAGCTCAGTAAAATGAGAGGCAGAATCCGTGGTATTAGAGGTTCGGAATGGGCTTTATTCCAATAATCGATTATAATCGGTTGCTCCAAGTTCCATCACCACGGAGGTTCAGGAAGTGAAGTACATACATTATTGACATGAAATGACTTTTATAGATCATACATTACAATGAGGCGAATGCAGTAGGCGTAACAATTTGATAAGGAAAATGACGACATATCTGCGTAACCAAAAATGGGTGTAATAAGGAGTAAAAAGGAACGTAATTGGTTATGATGTCACCTATAGGTGGATCCATAAGATAATACTTGGCATAGATGCGCGCGCAGCAGCATGACGTGTAATTGACGTGTAACTAGGGGGTGAAGGGGACTTGACATTTAGCTCTACATGTGGAGACGAAAAGTCTGGGGGGTCAAGTCAACCTAATCCCAAATCATATCTAACATCCTATGTTTAAAGAACTATGTTATCCATAAAGAAGGACTCTCGAACAGAATCTATTCTATACTGACTGTGCGTGCGTGTACAAGCGTCTAAGTGTCTACACTAAATGCGAGGGCAGGAATCTTCCATAGTAACAGGACTATGATTTACTTGCATAAGGGCAGAGAAGCCGGGCCTTTTGCTCGGTGGCTGGAAGAATGTTTACTTAAACTACTAGGCAGGAATGCATCGGCTGAGGGGGAAGCAGATAACTCGAAGGTGAAATACAGTTCTTGGCAGAGAATAGGCTGATGTCAGGCTTCGTGAGCCGCGCAGAGAATGAGACAAAGTTCATGGTCACAGATGCAGGCTCAGACTGGAGCTTTCAGAGGCAGAAGGCAAGAAGAGTTTGACGACGGAATCAGGGCCTACTTGCCTGGACTGTAAAATGGCATAAGTGAGCCATATAAAGCCGGTGGCCTTTTGTACTTAGGAATGGAATATCCGGCCTATTCATGGCGGATCTGACAGAGGACATGTTGACGGTGGACGCACATGTATTTGCGTCTTCACAACTGGAACTGGAGGGAACATACATGTACTTGTGACATGCACATAGAACCGTTGGGGTCCAAGATAGGGGACATAACTGACCAGAAAAATCCATATTTCCACAGTGTGTGTGTGTGAATGTGATGAGAGGGTGTTTGTGAGGGTGGTCGTGTGAAGGTGTGCAAGTGTAAGATGTGGTGTCGCTTGTAGTCTGGTTCTGTGGTGTCTGGCAGCAGTGGGTCTGTTGCAAAGGCTCATGGTTTGTGTGTGTGGGCCCTTTTTATTGGTCCATGGGTGGGTGTGGCAGTGTTTGAATTTTGGGTGGGTGTGTTATAAGGAGTGGTGGTGTATTGGGCCTCTGTTTGTTTTTGACAGTTGCAGGTCAGTGATTGTGTTATTTTAGTGGTTGTTGGCCATGTTTAGTGGCTGTGTGCCTTTCGAATGGTGTATTGTTGAGTTGTTTTGTTTTGTCCTTGTTGTGTACGTGCGTTTTGAGCGTGTGTACGGTGTGTACATGGGCCATTTGGTTGTACGATTTGGTCCTTGTGTGTGGCTTTGTACGACTCGTACATGCGGTTGTGATGTTGGGGCATGGGGTGCGCTCCGTACTTAGGAGGTTGTGTTGGGGGTGCGCCAGGAACGTACTGGGGTGGGGGTACGACTGGAACGTACTGGGGTGTGGGTGGACGGGGCTATGACACGTCCTGGGGTAGGGGTGTGGCTCGCACGTACTGGGGTGTAGGTACACGGGGGGTACGACACGTACAGGGGGGGGGTGTACATGGACGGTGGTACGACACGTACTGGGGTGGGGGGGTGTACATTGACGGTGGTACGACACGTACTGGGGTGGGGGTACGACTGGAACGTACTGGGGTGTGGGTGGACGGGGCTATGACACGTCCTGGGGTGGGGGTGTGGCTCGCACGTACTGGGGTGTAGGTACACGGGGGTACGACACGTACAGGGGGGGGGGTGTACATGGACGGTGGTACGACACGTACTGGGGTGGGGGGGTGTACATTGACGGTGGTACGACACGTACTGGGGTGGGGGTACGACTGGAACGTACTGGGGTGTGGGTAGACGGGGCTATGACACGTCCTGGGGTGGGGGTGTGGCTCGCACGTACTGGGGTGTAGGTACACGGGGGGTACGACACGTACAGGGGTGGGGGGGTGTCCATGGACGATGGTACGACACGTACTGGGGTGGGGGGGTGTACATTGACGGTGGTACGACACGTACTGGGGTGGGGGTACGACTGGAACGTACTGGGGTGTGGGTAGACGGGGCTATGACACGTCCTGGGGTGGGGGTGTGGCTCGCACGTACTGGGGTGTAGGTACACGGGGGGTACGACACGTACAGGGGTGGGGGGGTGTCCATGGACGATGGTACGACACGTACTGGGGTGGGGGGGTGTACATTGACGGTGGTACGACACGTACTGGGGTGGGGGTACGACTGGAACGTACTGGGGTGTGGGTGGACGGGGCTATGACACGTCCTGGGGTGGGGGTGTGGCTCGCACGTACTGGGGTGTAGGTACACGGGGGGTACGACACGTACAGGGGGGGGGTGTACATGGACGGTGGTACGACACGTACTGGGGTGGGGGGGTGTACATTGACGGTGGTACGACACGTACTGGGGTGGGGGTACGACTGGAACGTACTGGGGTGTGGGTAGACGGGGCTATGACACGTCCTGGGGTGGGGGTGTGGCTCGCACGTACTGGGGTGTAGGTACACGGGGGGTACGACACGTACAGGGGTGGGGGGTGTCCATGGACGATGGTACGACACGTACTGGGGTGGGGGGGTGTACATTGACGGTGGTACGACACGTACTGGGGTGGGGGTACAACAGGAACGTACTGGGGTGTGGGTAGACGGGGCTATGACACGTCCTGGGGTGGGGGTGTGGCTCGCACGTACTGGGGTGTAGGTACACGGGGGGTACGACACGTACTGGGGTGGGGGTACGACTGGAACGTACTGGGGTGTGGGTGGACGGGGCTATGACACGTCCTGGGGTGGGGGTGTGGCTCGCACGTACTGGGGTGTAGGTACACGGGGGGTACGACACGTACAGGGGGGGGTGTACATGGACGGTGGTACGACACGTACTGGGGTGGGGGGGTGTACATTGACGGTGGTATGACACGTACTGGGGTGGGGGTTCGACTGGAACGTACTGGGGTGTACCTAGACGGGTGGGGGTATACATATACGGGGGGTACGTGTCGGACGTACGGGGGCTGGGGGGAGTGTTGGGCGCGTATGCGGGCACATGTCTCCATGGTTGCTGTAGGAGTTCGGTGCGGACGGTGTTTTTTCCATACGGTTGTAACCTCGGACGCACGGGATGGATCGTGATTCCTAGGTCGGACTTGGTTTTTCACGTTTGTAAGGTAAATCGTCCGAGGACGTGTCGGACACATTTTCCGACCCGGGGACGTGTGGGGAATGATTCCCAGTGCGGTTCGTATGGACTTTTTACCATGCGAATCGTGATTGCCAGTTCGTACGGCACTTGTACGATTCGTACGGTAAAAAGACCCGATACGAGTCGCACGGGGGAATTTTTTACCGGATCGTGATCGGCACCAGAGTAGCCATAACTTACATACCATCCCAGCATAACTCTGCGAACAACACTTACAAAATAAAACAAATAAGAACACAGCACGGGGCATATCCTGTACTATTAGGACATGGTAACAGAATGTTAAACGAATAACGGGATCTATAGAGGGTTTGAAAAAACATTATATAAATGAATATCATGGGTGATACTCCGAGGTCTCGCATAAACCATTCTAAAAATACGGAACATGCAATCATTTATGCAAAAACAATGTACAGCCATGAGCTGTATGCTATATTCTACTTTGATAGAAAGAATTTCCGAAAGGTGCTACTAGTGCAAAACGTGGGGTGATAATACAGTGCATTGTTCAGTGCATCACATGTTAAAGTGACAGGCAAGGGGCAGTTTACTCTAACAAAAGTCTAGGAATTCACCGATGCTGCACGTTACCAATATACCTGTATGAACATAAATGTCCACATGGAAATGCGAGATCCCACTATTGCCTCGTGTGTAAACATGAAACTGCACCTCTCTCTACAAGGCAATCCCACAGACTTCACCGTTGCCCTCCACGGGAATGCTGCACCCCTGCAGATACCACCCTGTCACCTCCTATACACAATACACGTGTCTACACAAAACTATCCAACTAGTTACTTACTTCATAATATTCAATCACATTTGGTGACCTTCTACTCTGTGAAATAATTTGTGTTTGCCATCTCAATCAAAGTGAATTTTCTCCTATCACTCTCATGGAAATTTCACTTTAATTTCTCCCAGAATAGGATTTTATTTTGTGGTTTCTTCAACTATTCTATTTCGTCGGCTTATCTGTCTAATTTTCATAATTTTCCTTTTACGCTTCTATCTATTGGTGCTTATTTGTTGGCTTGTCTATTTGTATTCATTATTTTAATTTTGTTTCTTATTGTTATTAGTTACCATTTGTCACTTGTTTACCTGTTAATTTGTATTAATTATTCTCCTTTACACTTCTCTTCATTAGTTCCTGTTTGATGTCCTGCTGTCATATTGTTTCTCTTTTGAAAACCGTGCCATTTTGTGTCTCGATAAATGGATACTTTGCACAGGTTTGCTAGTGCCCAGCAGGGCAGGCTATACATAGCAAACACCCCTCTACTCACAGTAATAAAATTACTACATGTGAGTGTCACCCTGTGAGTTGATGTCTGGATTAAATTGTATCTTTTCACTCACAGGGATACACAAGGTCAATCACTTTGACACACTATGTTACAGAATCCTGTGGTTACAAAAATCCCTGGACTCCAAGTCGCATCCGGCAAGGCTTGCTAAAGTGTTCAGTAACCCCCAACCATGTGGAAAATCACCCATTTGTGGGCTCCATGTTTCACCTTTCAGAGTTATTGTTGGAAATGGCCCTTTTTGCAGGGCTATCCCAAAACTTTTTGCTTCTTCCTTCTTTGTTTTTCCTGACCTGTGGCTGTTGGCTTTAGAACTCTGGGCACTTTACCACTGCTGATCAGTGCTAAAGTGCATTTGCTCTCTCTGTAAGTTGTAATTGTGATTGGATATCCATGATTGGCATATTTGTTTTACTAGTCGGTCCCTAGTAAAGTGCACTGAGTGTGCCAGGGCTGGCGTTTCAAATGCTACTAGTGGGCCTGCAGCACTGATTGTGCCACCCACATGAGTAGCCCTAAAATGGTGTCTCAGGCCTGCCACTGCAGTGCCTGTGCGCAGTTTGTTAACTGCCATGTTGTACTGGGATCACTGACATAATATCGATTACCAAAATATCGACTACTTAAAATATCGTTGCTAAATTATCGACTACAATATTATCGACTCACCATACTTATTAAACAAAATACAAAAATATCGAGTACACAATATCGTCTTAACAAAATATCGTATATCATTATATCGAAGTTAAAAATATCGTTAACAAAATTATCGTCTACTCTTAAATGACAAAGTAAATGACAAAATTATCGAAACCAGAAATATAGACAACCAAAATATAGAATATTTCACAATATCGACTATCTAAAAAACTATGAAGAAAATATACTTTAAGCACAACACATACATTAACATTGCAATACATAATAAAACACGTAAATAACATTAAAATTTTCGTTCAAACACATACATTTAAAAATAAACATTCCATAAACAATATGAATACATTTCACTACATAAATAATTTTATAATTATTATACATGCATTAAACCACATTTAAAAATATCTTTAAAGCATTTAATACTACAAATAAACAATGACTTACTACTAATAAGTTGCTAATTAGCGTTTCCCTTACAAGGAAACAAACAGCCAGAAAAGAAAAAAAAATTTAAGGTGGACCAATGACATGCTCACATTTCAAATTAAACCAATGAAATGAAGCAACTAATTAATTGCACACTATAAAAACACTACATTTCAACATCTCTTTCACACTACAAACTGAAAAGAAGAAATAAGACGAAACTCTACTCAACTGTTTCCTGAAAGAAGAATTACAGTCCAAAACAAAATTTAACAACTACAGAAAGTAAGTTAAACTCTGTTTATAAAGCAACTAATCTAGAATGCTACAGCTGAAACTATTTCTATAAATGAATGTACTACACTTCATTTAATTACATTCATTTCGCCTCTATAGATACCTTCTAAAAAGACAGAAATATTTTGGACATACCCACAACTCTAATATTAATCAATGTAAGTATTGTTTTACTTTTTCCTACCCACCTACAACTATTAAATAAAAAAATAATTCTAAAAAATATTTATTCCTTATTTGTCTCCTCTACAGAAAACCACTGAACCATCCAAAACTACCTTCTACGCAATCACCTACTGGACCAAAGAAATAAGTAAGTATATAAACCTCATAAATTAAACAGCCTAAAATACGCAGCCAGAATGTTACTTTCCCCTTAAAACAGTAGCACATTCAAAAAAATGTATCCAACTATTAACAAATTTTTTTCTCTTATCAACAGAAAATCTATCTCCAAGATTAAACTGAAAGCTTGAAGTCAGCTAATTAACATCTTTCAACACCTCAAATTATACATTGTAAGTATATTCACTAAAATGTAAATATATTTAAAATATAGATAACATTGTTTATATTTACAAAATATTTTTTCATCTCCCCTAGCATAATACAGAACAACATGACTGAAGGTGCTGAATTTATAACGTCTCAAAAAAATAAAATGTTGCTATGTTATATGGGTTATGTATATACACAAGAAAAGCAAAGTGGTCTGAAAATGTTTTGGAAATGTAGCAAATACTACTCAAACAAATGCTATGGTAGAGCTATTACAAAAGAAACCACTGTTCTTTCTGTAAAAGAACATAATCACCCCCCCAATATTACAGAGATAGAAGTTAGAAATGCTCTTGAAAACATTAAAGAAGCAAGTACTAGCACTGATAAACCCACCACCCAAATACTCAAAGAACAATTAATAAAAATACCACACCATGCATCAGCACAATTACCCCCAATTGATTGTTTAAAAAGAACTATAGCTAGTCAAAAAAAACTAACTACCAAAACTTTACCTACCCCTAAAACATTTGATACAGTAATCATTCCCCCAGAATTAAGCATAACTCACACTAATGAACCATTTATTTTTTTTGACAACAAATCTCCTGAGAAAAGAATAATTATGTTTGCTACTGCAAACAATTTAGTGAAATTACAACAATGTGACACTTGGATGATGGATGGAACTTTTAAAGTTTGTCCAAAACCATTTTACCAGCTGTACACAGTGCATGGATTGTACCAACATTCTAACATTCCATTCATCTATGCCCTCTTACCAAATAAACAGCAAACAACATACATAGAAATATTAACCAAAATTAAAGAAGAAACCAATAATTATTTCCCACAAAAAATAATTATTGATTTCGAATTAGCCATGATCAATTCAATACTAAAAAATTATCCACACACAGCAATCCAAGGTTGCTATTATCATTTTAACCAGAGTCTATGGAGACATCTGCAAAAGTCCACCCTAAGTGTACAATATGCTACAGATAGTACTTTTGCCTACCAGGTTAAAAAACTAATAGCACTAGCATACGTACCTGTGACAGATGTAGCAGAACACTATAATATTCTAATAGAAAGTCCCTATTACAAAAAGAACGAAGACAAATTAAGCCAACTCCTAGACTACTTTGAGGACACCTGGGTGGGAAGATTACATCGATCAGGACATAGAAGACAACCAAAGTTCCACATTCCTTGGTGGAATGTATACCTGAGTACCTTAAATAAACAATCCAAAACAAACAATAGTGTTGAAGGATGGCATAATGCCTTCCAAGCAACTACAAGCAGAGGGAAACCTACCCTACAAAAACTCCTGGAATCTCTACAAAAAGAACAAAGCTACCAAGAATTACGGATGCAACAATCTGTTACTCAAATAGGTCCTAAATTAACTAAACAAACCAAACAAATGTTTGATCTACTACAAAGTCAAGTAAACCTATACCCATCAACAAGTGGCCTAGACTACCTATCACTAATAGCCAAAAGCATTTTATAATTAACATACACACAGCTAATAAATGAAATAGGTCAATACAATAAACAATTGCAATCATATATTAATACTATATTTTCCTAAATAATATATAATTGTCAGATACATTTCATTTTCATATAGAAAATATATCTGTACAATTAAATATTATTTCTGTAAATATAATATATATAACAATAAACTATAATAAGATTTCCCACCCAAATTATAACAAAATATAACTTACCATTGATGTAGCCATACAAGATGAATTCCACCAAGTAATACTCCTTCCATTTCTATGTCAATCCATAGTAATAATTAAAAATTTGCCGCACCAAAAATGAAAATATCAACACATCCAATGTAAATCCATCCTCGACAAATCCAAAAACGTGAAACCCTCAAAAACCCGAAAAATAGGTCAAAATAGTAACAAACGCTCCTGGAAATCCCGGCGAAAAAAACAGTGTGATAACTTTATTAGTTTCATTAAGTAAAACACACTGTAAAAAAAAAAAAAAATAACGTCTCTCTTTCCATCATAATATCCAAACCCTCAAAAACCCGAAAAGAAGTGAAAAATCAAAATAAACGCTCCATGAAATCCCGTAAAAAGTTAAAAAGTGTGTTAACATTATTACTTAAATCAAGTAACACACACTTTAAAAAAAAAAAACGCGTCTTGGTCTTCGAAAAAACATCGATCAACATTTACCTGAAAAACAGAACAAAACATACCCACCCACACAATCACACCCAAATACATTTAATAAATACAATTACATCATTTCAAAACAACACATATTTAATCACAATATTTACTTCGAAAACTACGTCACAACCAGTAAACAACCAGACGTAACTAAATCATTACTAACACGTCAAAAACACCCAAAACATTTTAATTTATCTATCAATACACTATAAACATCCTAACTACCCTAAACATAAGTATTTAATAACACTTAATACTTAAAACACCCCTTACCTTGCTCAACGCGACGCAGCTTCCAACCGCGAGCTTCCTCAGTCCAAAATGACCCAAAATAACATGAAGCGGTTACAAAATAATCCCATTCAAATAAAAGTCCCTAATTAAATCAGTGTAAATACATTAAAACATTATAATCATATATAAATATAACATAAATGTATCTAAATTTTTTGAAAATTATTTTGTAATAAACAATACCTTAAAAAATTATATTCATAATAATCATAAATACATTATTATTATGATTATAATACAGTATTTTTTTTTCACAACTGTACAAACTATAATAAAAAATTTTTATTATTTAAAAATTATTTACAAAATGTACATGTTGCAAAACAATTTATTTCATATAATTATAAAATATAAAAATTAATAATATTAACATTTCCTACAATAATATTATTAATCATCATTAAAAATACATAGCATAAAAATATACTTTTTGTCATGTACTAATTATGTACAACAACAAAAACAAAATGAAACAATATTCTTCAGAAATTAAATATGCAATGATTTTTTTTATGTATATAGCCAACAAAAACATTATGATATGAATACTGTAAAAATATGTTTATTTGCAAACAATGTTAAAAAGTAATAAATGTTATGTATGTTTTTTTGTAATTATCAATACTTCTGTTATAAAATGTGATAATATCAATACATTTTATTTTCCTTAAAACATTGCAAAAAGACACAAATTAATGCATATTTGCTGTATGTCTACTAATGTATACTCCATTCTGTAAATAAAAAAAAAATAATCTGTCTACTTTCTTCAACAAAAATAAAGCTTATCTAAAAATATAAAATGTGTAATTGGATTTCATAATTTATAACTCTCACATATATAATGTAGCTAATTTAATTGTTTAAAAATGTAAATAATCACATTTTTTTCCAACATTTAATCCAAAAACATACTTCATTAACACAATACATATACATTCAGCACACTAACCCTATACAAATTACTATTCCCATTTCACCTACATTAAAGTTAGGAAAACTGCTGGACACTAACCCTATATAATTTACTATTCCCACTCCAGTTAACATAAAGTCAGGAAAGGTGCTGGACAGTAACCCTATATCATTTACTATTCCCACTCCAGTTAACATAAAGTCAAGGAAGGTGCTGGACAGTAAACCTATATAATTTACTATTCCCACTCCAGTTAACATAAACTCAGGAAAGGTGCTGGACAGTAACCATATATAATTTACGATTCCCACTCCAGTTAACATAAAGTCAAGGAAGGTGCTATATAGTAACCCTATATAATTTAATATTCCCACTCCAGTTAACATTAAGTCAGGAAAGGTGCTGGACAGTAACCCTATATAATTTACTATTCCCACTCCAGTTAACATAAAGTCAGGAAAGGTGCTGGACAGTAACCCTATATCATTTACTATTCCCACTCCAGTTAACATAAAGTCAAGGAATGTGCTGGACAGTAACCCTATATAATTTACTATTCCCACTCCAGTTAACAAAAACTCAAGGAAGGTGCTGGACAGTAACCCTATATAATTAACTATTCCCACTCCAGTTAACATAAATTCAGAGAAAATGCTTGACAGTAACCCTATATAATTTACTATTCCCACTCCAGTTAACATAAATTCTGAGAAGGTGGTGGACAGTAACCCTATATAATTTACTATTCCCACTCCAGTTAACATAAAGTCAGAGAAGATGCTGGACACTAACCCTATATAATTTACTATTCCCACTCCAGTTAACATAAACTCAGGAAAGGTGCTGGCCAGTAACCCTATATAATTTACTATTCCCACTCCAGTTAACATAAAGTCAAGGAAGGTGCTGGACAGTAAACCTATATAATTTACTATTCCCACTCCAGTTAACATAAACTCAGGAAAGGTGCTGGACAGTAACCATATATAATTTACTATTCCCACTCCAGTTAACATAAAGTCAAGGAAGGTGCTATATAGTAACCCTATATAATTTAATATTCCCACTCCAGTTAACATTAGGGTGCCAATTCCGATCCGGTAAAAAAATTCCCCGTCCGACTCGTATCCGGATTTTTTTCCGTCCGAATCGTCAAAGTAGCGTACAAACTGCCAAGTACGATTCGAACGGAAAAAAGTCCATACGAATCGCATTGGGAAGATTTCCCCACACGTCCTCGGGTCGGGAAAAGTCACCGACACGTCCCCGGGCGAGAAACCCACCGTGCGGAAAAATAAAGTCCGACTGCGCAAGTACGATCCCTCCCGTCCTCCCCATTTCACAACCGTACGCAAAAAACACCGTCCGAACCGAACTCCCATAGCAACCATGGAGACATGTGCCCGCATACGCGCCGAACACCCCACCACCCCCCGCCCGCGTATGTACGCCCCGAACCCCCACCCGTGTATGTACGCACCAAACACCCACCCGTGTATGTACGCCCCCGAACCCCCCCCAGCCGTGTATGTACGCACCGAACCACCAGCCGTGTATGTACGCCCCCGAACCCCCCCCAGCCGTGTATGTACGCACCGAACCTCCACCCGTGTATGTACGCCCCCGAACCCCCCCCAGCCGTGTATGTACGCACCAAACCCCCACCCGTGTATGTACGCACCTAACACCCACCCCAGCCGTGTATGTACGCACCGAACCACCACCCGTGTATGTACGGACCGAACCCCCACCCCAGCAGAGTATGTACGCCCCGAACCCCCACCCGTGTATGTACGGACCGAACCCCCACCCCAGCCGTGTATGTACGCACCAAACCACCACCCGTGTATGTACGCACCAAACCACCACCCCAGCCGTGTATGTACGCACCAAACCACCACCCGTGTATGTACGCACCAAACCCCCACCCCAGCCGTGTATGTACGCACCGAACCACCACCCGTGTATGTACGCACCGAACCACCACCCGTGTATGTACGCACCAAACACCCACCCGTGTATGTACGCCCCCGAACCCCCCCCAGCCGTGTATGTACGCACCGAACCACCAGCCGTGTATGTACGCCCCCGAACCCCCCCCAGCCGTGTATGTACGCACCGAACCACCACCCGTGTATGTACGCACCGAACCACCACCCGTGTATGTACGCCCCCGAACCCCCCCCAGCCGTGTATGTACGCACCAAACCCCCACCCGTGTATGTACGCACCTAACACCCACCCCAGCCGTGTATGTACGCACCGAACCACCACCCGTGTATGTACGGACCGAACCCCCACCCCAGCAGAGTATGTACGCCCCGAACCCCCACCCGTGTATGTACGGACCGAACCCCCACCCCAGCCGTGTATGTACGCACCAAACCACCACCCGTGTATGTACGCACCAAACCACCACCCCAGCCGTGTATGTACGCACCAAACCACCAGCCGTGTATGTACGCACCAAACCCCCACCCGTGTATGTACGCACCAAACCCCCACACCAGCCGTGTATGTACGCACCAAACCACCACCCGTGTATGTACGGACCGAACCCCCACCCCAGCCGTGTATGTACGCACCAAACCACCACCCGTGTATGTACGCACCAAACCACCACCCCAGCCGTGTATGTACGCACCAAACCACCAGCCGGGTATGTACGCACCAAACCCCCACCCGTGTATGTACGCACCAAACCCCCACCCCAGCCGTGTATGTACGCACCAAACCCCCACCCGTGTATGTACGGACCGAACCCCCACCCCAGCCGTGTATGTACGCACCAAACCACCACCCGTGTATGTACGCACCAAACCACCACCCCAGCCGTGTATGTACGCACCAAACCACCAGCCGTGTATGTACGCACCAAACCACCACCCGTGTATGTACGCACCAAACCCCCACCCCAGCCGTGTATGTACGCACCAAACCCCCACCCGTGTATGTACGGACCGAACCCCCACCCCAGCCGTGTATGTACGCACCAAACCACCAGCCGGGTATGTACGCACCAAACCCCCACCCGTGTATGTACGCACCAAACCCCCACCCCAGCCGTGTATGTACGCACCAAACCACCACCCGTGTATGTACGCACCAAACCACCACCCCAGCCGTGTATGTACGCACCAAACCACCAGCCGGGTATGTACGCACCAAACCCCCACCCGTGTATGTACGCACCAAACCCCCACCCCAGCCGTGTATGTACGCACCAAACCCCCACCCGTGTATGTACGGACCGAACCCCCACCCCAGCCGTGTATGTACGCACCAAACCACCACCCGTGTATGTACGCACCAAACCACCACCCCAGCCGTGTATGTACGCACCAAACCACCAGCCGTGTATGTACGCACCAAACCACCACCCGTGTATGTACGCACCAAACCCCCACCCCAGCCGTGTATGTACGCACCAAACCCCCACCCGTGTATGTACGGACCGAACCCCCACCCCAGCCGTGTATGTACGCACCAAACCACCACCCGTGTATGTACGCACCAAACCACCACCCCAGCCGTGTATGTACGCACCAAACCACCAGCCGTGTATGTACGCACCAAACCACCACCCGTGTATGTACGCACCAAACCCCCACCCCAGCCGTGTATGTACGCACCGAACCACCACCCGTGTATGTACGCACCGAACCACCACCCGTGTATGTACGCCCCCGAACCCCCCCCAGCCGTGTATGTACGCACCAAACCCCCACCCGTGTATGTACGCACCTAACACCCACCCCAGCCGTGTATGTACGCACCGAACCACCACCCGTGTATGTACGGACCGAACCCCCACCCCAGCAGAGTATGTACGCACCGAACCACCAGCCGTGTATGTACGCACCAAACCCCCACCCCAGCCGTGTATGTAGGCACCGAACCACCAGCCGTGTATGTACGCACCAAACACCCACCCGTGTATGTACGCCCCCGAACCCCCCCCAGCCGTGTATGTACGCACCGAACCACCAGCCGTGTATGTACGCCCCCGAACCCCCCCCAGCCGTGTATGTACGCACCGAACCACCACCCGTGTATGTACGCACCAAACCCCCACCCCAGCCGTGTATGTACGCACCTAACCACCACCCCACCAGGGAATGTACGGACCGCACCCCCACCAGTGCATGTACGGACCGTACTGACGCCAAAAAAACACGTACTGAACCCGGACAAACCATATTTACACAAGGAGAGTCAAGTAGAGTTTCCCCACACCACCAAACAGGCCCAACAACCCCACAAACATCACATACACTCACCTGCAACTGCCAAACTGCCAAACAGAGGCCCAAAACTCAATCACTCCTCATAACACACCCACACAAATTTCAAACACAGCCACACCCACAAATGGACCAATAAAAATGGACCACACACACAAACCATGAGCCTTTGCAACAGACCCACTGCTGCCAGAGCCCACAGACGACCCACACCACCATACTTGAACCTCACACTTGCATACCTTCACACAACCACCTACACAAACACCCCCTCATCACATTCACACACACACCTCCACTACCACACCCACACACCCACAGCCATCCACACCCACACCCCCACAACCACACCCCACGCCATGTCCACCACCAAGAATCCAAAGTTCACAAAGGAGGAGCTGGAGATCCTTGTCGACGAAATCCTCAGAGTCGAGCCACAGCTCTTTGGGACATTGGTCAGACAGACCAGCATATCCGAAAAAACCGCCATGTGGCAGAGGATCGTCGATTCTGTGAATGCTGTTGGGACAACCAGAAGGACCAGGCACGAGTGCCAATCCAGGTGGTACGATCTGCGGAGGACGGTCAAGAGGAAGATGACTGACAATCACAACCAGGGGAACATCACTGGAGGAGGGCCGCCCCCCAGACCGGTACAATACCATCCCTGGGAGGAGAAGGTGATGTCCACGCTGGCGGTGGAGGGACTACACGGACTGCCAGGACTCCCAGACCCTGGTGAGTACACAAACAACTCACCTCACATGGGGGGGATGCCATACACAATCAATCATGCATGCCACCCCCCCCAAGCCACCACCGGACACAACAACACTCCACAAACACACACATGCCACTGGCACCTCCATGCCCCATGCATCAATCAGGGCCATGCCAAGTCACAGGCCACACAAAACACCAACACAACACAGGATGTGGTCGATGCTGGGAGTGGGGGCAGCAAAACTAACATTGAGCAACTCACAAGCACACAACAATGCCCTCAGCCCATATGGCCCAGGGCACAGCCATACAAACTGTGTGTACCCACACAGTACTGTCTTGCCTGCAAATGATGGCTGCCATGCAGGATGCCATGGGTCTGAAGGCACAATTTGCACATAACAGCAGACAATGAAGATGCATCGCTCTGATAGAGTCTCAGCACACACCGCCACAGCAGCAGCCTACACTCAGACACACTGCCCAATGGGTGCCCGGAGAACAGGGACTAACTCACATGAACAAGCCAATGGCCATTCAAAGACCGGCTAACTGTGTGTGCCCAGGAAGCTGGCCTGAGGTGACAGAGAGTGACAAAGAGAGGGAGGGAGAGGGGGAATGAGAGGGAAGGAGACAGAGGGGGGACACAGGGAGACAGACAGAGGGAGGGAGTAGGGTGACAGAGGGAGACCGACAGAGGGAGGGAGGAGGGTGACAGAGGGAGGGAGGAAGGGAGACACAGGGAGACTAAATCAGCCTTGGGTGGTGTGGCCATGTCCACTCGTCAGCCGGTGGACTGTGTGCATGCAGACCAGGTCTGGCAGTGCCTCAACCCCCCCTTCCGTAGATGAAGACCGGTCCATGTGTCAATCTGTGCACGAGTCCATCCGTGCTGCAGGCACAGACCTAACCACACACCCAGTATACCCACCCACCGTGTCGGTAAGAACCCTGTCACAAAAGCTTCAGTCCCCTACCTGCAACATCAAATTGCCTTGCCAAAACACCATTTGGCCACGTACAGTGCAACACGTAAGGCGCCTCTGCATGGCTCGCTACGCCCGCACACCACACTGCTGACTGTGTACCCAAATAGATGCATCAACTAAGATTGTGTCTCACACATGCGTAAAGCCCTGACAGCTGTGGCCAAGGGACATAGCCATGCACAAGTGCACTGTGAGAGGAATGCAGGACAGATCCAACTACCCAGAGGAAGAGTGCCAAATCAGAAATGCATGCAACATGGATGCCACATGTGACACTGTTAACATTGTCTCTCTCACACACAGGTCAACGTCGACGAACACCCCCCAACACTGGGGGGGAAGTCACACAGGACCAGGCTCCGCGGGATGATGACCCCACCGCCAGCGATGACTCTCACCACTCCGTGGATGACCCAGACCAACCTGGCCCCTCTGGTGTCCAACCACCTGCAGCACCTGCGTCAGGTACAACTGTGCCAACCACCACCCCCATTCCTGCCACATCCCAGGAGACGTCCAGGAGCCCTGCCCGCACACGACCACCCAGCCAGTCTGCCCAGGAGGGACACGGTCCTCCGGGCACCCAGGAGGAGGCAGGCGGCAACGCAGATGCCATCCCTCAGGGGTCCCGGAGACCCGATGCACCCACAACGGCAGGCCAGGTGCACGTGGGCAGGGGTGGCGGGAGTGGAGGACGGCGGAGGCGCGAACCTGACCAGGCAGCTCAGGACCCGGTAGTGTCCCAGGTCAGCAACATCCTGGATACATACCGGCGTGACACCAGGGGCATGGACCAGATTGCGTCCACCCTCAATGACATCAAGGGGACCCTCCAGGAGATGAAGACCCTGCAGTCCAAGCAACATGCCTGTCAACTGCAACACCAAGGAAGGATGGAGGATAGACAGGCTGAGCTCGTGGCGGTGCAAACCCAAATGACCGGTGTACTCCGTCTGATTGCCGACAACATGGGCAACCCTCCCTGTGGCACCAGGCGAAGGCCATTACCAGACACAGGGAGGGATCAGGAGGAGGAGGATTCATCCGACGGAGCGTCACAGACATCGTCACGGACTGCTTCCGAGGGTCCCCGCAGGAAGGTGGGTCGTCCACGAAAAAGACTGTGAGAGTCAGCAGAACATCACCATCTCCCAGGTCACCTGGCCTGGCACCTGGCCCTCTGGCCCAATAGCAGCACATGACATTCTCTGCCACATGGACTTGCTGGTCACTGTCTGACCTATGTTGACGAAGACTGTGGCATGGACTCTGACATTTTGCTACGACAAGGATACCAACTCCCCCAGTGAACTTTGGATTCTACACTCCCGCTGTGCACCTCTTGTCATCCCCACAAACCCGTACCCCACCACAAATAAATTAATCACACTTACAAGATGATGCCGTGATTCTACATTATTACAATACATGTGTGTGTCGTACAGTCAAAGCATGCCTGATCTCAGAATTAACTCCAACCATCCAAACCGTGGGGTCGCAGTCTTGCCCAGGACACACATGGGTCCCAATGTCTCATCTGATACAGACATGGAGTACCAAACTCACCTGTGCTGGGCCCAACCAGCTGAGTGGTTCCCGCACAACTGTGGCTACAGACACATTCAGGGGAGCAACAGTCATGCGCAGAGGTCAGGGATCATGTGGAGTGACCTGGCTTGCCGCTCCCAGGTATGTCTAGACATGTGTCCCTACAATGTGCCGCATGCTTGCGTCAGGCGGATGTTGAGAATGGTGGATAGGCCAAGGTTGGATGCATGGAGATGCCAGAATGCAGTTTAGGATCACTGTGCCACATGGTTGTGTTGGGGTTGTGGGCTGCATCATGAGTGTGGGCGTGGATCTAGAAGGTCATCCTGCAGCTGGCTGTGAAACATTCCCCCCATCCCGTTAGGACGTTGATGTGGCCTGGTTGCCCGACGCAGTAGCAGAGCTGTGCAGATGCACTCCGGATATGGACAAGTACCATGGGAGTCGTGAGGCACATGTCCGTAGACTGCAGGGTAGGATTCTACACAGATGTTGTAGTTTCCCTGGGGGATGGTCTCTCTTGCCTTGAGGTGGATGGAACTGTGCATCTTGTGCATAATACAGTTCCCACTCCCTGACAAACCCCTAGCATCTTGTCACTCTACACATAGACACATATGCACCACCTATGAAAACTATGCCAGACCTGCGGCACGCACAGTGGCAACAGGGCACCATTGACAGGGAAGAGGCACCTTGGAGACAGAGGGACAAATTTATTAGTCATGTGTGTTGGAATGACAATGATACTCTGTCAACACATACACAGGTCATGTGGATGTACATGTGGGAGCAACACTGGCACCCCCCATTGCAACACAGATGCTGGCATCCCATTGACCTGGCACACAAGTGACGGATAACAGCTAAACACCCCCTGCTGCCACGGAGAGGCCGCTATACACCATTGAGGCCCTGATGGGGCAATCACACACCATGTCAACCCGGTGCAACCTGTATGTTTCCGAGGCCAGTGTTACACACAATGATGGCCTCATCACAATCCCCAATCCCCTGCCACATGACAGTCACCAAGTCTGAGCATGGCTCCAGGTGAAGCCTGCCCCATGTCATGTTCCCCATGTAGGATCACCATGTATGCAAATGGAACACACATGAACCGGAGAAGTGCACACAGACTACAAACAATTCACACACCCAAAACGACGTGAGGCATCCCTTACCCTGAGGAGATTTCAACACTTGCCCGTGCATGTGACGCTGAATCAGCACATGTCGCTGTGTTCATGAGGAGTAGCAGGAGCACAACAATGCCACCAGCAGACAGCATGCACATGGACCTGTGGAAGAGAGACACACAAGGATTCAGCACAAAGGAGCACATCCGCAAGCATGTACTTAACACGTATCATGTTGTTAACATGACAGGTGACAATGATGACCCTCAGACAACATCCTTCCATTGCGCCATCACTTGAGTGACACTTCAATACACACCACTGACTCACTTGGCAGACATGCAGATGGACACACACATTGCAACACATGCCACACACGGCCCAATGCGTGCACACTCAGACACTGGAACTCACCACTAAGCAAAGAAGTTGCGTATGAGCCGACTCCGCATGTCCTCCACAGCCTCCTCCTCCTCCACATCACTTGCCCCGTCACCAAGCCCTTCATCCTCCACGGGTGGATGGTCCTGGTCATCTTGATCCAGTATGAGTGGAACAGCTTCCTCCACTGCCATGTTGTGCAGCATGCAGCAGACGATGATGATCTTGCACACCTTCACCGGGGCATATGGGAGTGCTCCGCCGGTCTTGTGGAGGCACCGGAATCGGCTCTTCAGAAGTCCAAACGTCCTCTCAATGACTCTCCTGGTCCGCCCATGTGCGTTGTTGTAGAGGTGCTCGGCAGCCGTGCTGGGGTTGCGGACAGGCGTCATCAGCCATGGCATGTTGGGATAGCCAGCGTCCCCTACAAGGAAACATCATGGACAGAAGTGTGTCAGCACAGGCAGTGAGATTGGAAGATGACGCCAAACACTGAACTGCCAGAGTCTACCCACCAACAATACATGCTCGCTCGTTCCGCAGCTGCAGCATCATTTCTGGCACCCTGCTACGCCTCATGATGAAGGCATCGTGTGCTGATCCTGGAAAGCGAACACAGACATGTGAAATCACCATGTTGGACAGACACACCACAAGGGCATTAATGGAGTGATAATGTTTGCGATTCCTATACACCACCTCCTGTGCCTGTGGTGGTACCAACGCAACATGTGTCCCATCTATGGACCCAATGACATGGGGCATCCCTCCCAGGGCATAGAACTCACGCTTGACATCTGTCAACTGCTCACGATTTGGGAATTTAATGTACTCATCCAGGTGAACCAACATGGCCTCTAAGAAATCATGCAGAACACGGCTGAACATCGTCTGGGACATGCCCCCGACATCAGCAATGGTATGTTGGAACGTACCCGTGGCAAGGAAATGTAGGGCTGCCATCACCTTCAACTTGGGTGTCAGTGCACTTGGATACCTGTGGCGCGGGAGGAGTTGTGCTTCCAGCCGGCCAGTCAACTCATCAATCAACCGTTGGCTGAATCTGTAGCGGCGTATACAGTCCCGTTCATGCAGGGCAGCAATGTCTGGCATACGTCGAGGGAGAGGCGGAGCCCTGTAGTGAAATGGAAGGAACACCTAAGAGTGAGCACTGTACAACAACATCGTCAATGCACTGAGCACATGTTACACAGCCAATACACATATGCCACGTTGTGAGTCAGGTCTGTGCCACAGTTCCTGGACACGAACGCCAGTCAGGTTACACTCCTACCAAGGGACAGCCACTAACGGAGGGGGGCAAGATCACGATGACATGGCATGAGACTAGCTGTGGGCCAGTGTAAGTGAACATGCACACGCATCACAGGATTCACAGACATCCACACATGTGCAGAAGTAGTATGCGTATGGTACAGACAGGTAGTTGGATGCGATATGCACTGGTCACATGTCATAGGAATAGGACAGGCCACACACATTGCCTTTGAGGAGTACATGTCGAGACAGAACATACATAGGGAGCATGTGGATATGTACTTGTGTTGATACTCCGTGTAGTTGGATACATACACACCTCATGGCAAATCACATATGTGGGCTGGTGTGCGGAACAGTGTGCCATGCCCATCGACACACAGACACATGTTGGCAGCAGCAACTGCTGACACATTGAATCACACACCTACAGCAAAATCATGGAAAGACATGCCACACACATGACATGGTTGCAGCATGCAACGCAGCCATACACGTGTCATATGTAATATTCCGCGTACCTGGCATCAGGGGACAGGTGCGGGTGTCCGTGACTGGGACATGCAAGTGACTCATGGCTCCACTAGTGTGTACGACATGCACACATGTCAAAGGAGTGCAGGGGATGTGTGGTACAATGCGCACCATCACACACGACATGTGTACACAGCTCATCGTACATGTGCTTTGCCCACACCTCAGGGGTAAAGTGCCACATCACATCCTGACACACCTGTGTCACACACAGGTGGTATTGCACAGACAATGCATTGGTGTCCACCCTTGGCAATACCTGTCCGCTCCATTCCTGTCTGTGTGCCGCCTGTCACCACTGACAGTTGTTATACGCACCGTACATACGCTCGGAGCGCGTGTATAGGGTCCCTGGGCCAATATTGCCGCTGGCGTATGCGTACGCCACAGTAGTACGGACTGTACACGCGCTTGTGCGGTCCGGATCACAATATGGGCGCTGGCGTATGCGTACGCCACAGTAGTACGGACTGTACACGCGCTTGTGCGGTCCGGATCACAATATGGGCGCTGGCGTATGCGTACGCCACAGTAGTACGGACTGTACACGCGCTTGTACGGTCCGGATCACAATATGGGCGCTGGCGTATGCGTACGCCACAGTAGTACGGAGTGTACACGCGCTTGTACGGTCCGGATCACAATATGGGCGCTGGCGTATGCGTACGCCACAGTAGTACGGACTGTACACGCGCTTGTACGGTCCGGATCACAATATGGGCGCTGGCGTATGCGTACGCCACAGTAGTACGGACTGTACACGCGCTTGTACGGTCCGGATCACAATATGGGCGCTGGCGTATGCGTACGCCACAGTAGTACGGACTGTACACGCGCTTGTACGGTCCGTACTACTGTGGCGTACGCATACGCCAGCGCCCTTATTGTGATCCGGACCGTACAAGCGCGTGTACAGTCCGTACTACTGTGGCGTACGCATACGCCAGCGCCCATATTGTGATCCGGACCGTACAAGCGCGTGTACAGTCCGTACTACTGTGGCGTACGCATACGCCAGCGCCCATATTGTGATCCGGACCGTACAAGCGCGTGTACAGTCCGTACTACTGTGGCGTACGCATACGCCAGCGCCCATATTGTGATCCGGACCGTACAAGCGCGTGTACACTCCGTACTACTGTGGCGTACGCATACGCCAGCGCCCATATTGTGATCCGGACCGTACAAGCGCATGTACGGTCGGTATCACTGCTTGTGGGGTGCCCTAGGGCGTGGAACGCACCGTACCTGTGTGTAAATGTATGAAAACACATAGGGGACACATGAGGGACAAGTATAAGGGCCTAAATGCCTGATGGTTGCCATGGAGACTGAGTTAAATTTTTGAATTTGAGCACCAGGTGCACAGCAGAAGTCAGTTGGAAAGAATCTACATTGTTGCAATGTGGATGTTGACTTGACATCATTATCAAAACTGAAACCATGCAAAGCCACACACTGGGGTAGGTTTGAAGGGATTGGATGAAACGTAGGATGCTAATGTGACTGACCAATCAATCTGTACTCCTATACATGAACAGGCCAGCCAGGCATATATAAGGCAGCCAGGTCCCATGAGAGAGCACTTGCCTGCACATCCATTCATCCATTACCACTGCTGCTGATAGTGATTCCTCTGGCACCATGTCCAGGACTGTGGAGAGGTCACAGCCATTCACCCAGGAGGAGAACCTTGCCCTGATAGATGTGATCCTCCCACAGTTCCAGAGCCTGTATGGTCGACCAGGGGTTCAGGTGAGTGCAGACTCCACTAGCTTAGACTGTGCCCCTTTTGTGTGACAGTGACTTCTGGCATTGTGTCCATGTGTGACAGACATGCACTGTTGTTTGGAGTGGGTCCCAGGGTGTGGAAGGCCTCATGTCACCCATGCAGAGCATGCTGTGTTTCCTGTGTGCACTCCTCACTTGCATAGTGCCTACTGTGACAATGAATGCAAGGTGCATGCCACATTCTGCCTGCATACTCCTCCTGGGGATGTTGTTTCCACAGTCCTGATGTGATCCTGTGTTCCCCCCAGTGTGACAGGTGTCAGTACCCATGGATGTGTGTTTGTTCAGTGTACCTGTGCTGTGAGTGTCCAAAGGCCGTGTTCGTCCCCTGCACATTGGTGTGTGTGTTAGTCCCCTGTCATGTGGGTGAGTGCATATGGGGAGTGTTGCACACAAGCAGCATGAGGGATGGATATGGCCTGGCCATCGGATGTGAGCAGGGAGCAGTGCTGTGTGCATGCCGTGCTGAGCCAGCCCCACACCTGTGACACCCCCGTCTACTGGCACATGGGCAGAGTGAGGTGTGTACCCGCAGTTGGCAATGCCATGTGATTGTCCTGTACCTGTGTGTGTCTGTGTACTCTGCTGAGGTAGCATCAGTGTGCTGGGGCAGGTGACTGCTGTGAGGTGCTGTACATAATCCTGGTGTAGCCTGTGAGGCACAGTGTGATCCCTGGTCAGTGAGTGTGTGGTACCCCTCATGCCACCCGTGTGCTTCCACTGGCACGTAGTGCATTTGGCCTTCCACAGTGGATAATGTCCCTATGACAAAGGTGCAATTAGTTGCATGCATACCATGGCCTGTTCATAATGAGGATTGTTCTATATGTGTGTCTCTGTGTCTTTGCTCATGTGGATTAATGTATTCTCTCTTTTGCATCCTCACAGGTAGGCGCCATTGCCAAGGGGGAGATCTGGAGGGAAGCCGTCAGTGCCGTGAGGGGTACAGAGGGTCGGAGGCGGAGCCTGTCTCAGGTGAGGAAACGCTGGCAGGACATCCGGTGCTGGACGAGGAGGATTGCACGGCTCCTGCTGGGGGACTCACCTGAGAGCCGTAAGAACCGTGGCCGCCGTCGTCTGACCCACATCCAGAAGCGTGTGCTGGCGGTGGTCTTCCCCGATATGGACAGGCGCCTACAGGAGAGGCAGCAGCAGGAAGGGGGTAGGTACATGTGTGTCAGTTGTGTGTCCCCAGCCAATGTAAGTGTGCAGTTGCATGGATACACTGCCAGGGTTTGATTGTGCAGTGCGTCAACTTCTCCACAAAGTAGCACAGTGCTGTTCTCACTCCCTCCCTTCCCCTCCTTGCAATGTGTTCCCTGGTCTGTCGCCACTCTTGCACAAGGTTATTTATGCAGGCAGTTCATGCAGGTGCCCTATGCTATCAGCATCATGTGTGGGGGTGATGTGCCACAGGTATGGGGACCTTGCGTGTGCCATGGCCAATTTCAGTCATTGTGGTGTCCATGTCACTTGGCACTGATTGTGAATCACGACATAGGGGTGTGTCTCCAAAATGTACAGCCTTCCAGCATGCATGTCCAATTGTGTGCCCTCTGACATGATGTGCCTGAGTGGGAGGCCTGCTAAGTGCAGGGACGGTTGCTTAATTTGCAGTCATGTCCATCCTGGACCATGGAGGAGTGTGGGCACTACTGTGCCCTGGGGCACCTCTTCCTAGGTATCATGTGCGTCATCCAACAATATGGCCATTCACTGTGTCTTTGCCATGGGTTGCGTAGGGTGGCATTGTACCCTGGGCTCAACTGTTAGGACCTACAGGTTGCTACATGTGTCCACTGTACAGGGGGACCCATTTTGCTTGTGCATACTCACAGTGGGCATTACCTGTGTGTGTTGTTGAGACAATCTGATGATGTTTGCCTGTCAATGATGTGTGGACATGGCCACCAGGGGCTGTGTGTTTACAGTCATGAATTAGTGGAGGCCATGTGTTTCCATCCCAGAGTAAGAGGTGTACATACTTTCTCCGTCTCAATGAGATTGTCTCAGGTGTGGGTGGTTTGTGCGTACAAGGCCTACATGTCAGAAGCTTCATCCTCCTTGCTGGGTTTAGCCTGTGTGTGATGTTTGACTGGACATACGCTCAAGGTGCAGTGACCCTGTCATGTGTGGCCTGGTTTCATGTATTGCCTTTGCAGCATGCGGCAAGAGTAAATGGATATGATTCATGCTCATCCCTTTTTGACGACGCAGTGTGGTGCAGGTGCTGTGCACATTTGTCCCCAGAGGCTGACTCCTCTCTAAAATTTCAGGTGCAGTGATTTGCTGTTGTGTCATGATCTCCATTGTGTCTCAGTGGCATGGTGGGTAGAAAAACTGTGTGTTCCATGGCCTACATGTGTACATTGTTTTGTAGGTGTTACTCCTGTTGCTTTTCAGGCTATGCAATGTGACCTATGTATATTTGACTCATGTGACATATGTGTACAGGTGTCTGATTTTCTCCTGTCTCTTCACCTTGCCCACAGCATCGCCGGGGGACACGGAAGGAGACACTAGCACGGACCGGGAGGAGAGATTGAGCACCAGTACCAGCAGTGCTGTCCTGTCTGGCACATGGAGTGGCACGGAGGCCGAAGGGAGTGAGGCGGAGGACCTGTTGACTGCCAACACAGACTATGACGCAGACGGGTCCGAGGCTGAGCTCCCAGAGGTGGCGGAGTCTGCCCCCCCAGCTGATGGCAGCCCTCCACATCCCCCCGCCACCTCAGGTTCCATCACCGGCCTCCCACATGCTCGTGGCCCTTCCCTCCGTGCTCGGTCCCCACATGTCTCCTTCCTGCCAGGCACCGCACCCCCTGCCCCTGTCACCACTGCTGCGGTGAGTGCGGAGTCTGTGGACATCCTGAGGCAGTTGCAGGTTGGTCAGACTGCGATGCTAAATGTCCTCCATGCCCACACCCAGGTGCTGACCCAGATGGAGGCATACATGGAGGGCATGTCGGCTGCGCAGTCTGACCAACGGCAGTTGCTGAGGTCCATAGACTCCACACTGACTGCAGCACTGGATCTCCTGCAGCGCTGCGTAACACCCCCTACCCCTGCCCCATCCACAATTCCCACTCCCGTGCCTGTCCCACGCACATCCAGACGTCAGCGTGCACGCACCCCAACAGACACAGGCACCACACCACCAGGGAAGTCGAAGCGCACACCTCCTGTCACGCACACACAGGGTGAGGAAGGCACACCCACTGGGTCGGGGGGGAAACGTAGAACACGCAGCCACAGTGGGAGTCCGCATTCCACACAACCCACTCCCTCCAAATCCACTCCCCTTAGCTCTCCTGGCCAACAGTCAGTGACAGCATCATCCACTGCGAGTGTGCCCCCCAGCCCCAGGACGACACCACCCCGCAAGCGGTGGAGGCGGGACCCGGCCAGGGGAGTTGAGTCCCCCACCCTGTCCACACCCTCCCCCAGTGGCGCTGCGACCCATCCCTTTGCCCCCCCCCCCTCCTTGGGGCCTGTGGTTGGATTGGGTACGGGGGAGTCGCTGGGGGAACTTGCCGACGTGTGCAGCGCCATTCTGTCCTCCACCTTTGGCGCTGGCACCCCCCCTGTGGCAGATTCATCCCTCCCTGCACCCACAACACCTACCCTTTCCCCTCCTGTCCCTGCGGTGCCTGTTTCCACCCTCCCCCCTGATGCCCCCTCTTCTGTGGATGAAATGGACTTGTGAACTGTGCAGGCAAGCTAGGGGACACACGTCCCGATGTGTACCCCCCCCCCGGACATTGCTGCTGGGCTGGCCCATGGCCCTTGTACATAGTGGACATTTTCTCTGATATATTTTCCTGCTGAATAAAGCCTTTTCTTTTTGTTTTGCACACTGATGCTTTCCTGGACTTGCTGTTGGTGCTGGTGCTCCCTGCGTTGGGGTGGTGATAATGTGTTAGGGGTCTGTGAAATGTTGGAGTGTGCTGCTCATGGGGTGTACCCTGCCATCTGCGTGCCATCACAAAGGTCTCTGCAAATGGTATTTGGTCATGTTTGCTCTCACTGTATGGTGACATTGTCCCAAGGTGTGTTCCGTCCTCTGTGGCCCAGGCCATTTTTCCTGCAGGGTGTCTCCCAAATGCTGTGCTGTGCTGTGTCTACATTTCCTGGATGTGTGAGGGTTGCCTTTCAATATAGCCATGCTGGCTCAGCGATGGCTCCGCCTGCATCTGGGGTATCACCCTTGTAGGTCAATGAACTTGTTGATGGGGTATATTGTCCGATGTCTGGGCACTGCTGGGAGTGATAGGTACACACCCCTCCTGTGTCTGGGCACTGCTGGGAGTGATAGGCACACACCCCTCCTGTGTCTGGGCACTGCTGGGAGGACCCTGCACCCACCCCTCCTGTGTCTGGGCACTGCTGGGGGTGTTTTGCACACCCCATTCTTATAGCAGGTTCGGTGCGTACATGCACGGGTGGGGTGGGGGTTTGGTGCGTACATACACGGCTGGTGTGGTGGTTTGGTGCGTACATACACGGGTGGGCGTTTGGTGCGTACATACACGGGTGGTGGTTTGGTGCGTACATACACGGCTGGGGTGGGGGTTCGGTCCGTACATACACGGGTGGGGGTTCGGGGCGTACATACTCTGCTGGGGTGGGGGTTCGGTCCGTACATACACGGGTGGAGGTTCGGTGCGTACATACACGGCTGGTGGTTCGGTGCGTACATACACGGCTGGGGTGGGGGTTCGGTCCGTACATACACGGGTGGGGGTTCGGGGCGTACATACTCTGCTGGGGTGGGGGTTCGGTCCGTACATACACGGGTGGAGGTTCGGTGCGTACATACACGGCTGGGGTGGGTGTTAGGTGCGTACATACACGGGTGGGGGTTTGGTGCGTACATACACGGCTGGTGGTTCGGTGCGTACATACACGGCTGGGGGTGGGTTCGGTCCGTACATACACGGGTGGGGGTTCGGGGCGTACATACTCTGCTGGGGTGGGGGTTCGGTGCGTACATACACGGGTGGTGGTTCGGTGCGTACATACACGGCTGGGGTGGGTGTTAGGTGCGTACATACACGGGTGGGGGTTTGGTGCGTTCATACACGGCTGGTGGTTCGGTGCGTACATACACGGCTGGGGGGGGGTTCGGTCCGTACATACACGGGTGGGGGTTCGGGGCGTACATACTCTGCTGGGGTGGGGGTTCGGTCCGTACATACACGGGTGGAGGTTCGGTGCGTACATACACGGCTGGGGTGGGTGTTAGGTGCGTACATACACGGGTGGGGGTTTGGTGCGTACATACACGGCTGGTGGTTCTGTGCGTACATACACGGCTGGGGGTGGGTTCGGTCCGTACATACACGGGTGGGGGTTCGGGGCGTACATACTCTGCTGGGGTGGGGGTTCGGTGCGTACATACACGGGTGGTGGTTCGGTGCGTACATACACGGCTGGGGTGGGTGTTAGGTGCGTACATACACGGGTGGGGGTTTGGTGCGTTCATACACGGCTGGTGGTTCGGTGCGTACATACACGGCTGGGGGGGGGTTCGGTCCGTACATACACGGGTGGTGGTTCGGTGCGTACATACACGGCTGGGGTGGGGGTTTGGTGCGTACATACACGGCTGGTGTGGTGGTTTGGTGCGTACATACACGGGTGGGCGTTTGGTGCGTACATACACGGGTGGTGGTTTGGTGCGTACATACACGGCTGGGGTGGTGGTTTGGTGCGTACATACACGGGTGGGGGTTTGGTGCGTACATACACGGGTGGTGGTTTGGTGCGTACATACACGGCTGGGGTGGGGGTTCGGTCCGTACATACACGGGTGGGGGTTCGGGGCGTACATACTCTGCTGGGGTGGGGGTTCGGTCCGTACATACACGGGTGGGGGTTCGGGGCGTACATACTCTGCTGGGGTGGGGGTTCGGTCCGTACATACACGGGTGGGGGTTCGGGGCGTACATACTCTGCTGGTGTGGTGGTTTGGTGCGTACATACACGGGTGGGCGTTTGGTGCGTACATACACGGGTGGTGGTTTGGTGCGTACATACACGGCTGGGGTGGTGGTTTGGTGCGTACATACACGGGTGGTGGTTTGGTGCGTACATACACGGCTGGGGTGGGGGTTCGGTCCGTACATACACGGGTGGGGGTTCGGGGCGTACATACTCTGCTGGGGTGGGGGTTCGGTCCGTACATACACGGGTGGGGGTTCGGTGCGTACATACACGGCTGGGGTGGGTGTTAGGTGCGTACATACACGGGTGGGGGTTTGGTGCGTACATACACGGCTGGTGGTTCGGTGCGTACATACACGGCTGGGGTGGTGGTTTGGTGCGTACATACACGGGTGGGGGTTTGGTGCGTACATACACGGGTGGGGGTTTGGTGCGTACATACACGGCTGGGGGTTCGGGGCGTACATACCAGGGTGGGGTGGGGGTTCGGGGCGTACATGCACGGGTGGCGCTTGGGTGCGTACATACACGGGTGGGGGTTCGGGGCGTACATACCAGGGTGGGGTGGGGGTTCGGGGCGTACATACACGGGTGGCGCTTGGGTGCGTACATACACGGGTGGCGGTTCGGGGCGTACATACACGGGTGGGGGTTCGGGGCGTACATACACGAGTGGGGGTTCGGGGCGTACATGCACGGGTGGGGGTACGGGCCGTACTTCCACGGGTGGGGGTACGGTCCGTACATACCCCTGCCCACGCTCTGCGTGCCTGGGTACGGGCCGTACCCATGCCTTTGGTGTGTGGGTACGGTGCGTCCCACCATTGTTGCGGGCCGTGGGGTCCGCACCGTACACAGGCCTTGGGGGCGTGGCTACGGGTCGTACCACGCGTACCCCTACATGACCCCAGCAATGCTGGTACGAGCTGTACCAAGGCCTTTCTGACGTGGGTACGGGCCGTACCGCTATTGTTGGAGTGACGTAGGGGGACGCGTGGTACGTTCCGTACCCACGCTCTTGCGGCCTGGGTAGGGTACGTACCGGTTCGCGTGACCATCCACTTCCGTTGTGGCGGACGCTTGCGTTGCTGGCCTTGCCCCCACCCCCTGGAAGTGACCAGGCCCTGATGGTCAGGTATGTCCAGGCCATGTGTGATTTGGTACCATGTGTTGGTGTTGTGTGTCCTGCCCCTGCCCCCCCCTTTGCCCCTGGTTGTTGTGCTGACCTTCTGCGGCGTCTGCGTCGGTTCCTGTACGCCAGGTGGACTGCTAGGAGGGCAGGGATGGCACGTAGGTTCGGGTCCATGTCTGTTCGTCGCGTCCAGCTGCTCCTTGCGTGTGTCGTCCTGATTTCCCGGCAGTTTTTGGCAGCCGGTAAATATTTTCCGTGCGGGATGACGTCGGTTCGAATCGTACTTCCTGGTTCGTGAAACGTAGGCTGGATGCGTACCGACGTCACGTCGGCTCCTTTCAGGATCGGAATTGTGTTTAGTTTCTGTTCGGTCGGTGTTTTGTTCGAATCGTACGGAAATGGTGTTTCCGTATGAATCGTACTTGCATTTTCGGATGGATTTCGCACCGGGTACGAGTCGGACGGAGAAAAGGCTCCGTCCGACGGTTCGTACCCGGTTTTTACCGGATCGGAATTGGCACCTAGGTCAGGAAAGGTGCTGGACAGTAACCCTATATAATTTACTATTCCCACTCCAATTAACATAAACTCAAGAAAGGTGCTGGACAGTAACCCTATATAATTTACTATTCCCACTCCAGTTAACATAAACTCAGGGAAGGTGCTGGACACTAACCCAATTAAATTTAATATTCCTGCTCCAGAAAGATCAAACTGAGACAAGGTGCTGGTTATAACATCACTTAAAATATTAATAATCTACATTTATTAACTATGAGATATCATTTAAAAACTATTAAATTTAACAATACTATAGTTACAATACCCACCCCTATCCCATATGAACCCTAATTCCAAAATAAATATGTACAATATGTTTTCCATATAAATTGCAAATATACAATTATTTAATTATATTTTTTAATTAAAATTTTAGAATTCACAATATTTACTAATAAATTGAATTTTTTTATGATCTATGTTTACAATATTATTTTAAAAAATTACACCCCACCCTTCTCCCCTAATATACCCACATCCCACCCATAAATACAACATAAATATTGAAATTATAATTTCCAATGTAAATTATATAATTAGATTTTGACATTAAATGTTCACAAATTTGACTTATTGCAAATTAAATATTTATTTATTAATCTATACTTTTGTAATAATTATTAAAATACAATCCACACCCTTACACCCTAATAACCCAAATTCCCAACCATGAAACAAAAAAATAATTTAGAAATTAATTTGAATTTTTTTTTAAAACATTGTCAAAATTACATTTAAATTTTAACATTTCTAATTCTTTAGTATTAATATTTATAACTTATTATCCAATTTTACAGTAATCTTTTTAATACACTCCCCACCCTTATACACTAATAACCCTACATCCCACTCATAAAACAAAATTTAAATTTCATTATAATTTCAAATTATATAATTTCGAATTTTTATTGAAATTTTGAAATTTCGAAATCTTGATTATTAAATATTTTTACATTATTATCTGATTTTACAATAACATTTTTAAAACACTCCCCACCCTTATCCCCTAATAACCCAACATCCCGCTCCTAAAAAATATATATAATTTCTTTATTATTTTCTAAATTATAAATATTTAATTTTGAAATTTCATTACAATTTAATATTCATAATTATTTATTATTTAATATTTTTAAATTATTATCTGATTTTACACTAATATTTTTAAAACACTCCCCACCCTTATCCCCTAATAACCCAACATCCCGCTCCTAAAAAATATATATAATTTCTTGATAATTTTCTAAATTATAAATATTTAATTTACAAATTTCATTACAATTTACTATTCATAATTATTTATTATTTAATATTTTTAAATTATTATCTGATTTTACACTAATATTTTTAAAACACTCCCCACCCTTATCCCCTAATAACCCAACATCCCGCTCCTAAAACATATCATACTATAAATTACTTAACACTATTAATTATATTTTAAACTTTAATGAAGTATTTATACATATAATTAAACAATTTACTTATTAAATATACACTAAATACACATTTTAAACAATATATATATTATATTTCGATATTTCTAACAAAACTATTCAATCGATATTATCTTCAGACGATATTACTACATCGATATTTCATACTTCGATATTTTACTAAACACAAAAAAAACGATATTACTTACCTCGATATTCTACACTTCGATATTAATGTTATCTCGATATTTTAACTTCGATATTCTTGTTGTTCGATATTATTTTTTCGATATTATGTCTATTTACCGTTGTGGAGGCCAGTGTACACACTTACCAGGCCTTACCCTACCGTTTTCTTACACAGTGGACACCCCTATGGGAGGCCGAAGGTATCCCCCTGGGTAGGGTGCAGTGTATGTGAAAGGTAGGACATGTTCTACTGTGGGTAACATGTCCTGATAGTGAAATACTGCAAATTTAGCTTTTTAAAAAAACCAAAAATTGTTGTCCCCATTCACCTCAGAAGGTTCCAATGTCCATAATTTTTCAGCCCTTTACAAGCGAAAGATACTGACCACTAATGGGCTTATCACAATGGGCATATTCCTTCTAGCGGCTATTTCTCTCACTCGGCATGAAGGCATACACCGGCGCTGCTTTAGAATTCGGAGTGTCGGGGGGGGAACAAACAAAAAAAAACCACTCTTTAGCAGTCCAGAGTAGAAATGCCAGTGTAATCATTGGACATAGCTATGTTCGTAAATCTTCAATACCTTTCAAATTCTACACCATCCTATCAGGGCTCTCCATCCATGCCAACAACAAATTCCAAAAATCTTTCTTCTTGGATTTTTTTCCTAATAAATACATCCTGGACATATACATAAGGGATTCCAACCAATCAGAATGCTGCGGAGGTATGTTGCTCCCCCATTTACGACAGATCTCTCTTCTTGCCAGTAGCATTGCATAAAACAGCAATTTTCTTGTGTGGCCCGTAAAGACATCCCCCTCTCCAAAGATGACCAAAGACAGGCTTACCTTTATTCGCTGGTTCAAAATACCTGACATTGATGACTCCACTTTATCCCAAAAAACTCTGATCTCGGGACATTGATAGAACATGTGCACGTCCGACGCTTTTTCTAAACCACATTTTCCACAACTTGTTCGGCTCCCGTTCCCCATCGTTTTTTTTTTTTTAGTTCAAAAGATTTTTATTAGACAAATAAAGGTGTCGATACATAAGATAACCTAAAACATAACAGCAATATGAGAGGTGGAATAGAACATGACTATGGAAATAAACATGAGATTAAGAGATAACAAATAATTGAGGCTATATAACAGAAAGCAGTACTGGAGATAATATGCAGTAAAATGAATTATAAAAAATGCAAAGGAACAAAAAGGTCAATCAAGGAGGCTTAGAGACCTCTTGCTGAAAAGGAGGCAAATGAGATGAGCGCTTAGCACAGATATCAAGGTACAGGGTCACAGGAAGCCAAAGATCATGTCGCTTTTTGGCCAGACTGAGGGGGTAAATAAAGACAGCATCTAGCCAGTGATTATGACATACATTGTACCACCATGCTCTAAAAGAAATATTAGCAAAATGTTTCCAATTAACAGTAATTTGCTGGAATGCAACAGCTAGCAAAAAGCAACAATTTGCATATTAAAATCAATATCTGCCCAGCAGGGAGAGAGACTCCCTAGAAAAATATTAACAAAGGAGAAGGGAAATGTAGTATGAAATATGGCATTTATTTGAGCCCAAACTTGTTTCCAAAAATTGTGCGTAGCAGTACAGGAAAAAAGCATGTGAAAAAGAGTAGCCTTAGGTGTCGAGCAGGACCAACAAAGGTCAGGGATTAAAGGAAACCTCTTATTCAACATATGGGGTGAAAAGAGGAGTCTGTTATAGATAAAAAAAGGGTTTGTGTGAGAGAAGCAGCCCTGGACGATTTGCGAAGTTTGGTCCACACTTTATCCCAAAGAGAGGTGGGCCAAGAGATGTCAAAATCAGACTCCCATTGTTCCTCTACCATGGATTTTGGCCTAGGTGCGAGAGTCTTGTGAAATGAGTGGTAAATTGAGGAGGCTGTGGGATGAGTATGCAGCAAGGAATGGAGGTGCAGAGTAGGATTGGGAGGGTCAGGTTGGGTGGGAGAGGTAGAGAATTGGGTATAGGTGGACATAACTGCGTTCTTAAGCGTGAGATACTTACGGGCAAAGGAGTGAGGGAGATTGAAATTTTGGCTAAGAACAGAGAAAGGTAAAAAATCAGAGCCAGAAAAGAGATGGGATACCCAGATCAAACCCTTTTGTCTCCAAGATTTCCAATACAAGGGCTTGTGATTAATGAGGATACTATTATTATACCAAATGGTGGTATTGAGAAATTCAGCTACAGAGGAAGGAGGGCTTGGGGAAGTGGAAAGAAGAAGTCTGGTAGTGAACGTATTGATGGGAGTAGAAATAAACTGGGGCTTACGAGAAAATGAGAGATACTCAGCGAAAGTAAAGGGGGATAAAGAAAGACGCTCAATAACAAGCCATAGGGGGGAGGATTGAGCAGGATCCCGCAACCAAAGGGAAGCTTGTCGCAGAAGAAATGCTTTATGATAAGTGGGAAAGTCTGGAAAGTTGACCCCACCCTCTGGCTTGGGAAGTCGTAGTCTGAACAAGGACATACGCGCTTTTTTGCCGGACCAGAGGAAAGAAGAGAGAATAGTATTGATTTTCCTAAAAATCTTAGCTGGAATAGGAACTGGAATATTGGAGATAGTGTAAAGAACTATTGGGGAGAGCATCATTTTAATCGTGTCGAGGCGACCAAACCAGGAAAGGTAAAGCGGGTGCCATCTAGAAGTGAGGTCGGACAATTTCTGGGTACACTTTTTAAGGCACAACGAGACAGTATCGGGAAGGGAGGGGGTAATGTACAAACCAAGATATTTGATATGTGAGGGACTCCAAGTAAAGTTGGACGCAGCAAAATCAGGTTTGAAGGTAAATTTTGTAAGGGGTACAATTTCACATTTGTCGTTGTTCAGCTTATAACCAGAAATTTGGGAGTATTCATGAACTTCAGTTAGAAATGCGGGAATAGAGATGGCAGGATTGGACATAAAGAGTAGGATATCATCTGCATAAGCAGCAAGTTTGATGTTTGTTTGGGAGATTTGGAAACCATGCAAATTAGGATTTTGGCGGAGTTTTGAGAGAAAGGGTTCTAAGGCCAGATTAAAGAGGAAGGGGGAAAGGGGACAACCCTGACGGACTCCTCTACCTAAGTTGAAGAAAGAAGAGACTAGGCCGTTAGCACAAACCGCCGCTCTGGGACTGGAATACAGGAAAGAAACAAAGGAAATAAAATTAGGACCAAACCCAAACCATCTGAGGGCGGAAACAAGGAAAGTCCACTCTACTCTATCAAATGCTTTTTCTGCGTCCAAAGCAATTGCCGCTAGTGAATCCTGGAACCGTGAGGATTTGGACAGGACATTAAACAGAAGTCTAGTATTAGCTGTGATAAAACGACCTTTGACAAATCCAGATTGTTCCGGGCCCAACAGTTCAGGAAGGAAGGGGTCTAATCTTATGGCAAGGGATTTAGCATATATCTTGTAATCAATGTTAACCAAGGAGATTGGTCTATAATTCTTGCAATGCTGGGTGTCTTTTCCTTCTTTGGGTATAATACATATGTGGGCGTCTGAGAAAGTGCCAGAGGAAGTGCCACTAAGAATAAAAGAATCAATAAGGGAATGTAATCTGGCTAGTAGTAATTTAGAAAAGTGCAAGTAAAATTCAACTGTAAATCCGTCCGGACCCGGGGCTTTATCCTTCTTGAGTGACTGAAGTGCAGTGTTTAGTTCGGAACTAGAGATGGGCAGTTCAAGAATGGATAAGTCAACAGGAAAATTGAGAGGTGCCTGAATGCTGGAGAAAAAGGTAGCGAGGGATTGGACAGTAGGATGAGTTTCAGAAGAGTAAAGCGTGGAGTAAAAACGGGAAAATTCCTCTAAAATATCAACATCTGTGTGCCTTAAAACAGAATTAACATCATAAACAGACTCAATGCTCAATTTGTGTTGCTTGACTTTTAAATAATTAGCTAAAGCCTTCCCCGCTTTGTTCTTACCCCCGTAGAATTTTGAACTGGATTTCAACAAATATAACGAAGCATCAACAGTGGATTGTTTGTTAAATTGCATCTTAGCTTCAATAAGAGTAGTCAAACTTTCCTGCGAATGGGAAGTATAGAAAGAATGCTCCAGTTTTTTAATCGTGAGGAGAAGATCACTAGCACGCTTGCGAGCAGTCTTACGCTTTCTAGCCACATGATCAATGATGAAACCCCTGGCTGCAGCCTTATAAGCGTCCCAAATAGCATGCTTGGGCAAAGTGGGTGTGTCATTAATGGCAAAAAATTCTGTAGTAAATTCAACAAAGGAGGTGGTGAATTTGGGATCAAGAAGTAGAGTATATTAAAGCGCCATCGTTTTGGCCCAGTGGACTTGGGTAAGATATCAATGTTAACAAGTACAGGGGCGTGATCCGAGAACAAGATGGGGCCAATATCGGCGTGAGTGAGGGACTGAGAGATATGATGGGAAAGAAAGATGTAATCAATGCGGGACTGTGATTGGTGGGATGGGGAGTAAAAGGTAAACTCTTTAGTAGTAGGGTTACATAAACGCCAGGCATCAATGAGTTTGTGCTGGGATATTGCTTGAACAAACAGTTTATGAGACTTATTAGGGATATAAGATGCTTTGGAATGTCTATCTAAAAAGGGATCAAGGGGTAGATTGCAATCTCCTGCCATAATAAAATTGTCATCAACGTATTCAGAAATACGAGAAGCCATTGTGCGCCAAAAGGCGGGGTCACCACCAGTAGGTGCGTAAATGTTGAGAAGGGAGATGGGAATACCCTTCGAAGAAAGTTTGACATACAACCATCTACCTTCGTGGTCTGATTCAGAAGTCAAGAGCGAATGAGAGAGAGATTTGTGAATTAACACAGCCCCACCATTTCTTTTACCATCACCAGGAGCAGAGAACACATCACCTACCCAACCCCTCTTGAGCTTAGCATCTTCAATATCAGACAAATGGGTTTCTTGCAAGAAGGCAATGTCTATATTCAACTTGGCTAGATGAGAGAGAATTTTTTGCCTCTTAATAGGAGAATGAAGACCTTTAACGTTCCAAGAAACAATACGTACTGACATTAAGGATTATTTAAAGAGTAATGCAAAGAAAAATTAAAACATCGAGAGAAAGCCTCGCGAAAAATAAGAACGTAGGAAAAAGAAAGAAAGAAATACGAATAGAGAAGAGATGGAATGGACTAGAGAAAGAAGAGTAAAAGAAGACTAAGAGATGCCATAAAGATAGAGAAAAGCCAAGGTGTTACTGAGATCGGTGAAGAGATAAAATAAAGTCCAGAGATATTGACAAGTAAGGTCCAGTGAAAGAGAAAAAATAACATGCGCAAAAAGACCAATGAACAAGCAAGACAAGAGAGAAGAAGGCCAAAGGGAGAAGTATGTAAATATGAGTCAAAGGAGAAATGAAGTAATAGGGGGATAAAATATATAAAGAGAAAGAAGCATGACCAAGGAAGCCAATAAGCGATGAAGAGAAAGAAGGAGAGAAAGAGAGAAGAAGAAAAAGGTCGCGGAAAAGGTACTGACACCAATAAACCTGAAAATATGAAGGGAAAAATCAAAGTAAGGAGAAACAAAACAAGAACAGACATGTCAGAAAGGGAATGAGGAATACTTACAAGGGGTAACTTAGGGAAGATACGGTCAGGAACAGGGACAAGCAAGAACGTACGTGGAGGCGGGGGGAGGGAGGTAGGGCCAACTGGAGAAGGCAGGACACTCGGGGTCAGTGAAACGTCCAACCAGAGGAACAGGACGGAACGCGGAACATTGATCTGTGAAGGAAGAAAGGTAACAAGGTTAGGCGACAGCAAACGACAGGGGCACAAGACAGGCAATGAATAGGACGAACCAAGGAACCACAACGTCAATAACCAATACTACAATGGAAAGCATAAACTCATCAAGAGAACATGCAAGTTTAAGAACAGTTGAATTAGAAAAATCAGCAGACATAAGAAACTGGAACATCATAATACAACTTCAGAAAAAGCCACGGTGGGAGAGAAGAGGAAGGCCCAGAAAGCTCCATGTCCGCCTGGCCGCAGGAGTTCAGAAAACTCTGAAGTCACGTAGGCTCCTCATATGTCGTAGTCTTATTATTGTAGGTGACTTTAAATAAGCAAGGGTGGAAGAGACCGTATCTGGCACCAATGGAGCGGAGGTCAGGTCTCATGTCCAAGAAGGCCTTACGACGATTTGCAGTGGCTCTGGCGTAATCCTGCGCAAAGAACAAAGTGGAACCCGACCAAGTGAGACGACGAGAGGCTCTGGCTGCTCAAAGAACTTTCAGCAGATCTGTGTATTCCAGAAAATACATTATTACACCTCTGGGCTTCACTGGCATGGATAGAGAGGAGGAAGCTCGTCCAAGCCTGTGGGCACGCTGGATATTGAGCAGGGTATCCTCGGGCAAGTGTAAAAGCTTAGGAAGAAAAGACTTGAAAAAATTGATGGGATCATTCCCCTCTCAGCCTTCCACCAGGCCGTAAAGGCGAAGATTGTTGCGTCTGTTTCGATTTTCCAGGTCCTCCACCTGCTTCTGGAGGGAGGAGATCTGCGCATGCATATGGGTGACCTTGGCAGCAGAGTCCTGAAGCGAGGAGACATCACGCTCCACCGATGACATTCTTTCATCCATCAAAGCCCAATTGTCAGTAAGAACCTGCAACTTAGCATTGGTTTCTTCCATGAAAGGGCGCAAGGCCCGTATCTCTTCAAGGAGCAACTCCATCGAAATGGTCGAAGAGGACTTAGGAGGCGAAGGTGGATCTTTTTTTAACCTCTTAGGCGTCATTTTTACTGAAGACTGTGAAGAGGCTTCCATGTTCGACGCCGTCTCATTAGTAGGGAGAGACTGAGAGGCTTCTAAATGAGCTAGTTCCGTGAAAAGCTTGGAGTTTTTAATATAATTGCGCTTTTGGACCTTGCTGGAACAGTCAGCCATCAACGCGTCTATGAAGTGCAGGTTCACTGAGAACACACTGCCAGACTGGAAACAAAAACAGGTACTTTGCGGGATCAAAGAGCCAGGAGATGCAGATTGAGGTCCTAAAATGGCTGCCGGATTTGAGGAGAGCAAAAAATATCAATTAAGTCCATGAAAAAGCCATACTAATTAACAAAAAGTCACCTAGAGATGCAGGTCTGTGACATCTGTGTCGCTGGGAGTGCTGGAAATATTGCAGGTTCAACGAAGCAGCCGAAAATCCAACGCACGATGAAACGCGCTGCTGAGGGGATCTCTGGCAGACATAAACAAAATGGCGGCCGCGGCCGATGCAGAGCCGCGACCGGGTTTGAAAAGGGCAGTAGAATTGAAAGCAAGTCCGCCGCAACGCCAGAAGTGGGCTCAGGACACGCCCGGCACCTTCCGACAGCTAAGGCTTCCCTCCATTGTTCGCATGGGAAGCGCGAACCGCCGGTGAGCTCTGGTACGAACGGAGCCCCTACACTGACACCGCCATCTTCCTCGGGCGCCTAGCCACGACCCCTCCCGTTCCCCATCTTTGAAAGATTTCCGGGTGATATATAAGCCCTGTGGAGTGAAAAGAGGTGGTTCCTTCTTAAAAAGGCAGGTTTGACAGTGAGGTAAAGTGTGCTCATAGATACTTGCCAAATATTTTGCAGTTGCTCCCTCGGCAAGTATGTTCCCCACAGTTCTTCAGCCATGGTGAACTCTCCATCCATGGTCTCCATAAGGTGCCAGTACCAAATTGCTACTTCCTTGATTCCAATGGGTTTTGTTACCAGTTGCTCCTCTAATTTGTTGCCGATGCCAAGTGCCTGTTTTCCACTTTGCTGCCAGCTTTTTAGTTGAATATATTTAAACTTTGATAGTGTATTTTCCGTCAACCCATTTAGATCTTGCCAGGGTAGAAGGTTCCCATCCCTGGTCAGGTCCCCCCAAACGTTTAGATTAGAGTTTTTAATGGGGGACGCCAATTTATGGTCTAGGCACTCAGGAGTCCCTGGTGATTCCCAAACTGGAGCAAAGTAAGAGTAGTAGTTCAGTTTTGATAGGCGTCTAATGTGATACCACATTTTCGCCATCTCTTGGAGCACCTTTAGTTTGAGTTTTTTTTAATTTGGGATCACCAAATTTAAAAAGGAATCTGTCTGTATTTAATTTGGATGATTTTAACATTGCTAAAAACATTGAACCTATGATAGAGCCGTCTGGTGACTTTGCGAGCTTTCTAGAGTTTTTTAATTGGAAGGCCCATGCATAGTATTGAATGTCAGGCAATGTTAAGCCTCCCTTCTCCCTCCTCCTCTGCGACTTTTTCCAGGAAATCCTTCTTCCTTTGTTGGCCCAAATAAATGAATTTATCACCTGCTGTTTTGTGTATAGTAATTTTGTCGAAGTGCAATGGTATGAAATTAAGCAAAAAAGTTATCTTAGGCAATATGGTCATCTTAACCAAACTAACTCTTCCTAAGATCGTTAACGGAAGGTGCACCCAGCTCTTCATTAGTTGAATTATCTCTTTGAAGACCCTCCTCAGATTGGTTTCTGTAATTTCATTGATATCCTGAACTATCCTTAGCCCAAGATATCACATTTCCCTTTGAACCTGGGGGTTGGCACTTACTTGATTCCATACCATGATTTCTGTTTTATACTCATTGACTGAGTACCCGGACACTTCTCCAAATTGTAACTTCTAAGTAACCCTGGGCGTAGTTCACGAAGTAGCACTTCGCGAAGCTACGCAAAGTGCACTTCGCACTACGCGAGCTACGCGTAGCACTTCGCGAACTGCGTAGTACCCTGTTCGCACTGTGCACGATGCCGTTTTCAATGACTGCACAGTGCGGACAAGCATCCGGCACTCTGCAATCATTGAAAACGGCATCTTGCACAGTGCGAGCTGTAGTTTTCTGCCGCTCGAGTAGATTTTTATTCGAGCGGCAGCTTTCTCAACGCGGACTGGTAGTTTCTCATCGCGAGCAGTCGCGAGCATACGCGACCATTCGCTATGAGAAACCTGACCTCCTCGCGTTGAGAATCTCGCTGGGATGTTTATTTTTCACGCTCACAATCGGCAACTTGATGTTGCTGATCGCGAACAAGGAAAAAATCTCGCCGGGATGTCATTTTGCTTGCTCGCGGTCGCCAACTTGATGTTGAGGACCGCGAGCAAGTAAAAAATGACTGCTGCACTACGCAATGCTACGCTACGCATGTTTGCACTGTGCTACGTGCAATTCGCGTAGTGCGAAGTAGCGCAAACTTCGCAAACTATGCGAGCGTAGCGTAGTGCTTTGCCCAGGCTTACTTCAAAGTCTGGATGCAAAGGGTTCCATATAATAATTAAAAAGTAGCGGGGAGAGGGGGCAGTCCTGTCTAGTGCCCCTGAGTATCTTAAAAGGTGAGGATAACTTCCCATTTACTAAAACCCTTGCTACAGGTTCCTGATATATTAACTGTATAGCTCTACAGAATTTATCGCCAAGGTTATATCTTTTTAATACAGCTAATAGGTAAGACCATCTCACCTTGTCAAAAGCTTTTGAGGCATCTAATGTTGTTATTGCTAAGGGAATATTTGAGGATGTTGCTATATCAATAGCCCCAATTAATTCATAAGTGAGTTCGTGCAAATACCTCCCCTTCACAAAACCCCTCTAATCTTCATGTATTGAGCAGCCTGCAATTTTGGCTAGTCTACTAGCTAATATTTTTTAGAAGATTTTGCAGTCTGAATTTAAAAGAGATATCTGTCTGTACGACTCACAAACATCCGGATCTTTATCTGGTTTCAGGATCAAAATTACTGTAGCCTCATTCCAGGACTTTGGTAACTGAATGCCCTGTTCTAGCACTTCACCCATAACTGTTGTCAATATAGGCGACAGTACTTCTACTAGTGTCTTGTACAGCTCCATAGGAATGCCATAGGGCCCGACTGCTTTACCCCCTTTACTCGCTTGGATAGCCCTGATTACTTCCTCCTGAGTGATCACTTGGTTTAAGAGATCTTGTTAGTTAAGATCTATGGGTTGGATTGAATCCGCTAGCCAGCCTTCTATCTTGGCATCCATTGATCCTTCTTTCTCTTCTGTGTAAAGGATACGATAAAACTCTTTAAAGGTTTCTCTAATATCAGTATCGCTGTTTAGGACAATATAGAGTGATCTTCTTTGATCTCCTTAATCCTGTTCTTATTCAGATCTGACTTAACCTTCCAGGCTAGAAGTTTACTTGCTCCCTCTCCATATTCAAAGTGAGCTAGTTTACTAGCTTCCCACCTATTTTTGACCCTTGGAGAATCTCTGATAGGTGGTTTTTCAGTGCTAGCTGCTTTTTCTCTAGTTCTACCTTTTGCTTCTCTGAAACTTTCAACTCTATATTCAATTGCTCCACTCTTTCCTCCAGCCCTGTGGTTTCCCTTTAGTTCTGCTTGTTTCTATAGCAGGTTACACTGGTAATCTTTCCTCTAATTAACGCTTTTAGGCTAGCCCAGACTATTGTATTTGCAGCTGAGCGACTATTAATTGCAATGAACTCCAGAACCTCCTCTTTCAATTTGCCCATTATCTCACTATCAGTCAGTATTGTGCGATCTAAGGTCCACCTCTATTCTTGACATCTGGTGTTATTTTTTAATGTTAATAAAACTGCGGAGTGATCTGAAAGGTGGGCTTGCTTATACGCGATATGTATAATATCTTCCCTAAGGCTCCAGTCTACTAAGAAGTAGTCTATTCTAGATATACTTCGATATATTTTATTATAAAAAGATACACCCTGTTGATTGCCTACCCTTTCTCTCCAAAGATCACAGAGGGTGTGCTGTGCCATCATAGTTTTTAAAAGTGCCCGCGAATTAGGTGTCAAAGTTGTCCTTGTCCTACTTGACTTATCTAATTTTAAGTCTAAAACCACATTAAAATCTCCTCCCAGTATAATTGGGGCATGGAATTCTAACAGATTAGTAAAAAGAGTTTTTAAAGGTTCACATTTGTCCTGATTTGGACCATAGTAGCCTACTAGCGTTAATGGGTTATCCTCGATTTTCACTTCTACTATGATCCACCTTCCTACTTTATCCACCCTCGATTTAGTCACCCATAATTTAGCTTGTTTTCTCACAATTATGGCTACTCCTCTAACGTTCCCACTCTGATCCGTGCAGATCACCTGCTGTACCCATCTCTGTTTTTTAAAAAGATCAACACATTCCTTTTTTATTAAATGTGTCTCCTGTAAGATGAGGATCTGAGCAGAGGAGTCTCTAAGATATTGTAATATCCTATCCCTACGACCCTTTACGCGCAGCCCATTGACATTCCAGGTCAAAATTTGAATGGACATATCCTTACTATATTAGTACCATTTTCTCTTTCCATGGTGTTTGAGGATTTTTCATTTTTTTACATTTTTCCCATATGCTCCCCACCCCGTGACCTACTTCCCTACCCTCCCACCCTTTTCCCTGGAGAACCCACCCCTTCTTCTTCTTCTTGGACCTGATCTTAGTCCAAATTCTTTTTTTTGCTCTGCTGTTCCTGATGCACTAAAACATGTATTGTGTGTCTATCTATAATGTATACAAATATGACAGTAACTTCCTCCTTAACCACTCCCACCGGCACCCTTAATATTTTCTAACAGCTCATCTGCCTCCCTTATGCTCCTTATCGTGTGCATTTTATTGTTATACATTATTCGGAATGAGGCCGGGAATTTGAGTTGTGATGTCGCCCCTAACTTCCTAAAGTCATCCATACATTTACCCCCCAGCTCCCAATGTCTGTCTTATGTAGCACGTAATAGGGCTGATCTTATTTCAAATGTATAATAGGGGCCTTTCAATGATTTTAACTTTAATGCAGATGTAAGAATTTTCTCTTTCAGCACATATGTCTGAAAATTAATAAGGATCTTCCTTGGCTTCACCCTACCCGGCGCTTTTCGAAATGGCTCTCTATGTATCCTTTGTATGTCTTTTAGGATGCCGGTCTCGCTCTCCTGTAACTGAACTGCAGCTTTAATGAGAGTCACCACATATGATTTTAAATTATCCCTCTCATTTCCTTCAGGAATATTTAGAATCCTCAAATTATTTCTTCTCAAATTATTCTCTAATTGTTCCAATTTTTCCTGGAGACCCTGCTCCTCTCTACGCAAAGTTTGGAGCTCCATTTTGTTATTTGCTAGATCCTTTTTTAATTCCTCCACTGTGTTTTCAAGTGCTTCGGTTCTCTCAGTTAAGGAATCCAACTTTTTATCCAATGTCTCACAAAAACCCCGTATTTCATGCTGGTTAGCTTCTGACAGAGAGAACCCTTTTTTGATATCTAGCGTTAGCGACCCTAGCAATGCTTCCAATGCGCTATGCTGTTATGCGCTCGGGGTTCTACTGTCCAAATTTGTACCTCGAACAGTTGTAAGCCCCCCACCATCTATGGGGTCATTAGTAAGGGAGTATTCCTGAGACTCAACGCTGTTCTTATTCATAATTCTATCCGTATTTGTAGTCATACTGCTCTCTTGGGTACTACCCTGGCCAGGCTGCTCTCTACTCTCCATTTCTGTATCAAAGCCTTTTCTAGTAGCTCCAGTATCTGTAGATTCCATATTCTCTTGTTCAAGACTAGGGCTCAGAATCTCTATACGCGGTGGTCTCTTAAGTGATAATACTGGTGGTTGCACTTTAAAAAAGGTGCGCAGAGATGGAGTAATCTTTAGCTTGGGGCCCGGTAACGGTTCTTTTTGTTTCTGTTTTTTGCCCCTTTTTTTTACTTACTTCTTAGGTTTTACTGAGGAGAGACTTTTTTGGGGTTTTTGGAGTTGGAGTGGGAGTGGGAGAAGCAGGAGCCGATGAAAGCACTGGGTCCAAATCCAGAGGCTGACTCTCTGCCAAGCTATAGATAACTGAAATCTCTCTGACCCCCTCAAAGGTAACCTCCACTTCTCTCTGCCCTCCTAGTGCACCGAAAAAAAAACCCGCACTAGCCCCCCTACCTATTATGTTCTGGGCTTCACTGATGGCAATGGCTTCTGCAGGCAGTTCCTCTCTGCCGGCTCTCTTTGTCTCAATATGGGTGGCTGCAGCGCTTGTGCTGATGCTGCCTCCACTCGGTCCGAGGGATCCTCGTGCAGCAGCCCTGCGGCTCTTCCTGAGCTCAAGGGCAGCCAAGAAGCAGCGCGGACTGGCGTCCGATGTCAGGGGCGAAAGCAGAGGACCCAGGGCAGTCAGGGTAAGGCACATTAGTCACCGTTTTCAAAAACTAATTCGTTATTATATTCAATAATAAAGCTAGAACCAAAGCATTTTCCGTAGTTCACAGGACACACAACATCACGTATCCTGAACTAACGGCCGGGAACAGCAGAGTTTGCGACCTGCACACTACGCAGCCGCCATGTTCTCCCCACCTAGTTTTTCACTATTGAAAGGCTATCTTGCCCATAGGATAACATGGGGAATGCTGTGTAACATGTTTACCTGTAAATATTCCCATAGCAGCAAGATAGACAGGTGGAATCTGGTAACCCTGAACTCAGAATTTAATAACACATCTTTCAGTGAAGATGGTTTTAAAATTCTAAGTTTGGAAATAGCACTTTTAGAAAGTGGCTATTTTTTTGTTCATCCTTTCCATGTGCCTCTGTCTGTTTGTAGATTGACTGTCTGGTTTGTGAGTGACAGGGGCTGGGTTGGCTACAGGAGGCTGGGTGAGTCAGCACTAGGCTGAATAGACCCATCTGCATGTAGAGTGGTGGGAAGAGTAGCACCTGGGTCTGAATAGGGCTGTGCCTGCCTTCCACAATGCTGGCTCCACCTTATGCCTTGTGTCTGATGGCCCTGGTCCACACTCACAAAGGAAGAAGATGTGCACTGGCAGAGTACACCAAGGACTGGTTTGGACTGGGTCCAGGACCCCTCACACATGAGGAACAAAGACTTTTGGGGTATAAATATCTGAGCTGAAACCCCTAGAATTTAGATTAGGAAAGACTTTGTGATCAAGAAGGAATCCCTGCCAAAGAAGAACAGCCAGAAAGACTGAGGATAAGTGCTGCCATTGCTGAGTGTCTGGGAGCTGACCTGCAGTTGCTGTGATTGCTGGGGAAGAGTACCAAGGGACTGTCTGCTGTGTCCCCCTTGCTTGAAGAGGAGCTATGCGCTTTGCCCCCTCTGAAGCCTACCCATCTCCAAGGGCCTGAGAAGAGCTGGCCTCCTGTTGGAAAGTCAGGGATACAAAGGTTTTCAGAAAAACATCCTTCAAGCTGCTGTGTGCGTGTCTCTGCGCACAGCCTGTGCCCTTCGTGAAGACTGCCTGGCCGATTTGTGACTGGCCCCTCGGATTACCTCTGAGACTCGGTGTGCATTTTGGCACACAGCTGGGGCCTGTTGTGAGGTCTGCTTCCCTCAAGTGTGATCTGTCCCAGGATCGTGCCTTTAAGGTTTTGGGCAAACCAGCGCGCAGCTGAAGACCTTCAGGGAGTCTGCTTTGCCCCAGAGTGCTGCGTGTTTATTTCACCGCCGCCGGCCCGGGGGAGTGAGCGCGCTTCGTGCACTACCCGAGACGGTAAATAAGGGGGCCGAAATCACCGCCGCTGGCCCGGTCTGAGGAAGGAGGAGAGAAGCTATGTGTGCGGAAAGATCACCGCCGCCGGCCCCAGAGCCTCGCCAACAACGTTTCCATTCATCACTGATGTCAGGGAAAAGGCGCGCTGAGATTGGACTCAGCGCTGGGTGTCGCCTAGGAACAAAGGGGCTCGTCCGGACGGAGCCACGCTGGTATTTGAGGAAGCGCAAGGTGTCTCCTAGCGACCAGGCCCCCATGCTCCTTGACGACGATGAAGCTGTGCCTGAAGCCAGAGATCTGCACGGACTGTCAAGTCCCCCTCCGCATTGAAAAGGTAACCGGCTCCAATCTGTGACCAATGCCGGTGCTGGGGGAATTGTGTGTGCTGATGCGCTGTTGGCGGCTGCCTAAAATAGTAATTCAATCTTCTGTGCCTGGTGCGCGGCCGCGCATTTGTGAAGGGAGTGATTTCCTAAGTCAAAGCCGAGCACACATGTGAAGCACATTCCGTGCTACAGCGGGGGCAGTTTCTCATTGAGGGCACTGTTGAGGAGCACCTTATTTACATTTTTAGAGTTACTTCCACACGCTAGGAGCAGGAGACTCAACCAATCCCTTTATTCTGACAAGTACGTTTTGACAAAGTGAACTTTTGCTACAAAAGAACATTATTGGTGAACCATTTGCTAACAATCCATTATTGGAAGAGAATCTATTTTTGGTATGTGTGTGTTATATCGTTTTAACTCTGCCTAATCTATATAAAGTGATTTATATTTTTATAAACAACTTGTGTAGCGTCAATTTGTGGTGTTTCACTATATTACTATGAGTGTTGGTACAAATACTTTACACATTGCCTTGGGGATAAGCCTGTCTGCTCGTGCCAAGCTACCAAGGGGGTGAGCAGGGGTTATCAAGTCAACACTGTGTCTCCCCCTTACCCTGACAAGAAGTAAGGGTCCCTATTTGGACAAAGGTACTTACCTCTGCCAACTAGAGACCCCCAGATCTAACAGTTATTCTTGTGAATCTCTAGGAATAGGATTATTGTAGTTGCAGCTCTAGGCTAGCATTTTGGTTACCATTTTAATAGCCGTGTTGCTGGTTAGACAGCGACAACTACTTAGTCTTCTTTAGGGAGGGTGGGCGACAGCAAACTCCACCATGTGGCGGATTGCAGAGTTTTTGCCGAACTCCGTACTCAAGGAGGAGCACAGAAAGGTAAAACTCCACTTAGTCCATCAGCTGAGCAGAGTTTACTCCACACCCCTGCTAGATAGTGTAGTCTAACAGACCCTGTGGGTATTTATTTTGTGCAAAATACACTTTCTATTCATTTCTTCTTCAACAAAAAGGGAGTGCTATACAGACTTCGAGGCTACTGTACAGGCAATAGCAACCTCCACTTCCTGTCCTGAAGACTTCTTCCTCCAGCTTTGTCCAGCTCTTGGTTACTTTGCAAATCTCTGCTGTATCTTGGAATCTTAGCTTTTTGCGAATAATTAAGTGAGTTCAATGCAGCACTTTGGAAAAGGTTTGTTGCTTGAGAGAGGGCATGCACAAGTATTTTTTGTTCCTTTTTTGTATTTTTATTTTGTGTCTTTGATGAAGGGTGGCCTGAAGTTTGGACTGGAGAAAGGGGGCCTGTGTAGATTACCATTTTTAAGGGGAACTTTTTGTAAACTTTTTACTGGTTTATTATTTCACTGTGATATTGTTTTCCTGTTTGGGCCTCGTCTGCCGTACACTAAGCCTTGGGTGTATTTTTGATGTATTTTTTCATTTTCCCACTGCCTCTATGTGTATTTTTTTTAAAAGCTACATTGGGATAATGTGGGGTAACCCTGGGCGGACAACTACGCTACGCTCGCGAAGTTTGCGTAGTTTGTGCTACTTCGAGCTACGCGGATTGCACGTAGTACAGTGCAAAATCGCGTAGCGTAGCGTAGTTGCCATATTTTGCTCATTCTCGGTCTTCAACATCAAGTTGGAGACCGCGAGCGAGCAAAATAACATCCCGTCGAGACTTTTTAATCGTTCGCGATCAGCAACATCAAGTTGGCGATCGTGAGCGTGGAAAATAAACCTCCCGACGAGATTCTTAACGCGGGGTGGTCAAGTTTCTCATTGCGAGTGGTCACATATGCTCGCAGCCGCTCGCGATGAGAAACTACCAGTCCGCGTTGAGAAAGCTGCCGCTTGAGTAAAAATCTACTCAAGCGGCAGAAAACGACAGCTCGCACTGTGCAAGATGCCGGTTTCAATGATTGCACAGTGCGGACAAGCATCATCGTGAACAGCGCTCTACGCAGTTCGCGTAGTGCTACGCGTATCTCGCATAGTGCAAAGTACACTTCGCGTAGCTAAGCGTAGCGCTACTACGCGAATTACCCCCAGGGTTAGTGTGGGGACACACACACAGACATATATATGTATATATATATAGATGTTACTAAATCTTCTTTTTGCTGATTGAAACGTTTCCTGAGTCTTCTTTGGCTTGAGAGCGCGTACTTAGTGGCAATTTATGCAGGATATATGTATATATATATATATTCACTGAAAAAACCATAGGTTTCACACATGTTATAGTTAGCTGGACATTTCACTCGTACAAAACCAATTAAATTCCCCCGTTAGTTCAGCTAACTATAACTCGCGCGCCCGCAATCCACTGCTGATGACGTCACATATTACATCACTCATGACATGGTCAGTGACATCACTCATGACATCACTGATGGCATCTCAAATGACATCACTCATGACATCACTGATGACATCATCCATAGAGTATGTGTTTCTGAACAATTTTAATATGTTTAATATATATAGGGAAAGGCCTGTTGAAGAATAAGTGGGTGTACAAGTGTGTAAATGGATGATTTTCTGTGGTGCGTAACTGACTCTATAAGTGAGTCATTAAATTTATCTTACTGCAGACTACTGACTAAACTGTGCAAATGTCTGTATGTGTCTGTATGTTGACGTATAAGTGGCTGCATGGTTTTGTGAATACCTATATGAGTGTCTATATGAGTTATTGATTGCTTGTCTCAGTATCTGTATGGGTTCCTGAGTGTTTGTGTGGGTAGGGTGTGTGTGACTATATGCATAGATGAGTGAGGGGGTGATTCTATGGGTGCATGGTTTTAAGAGTGGATCTGTGATGAACTGTATATTTGAGTGAGTGTATGTATGGGTGTGTTAGGGATTGAGTGTATATCTCAGTGGTACATTTGTGACTAACTACATATGTGAAAGGCAGTATATATGCGTGTAAGAGTATATAAGTGGGTAGATGTGAGAGTGTGTGATTGTGACAGTGACTGTATGGATGATTGTGTGCTTGTATCAATGATTCTATAAGAGTGTAAGAATGTGATACTATTTTTATGAGTAAGTGAACTTGAGTGTGTTTAACTGTATAGGTGAGTAAATTGGACTGTGTTTAATTACTTGCACGACTGACTAGGTGTGTCAGTACCTCAATGGATGATTGGCGGTGTATGAGTGTCTATATAGGTGTATAAATGCATACGATAGTCTTGCACGGAGTGACTGTAAGTATGAGTGACTGTACAGGTGAATGAGTGAAGGTGTATGTAGACCTAACAGTTAATAAGTGGGTATGTAGTTATTGGTATTGGAGTATGTATGGCTTTGAGAATGGAACTCTAAAATTTTGAGTCGGTGTATCAAAGGTTATGATGTCATGAGTGATGTCATTTGAGATGTCATCAGTGATGTCATGAGTGATGTCACTGACCATGTCATGAGTGATGTAATATGTGACGTCATCAGCAGTGGATTGCGGGCGCGCGAGTTATAGTTAGCTGAACTAACTATAATGGGGGAATTTCATTGGTTTTGTACGAGTGAAATGTCCAGTTAACTATAACATGTGTGAAACCTATGGTTTTTTCAGTGAATTTGCAAGGTTTTTTAAATGCTAATTCCTAACTATAACGTGTGTGAAACCTATGGTTTTTTCAGTGAATTTGCAAGGTTTTTAAATGCTAATTCCTAACTATAACGTGTGTGAAACCTATGGTTTTTTCAGTGAATTTGCAAGGGTTTTTAAATGCTAATTTATGAATGTTTTATTATATTTTTATTTATTTCTTTTACAATATGCTACCTATGTATATAATTATAGATATACTGTATCCTACAATATGGAATGGCTCACCTTTTTTTAAAATTTTTTAGATATAGTTGAATAGCATAGTTAATATCTTCTATAAACCTCTAAACATTGTTTTTTTTTTTTTTTAACGGTTTTTTACTGTGCGCGCACCGTATGCCTACGGTGCGCGCACGTGGCTTGCATGCATACGTGCTCCGTGTGCGCATGCGTACGTGATTTACGTGCGCATGCGTACTTCGTGCGTGATGCGTACGCACGTGCTCCATACACGCATGCACGCGTGCTCCTTTTGCGCATGCAAGCGTGCTCCATACGCGCATGCGCTCGTGCTTCGTACGCGCATGCTCCGTACGCGCATGCGTGCTTGTACCGTGCGTGCACCGTAAGCTTACGGTGCGTGCACGGTAAGTCATGTGATCAAGAAACAACACTTTTCATTGGTTTATAGTAGTTTCAGTTCCAGAAACTTCCAACACCACACCCACTCCCCTCATTATTACTTCTGATTCCCTGGAGAGAAGGAGCTGAGCAGCTTTTCTAGTACTTCAGTACTTCAGAATGGCAGAGCAGCAGTCATCTTCTGAGAGTGAGCAGGAGACCCTTGTGAGACAGAGACAGAGGAAACAGAAAGACTCTTTTATATGGCAATTTTTTTCATTTCCACTGGGGCAGAAGAAAGTGAATGCTCCCAAAGTCACCTGCACTCTTTGTAATCATGTCTTATCAAGAGGAGATCCTAAAAAGAAATACTCTTTTAGTATCTTCACTATGATCAGGCACGTTAGAGATGTACATCCTGTGGCTTATGCTCGAGCTGCTAGAGAAAACCCTCCAGCAGCTCAGCCGAGCACGTCCGCAGCAGCTCAGCTGAGCACATCATCGGCAGCTCAGCAGAGCACTTCATCTGCGGCGGCAGCTTCACCTTCTTCGGTTCCTCTGGATATACACCCTCTGTTTGAGAGGGTGCATATGCGGTGCAACTTGTGTCATGCTCTTATCTGTTATGCGGACAACAGCATTCCGCTAATAGAGAGGAAGATACAGCAGCACACGTGTGACACCCTATTATTTTTGCCATGTCTTTTTTTCCCTCTGTCCCTCAATTAACACAACGGCGCTTTTTAGAGCCATCTAACATCTAAACACGTAATTTTTTTTTTTTATTCTATTTTTTTGTTTTTTTCCCCGCCGTGCGCGCACCGTGCGCGCACCGTAGCATTCACACGCATCTCCAGAGTTACGATTTCTCGTAAACCTGGAGATGTGTCTAGTTCTTTGAGTGTTGCGTGGTAACACCCACAACAACACCCATGGAACGCCCCTTCAACGCACAGTGCTGCTTGTGAAGTGGCTGTATTTATGTGGAAAGGAAAAGTCACACAGGGTGGCTTTTCCTCTCCTTGTAAATATGGAGGAGCTCCCTGCGCCACCAGTACGTTATGAAAAGTGATGTGGTGGCGCAGGGGCCTTGTTAATTTTCCCCAGAGATGTTAAGCAAATTAAGGGTAAGACAGACAAAGGGAGAGAGACAGAAACAGAGACAGAGAGCAAGGAACTGAGAAGGAGTAAGGCAGTTAGAATGACTGAGACACATGGAGACAGGGAGAGATACATGGTTGAAAAAGTAGTGATGGAGGCAGTAAACCTAGGGGAGTAGTAGAGAAGGAGTGATGGAGTTACGAAAGAGCAGTAAAGGAAGAAGAGAGAGAGAAGGGAAATGAGAAAAGCAGAGTGAGGAGAAGTGAAGAAAAGGGAGCATGAAAGTGAAGGGGTGAGAAATACAGATATTTCAAACTTACCTGACCAACAAAATAACTTAATTAGAAATAAATGCTTTTTTTTAATTGCTAGAAAAAAGGATTACATTTCCTAAATTTTCTTTCTCGATCTGAAAAAAAAGAAAAAAAGTATTAATATTTAACAATACATTTTAGAATACAGTACACATAGTTTCATATTGCCCTTTTTTTGCTGTTTTCAGAATATATTGAATTTCACTGCAAATTGTGAAATCAATTGCATTCATCACTTAACAGCGGGCAAAAAAATTAACAATCTAAAAGATTGTTTAAAAAAAGCCCTGAATCTCTACTCAGTAAAACATACCTTGATAGAAATGTAACATATATATTAAAAATATCATCTAAGAACAATAACTATTTGCAATAAATCATGTCTGTAAATTTTGTTGCTTAAGCTCATACACCAAAATAATATCTGTCAAAGAAGTCCACAATAGAAACAGTTACCTTTCCATGAGGCCAAATGGTAATTTTTAAATTCTTTTTTGGTGAAATATCCAATGGTAATCCTATAAAATCGAAATAATGGTTTCTTCAGATGCTGCAATTTGTATCTAAAATTTTGGTTTTAGAAAAATTAAGTAGGAATTTGGTAATTCTGCAGGCAAACGTTGCTTGAAAATCAATTGTGAATCATTACACAGTGTCCAGCCTTTTTCACATTTTAGATAAACTGTGTAATGACCAGAAGTTGTAGAAGGTCCATCATGGAAAATTATTGCAACTGCAACAAAAGTTTTTCCTGATATTGATAATTGATTTCCTGTAAACTTCTTTATTAAAGTTTCCAATTTTGAATTTTGTTCCATCAGCTCTACAACGTTGCATCAATAAAATTACATACTGTCCATATTTCTTTAAAAATAACGTTGATGACATTTCTGATTTACATTGAGAACATTCCATGTTGTGATTTGCATCTTTAACTAATTTACTAAAAGTCACTGATTTACTCTCTGGTAATGTTAAATATATGAACCTTTCAGAATCAACATTAGAGCTGCATGTGTTCAAACAGTTTTCACAACTATGTTCCCATTTATAAGAGAGACCAAACATATTTTCTATTTCTACCCCTTCATCTTTCAGTACCATAAGCATATACATTAAGAATTCCTGTGCATCTTGCTGGACATTTTGAGTAAACTGTGTACATCCTGAACATACATCTAAAAGATTTCTAACATCAGAAGCACTTTCTATTTTAGTTTTATCATTACTCAGCTTCTCATAAAGAAAACTCAGCAGGTAACAGAATCTTTTTTCATAATTTAGTATTATCTGCTCTTGCAAACTTTCAAGATAAAATACAACATTCAGCACTACATTAGCGTAGCAGTTGACACCAGAGCTATTTTCAAAATGACAACTAACAGCCTTTTCAACATTGTCCTTTTTCTTTTTGCTTGCAATCACATCACTCTCCTTTTGTTTTCTCTTCTGTACATCCTCATTACAGATATTCTCAATTCTCCTTTTCTGACAAACAACATGTTTTTCAAACACAGGATACTGACCTAAATGAGGAGCATAGCTTCTTCTTAATCTATTATATTCCTTTACACAGTTTGCATCATCACTAACTTTTGACTGATCAAAGTCTATCATGAATAAACCAGATATTTTTTTCACGCGTGACAAAGCAACATATGCCATACCTTCTTTAAACACACTAGATCCAATGTTTACAAAAGCACTATCTACAGTTAATCCTTGAGATTTGTGAATAGTTACAGCATATGCTAGAGAAAACAAAAACTGCTTCCTACGTACATATAAGTCTTTCACAAGCAAGAAACGAACTGAACAACGACTAATGTCTTTAACAGCTTCAATCTGATCAAATTTTATTTTTAAAAATTCAATTCCATCTTTTTTCTGGTAATTAACAAAACCCACAACTTTACCCATCGCTCCATTCACTAAACCTTTTTCTGCATCCAAATTACGTCTTAAAATTACTCGACAGTTCATACATACATAAAGATTCTTTTCTAAACCGGCTGTTTTCGATATGTTTTTCTCTAGAGAATCCAATTTAGTTGTCAATTTGCTTGTCAATATAAGTTATTCCTTCATGTTGTATTTTATCCACAGCTTCCAGTTTTACAATCTCTTGATTTTCCAATTTCAAAAGTTCTTGATTGAATATAGAGCATTCATGTAGTGTTGGCATTAAGCAGATTACAGTATTTTTTCCAGCAATTTTCTTGTATATTTTCTCTGGAACTATTTGTTCTGTTGGAAACAAATCACATAGTAATCAACTCTGTAAAGCTTTTCTTCCATGTTCTGTGAGTAGTCCAATTCTGATATCTTTGAGAATACTTGCATAATCATCATCATTTGCTTGCCGCATATTGGTAATGAGTTCTTTGTACTCAAAGTATGTCCAAATATTCACATTACCTATACTTCCTAACGACTTTTTCGTGTCTTCATGTGTAAGAGTATGAAATACTGGTTGTCCTTTAACTGGTGTGAGCTGCAGTAGATCCCCAAAAACTATAACATGTTTTCCTCCAAATAGCACGTCATAGTTTGTCTTTAGACTTTGCTGCATTCTTAAATGCACAAAGGCAAGCATTAAGTTTGATACCATGCTTACCTCATCAATAATGAGAACTTTCATTTTTTTCGATACTCTTAAAACTTCAAAACATGCTTCCCTGTTAGCTTGTGGTATTGTATTTTGTTCTCATGCTCTACTGGTAACATTAGCAAACGATGGAGGGTAATTCCTTTTATGTTCTATGCTGCTAACCCAGTTGGAGCAGTAACAACACAAGACAAAGTTGAATCAGTTTTTTTCTATAGGTAGCTTCTAATTACTTTAATCAAGAAACTTTTTCCAGTTCCAGCTTGTCCACTCACATACATTCTGATCGGTTCAAATGATGTGCATGAGCACTCTTTATTTTCATGTAGTAATCCATGATCAATTTGTTTTGTGACTTCCTCATAAATTTGTTGTTGCTCATCATTCAGTTGCTGTTCCAAATTTGGTAACTTTATTAAATCTTCCTGAGCTTGATTCATAGCTGGTTCCACTTCAGTCATGGCTATTGCAGCTTCATTTTCTACGATTGGTTGTCCTAGGGGATCTTGACTGAGCGTCCCAGAACTTTGACTGTCTTGAGAACTGTCTCTAGCTACTTCAGCTGCAATTGTTGCTTCATTTAACATTTGTACATAAGTTGTAAAAGTACTGCATTCTAAGGTATCTTTGCATGCATTAAAGGAATCTTCATAGCTTTGAAAATGTCCAAGTAATTCATCCTCTGAGTGCCATGGTTTAAACAACTGTAAAAGTGCTAAGTGGTAAAATTCCTTCTTGTCAGTAGTGTCACAACTCAGCTTTCTGTGATTAATCAAACTTTTGTTTGTTTTACCAAACATCCTTCCTCACCAATGACTTTATATTTTCCATTGTTGATGTATTCTGTGGCATTCCGTTTATAAATGTAGTTCTGCAGCACTTCATAGAGACACATGTTCTCAAGATGATGACTTCTCTTTGGGTAATATGTGTCCAACATGTTTGTTCTTAAAATGTCTGTACTTTCAGGTTCGTACTCTGCTAAATATTCAATTTCTCGAATAGATTTCAGTACCCGATTTCGCATTCCTTCAAGGCCCAAATTATTCTTCTGGATTTGGAGTACAGACTTGCAGATGATAACCTATCTGAGCATTCGTATGAGCCAATTTTTCGATGCGATAACATCTTTAAACTGAAACTGTATAGCTTTTTACTGACAGTCTTCTCGTGAGAAATCTCTTCCCACATTTCTTTCAATTCCGTTTTCTCAGATTTAGTGATGTAAGATGTGACATACCGAGCAACAGCAATAGAATTGTCAGCTACATACTGAATATCCATGTTAGCATTCCACATGGATATAATGACTGGGTTGTGGTCATTTATATATTTTGACTATTCTTTTCTTCTTAGGTTGTAGGTATTTTTAGGCGATTTTCTTGTAATAGTATATCGCACAGCTGACATAAAACTGTTTACTCTTCCTTTTGAAAGAACAGGTCGTGGAAATCCAAATCGACATTTTGTGTAGAATTTATTTTCCACACCGATGACTTTGGAAACGTAAAACTTGCTCTTTTAAGTTTTTTCCTTCTGTATAGTATATAGGTATAGCTCATGTTGCATATCCTACTATGAAAGATAAAACTGCATCATCAGAATCTGTTCCAAATTTTGGGGCATCCTTGATCCACAACAGCATATAAATATGAGGAGCACCTCTTGCTTGGTACTCTTTTCTCCAAAAGAAATCCACAACTTCTCCAAGAGGTGGATTTTTTTTATTGCAGATGAAGGACATCATAGCCTCAAATCTATGATTGAAATATCTGCAAACATTAACCGGATCCAATGAGCACAATTCTCCTGCTGTCTTGTATTGGATGTTTTCAATATTTGAATTTGCCTCTCGAAGAAAATCCAGTAAATCATCCCAAGCGTACTCAGCACAGCTTATGGTAAGGAACCATGTAGGAGTTCCTATATTCCGTAACATACATTTCAATTCTCCATGGCGTTGGTACCAATATTCATTAGTCCCACGCTGACAAGCCATTAGATTAATCAATTGAGATTCCAAATGATCATCTCGCTGTTGCTCTTTGTTCAGAAAATCCTTTGCAGACACATTTTGTAGATGTACTCCAATTTTCAAAATGTGATTTACTGCATAAGATAGTGCTGATAAGTCACTTTCAAATAAAAGATGGAACAAATAAGGAATACTTTGACGAAATTTTGGATCTTCTGCATATAATCTTGTAGTCCGATACTCAGAAGCAGGAATCTGTACTGGACGTTCATCATATCGTCCACCTTTTCCTGTAGGAAACAGCTGGGGAAAACAACGAGCTTCCAAGCTCTCCTCCCATACACTCACGGGAGTTCCTTTTGCTTTTTTCATCTGAAAGAGATCAATAGTGTTTCCCATAACTTCTTTAGAATGAAGAGGATGTATGCTGAAATGTTCATAAATTTCTTCTTCTTTTGACTTATCCACTTTTTCAATTTGCCCAGTTGGTATTCCTGTGTCTGCTATAAATTGATTCATACCATTTATTATTTCTTTTCAAATATAAATTTGCTCTTTGTACTTTTCGTACATCCACCAGCTCCTGCCAAATTTTCTTATTCTTTGTAGGTACACCATTAACCAGAATAATTAATGGTTCAGTTTCCAAACTATCTGCATCAATTGTTTCAATATTTTTTTTCAAATCTATTGGCAAATAGACAACTCTTCCTTTTAAACCTCTTTGTAAATCTGAAGGAGGTAATTTGCCTGTTTTGGGCTCCATACGAACTATAGTCTGAAACGGATGGACACATTGAATGAGTATAGACTCATACGTATTTAAATCACTAAGTTCTGCAGGAATATCAACCAATTCTAAATTATTATGTACAGCTCTAGCTGGCATTTTATTTTCTTCTAACTTGTTATAACAGTATCTAAAAATTTGCTGATCTTCACCCAATTCAAACAATTTTCCAGAAACAAATATGTAGCAAAATCCTTCCACTCATAATTATTTTCTTTTTCACTTTTTTTATAGAGATGAACATTCCTTGTTTGAGTTTTATAATGGCTTCTCCGGCAACAAATACAAGTAATATTTGGTCTTTCATTAGAGATGATAGTACATTTTGTCATTTGATCTTCAAATGTTTTACTAACAGTGGGTTCTACATTCTCTTCCACATTTTCTTCAATAACTGTGTCGTTTCCTGCACTTTCTTGCTCTGGACCAAAGTAACAAAACTCAATATCCTCACAAACATTCTTCACATCTGTTACAGATCCACGGAACAGAGCACTATTCAACTCATGTAACTTTAGTGCTGGACTTTTAGCAAAATACAATCTTCTCACAAACTTTCTCATTTCAGTATGATGAACTGCCAGCATCCTAAAATGGTGAAAAACACTTTGACAAACTTTCCTAGAAAGACAAGCCAGAGAATGTCCTTGCAAACCAGTATTCTCTCTCACTCTGCATGGATCTAGTCTTTGAAGCACCTTAATCTTCTGTTTAACACTTTTTTTTACTATATTCTCTTAGAAAGTCACGAAATGTATCAATAGATTCCTGTCGTACAGTACAAATACTACTACAATTCCAAGTGTACACTGGGGCTTAAGGACGTCTCCCCATAACCTCATCAGCTAACACTTCTTCCTCATTTCTTGGAACCATTTTCTCCTTTTCCATTACACAACCATCCTTAACTTCATAAGCTCGACCACTGGTGTCAACTGCATGCAGAAAACTATTACTTTGAAGATAACTCTCTTCATTAAAAAATGTTGAGTACTTGACTATGCTTTCATTCTCCTAAGAACACTTTACAAAAGTTTTTTTTTCACTTCTCTTTTTCTTTTTGACTTTATTACATTCACTACTTTATCTAATGTACGGATACTGTTCAAAATGAAAATGAATAGTGTTCTTATTAATTCCAAAGCCTTTGCAACAATTGATTCAATATGTTTCTTTTTCTTATAAAATGTGGCTATCTTCCTATATTTTTTCACATCCTTTAGCAAATTGAACATCACTCTTCTCTGAAACATTTTGCTACGAATGTTTTTAAAATCTATTTTTCTTTTTAAGTCATTCTTTCTTACTTCTGATTGTACATTAGCATTTAGTATATTCTGTCGATTGTCTTGTTGCTTTCTACTTGAAACACTATTTCCAGTGGATATATTTCTTAAATTTTTTCTTTGCTTGAGGATATTTTTAAAAAAATCCTTAGTCTGCTTACCAGAAGGCTTTTTCTTTTTTCCAACATGAGGTTCTTCAACTAATTTTTTTTGTCCAGTTGTCTTCAAATATAGATGTTGTTGCTGTTCTTTTCTCTTTCTTGATTTTATAGGCATCTTTAATTTATTTCAGTCTTGTTCAGCAATACCTGAAAGAAACTAAAAAATTTATATATATTACTATATTTTTTATGAGCTTTATGAGCTTTTCAAAACCTATCATATGAGCTATCCCTTTCCTACGACTGCAAGTCTTACACAATAAAAGCTACACAAATTAAATCTCTGACAACAATTCCTGTGTGCACACAGACTCATGGTGTGATTCTAGGCAGAAAACAATATTTGATTGGCAATTTCAAAGCACATTTACTACTGTGGTTTTGCAAGTGATAATTACTGTAACAGCCTGACACATTTTCCTTATAGTTTAGAGAGGCAGAAAAGAGCACATGTCCTAACAGCTAGTTGAGAGCATGAGCATGTGGAACCTGGGTGAGTGATTAGACTAGAGCAAAGGAAATGAGCCTTGGTGATATTGAATGTGGTAGAGTTACACACTACTATCTGAAATACCACACAGTGCTGAATAGTAAGCATGGGAGTGCAGGAGAAGCTATTGCCTGGGTGCTAAAAGTATGTTTCTGGAGACTGTGTATTGTCAGATGCAAGAGAGATCTGCATGGACGCTTGCACAACTGCATGAAGACTGCACAGATGTATGTAAGAGTACATGTGTGGTAAGGGTTAATTGGAGTTTTGAACATATAGGATCTACCTCACCCATGGCAGGAGTGGAAGGAAAATCTACCCTGTTGTTTTAAAATGTGTTAGCATTTGCCTCTCATTTGTGAGATATTGATTTTTGCTGAATGCTAGCCATCACAGTTCAAGAAAACAAGCTGCCCCTTTCCTGCGAATGCAAGTCTTACAGAACCAGACCAACACAAATTAAATCTCTGACAACAATTCCTGTGTGCACACAGACTCATGGTGTGATACTAGGCAGAAAACGATTTTTAATTGGCAATTTCAAAGCACATTTACCGCTGTGGTTTTGCAAGTGATAATTACTGTAACAGCCTGACACATTTTCCTTATAGTTTAGAGAGGCAGAAAAGAGCACATGTCCTAACAGCTACTTGAGAGCATGAGCATGTGGAACCTGGGTGAGTAATTAAACTACAGCAAAGGAAATGAGCCTTGGTGACGGACAGCAAAGGAAATGAGCCTTGGTGACGTTGAATGTGGCGTTACACACTACTATCTAAAATACCATATAGTGCTGAATGGTAAGCATGGGACTGCAGGAGAAGCAACTGCCTGTGTGCTAAGAGTGTGTTTCTGGAGACTGTGTATTGTCAGGTGCAAGAGAGATCTGCATGGACACTTGCACAACTGCATGAAGACTGCACAGATGTATGTAAGAGTACAAGTGGGATAAGGGTTAATTGGAGTTTTGAACTTGTAGGATCTACCTCACCCATTGTAGGAGTGTAAGGAAAATCTACCCTGTTGTTTTCAAATGTGTTAGCATTTGCCTCTCATTTGTGAGATATTGATTTGTGCTGAATGCTAGCCATCACAGTTCAAGAAAACAAGCTGCCCCTTTACTGCGAATGCAAGTCTTACAGAACCAGACCAACACGAATGAAATCTCTGACAACAATTCCTTTGTGCACACAGACTCATGGTGTGATTCTAGGCAGAAAACAATATTCCTTGTAACACATAACATCTATTTTTCTTTTTAAGTCATTCTTTCTTACTTCTGATTGTACATTAGCATTTAGTATATTCTGTCGATTGTCTTGTTGCTTTCTACTTGGAACACTATTTCCAATGGATATATTTTTTACATTTTTTCTTTGCTTGAGGATATTTTAAAAAAAATCCTTAGTCTGCTTACCAGAAGGCTTTTTCTTTTTTCCAACATGAGGTTCTTCAACTAATTTTTTTTGTCCAGTTGTCTTCAAATATAGATGTTGTTGCTGTTCTTTTCTCTTTCTTGATTTTATAGGCATCTTTAATTTATTTCAACCTTGTTCAGCAATACCTGAAAGAAACTAAAAAAAAATACCTTTATGTAATTTATATATATTACTATATTTTTTATGAGTTTTTCAAAACCTATCATATGAGCTATCCCTTTCCTACGACTGCAAGTCTTACACAATAAAAGCTACACAAATTAAATATCTGACAACAATTCCTGTGTGCACACAGACACATGGTGTGATTCTAGGAAGAAAACAATATTTGATTGGCAATTTCAAAGCACATTTACTACTGTGGTTTTGCAAGTGATAATTACTATAACAGCCTGACACATTTTCCTTATAGTTTAGAGAGGCAGAAAAGAGCACATGTCCTAACAGCTAGTTGAGTGCATGAGCATGTGGAACCTGGGTGAGTGATTAGACTAGAGCAAAGGAAATGAGCCTTGGTGATATTGAATGTGGTAGAGTTACACACTACTATCTGAAATACCACACAGTGCTGAATAGTAAGCATGGGAGTGCAGGATAAGCTACTGCCTGTGTGCTAAAAGTATGTATCTGGAGACTGTGTATTGTCAGATGCAAGAGAGATCTGCATGGACGCTTGCACAACTGCATGAAGACTGCACAGATGTATGTAAGAGTACATGTGTGGTAAGGGTTAATTGGAGTTTTGAACATATAGGATCTACCTCACCCATGGCAGGAGTGGAAGGAAAATCTACCCTGTTGTTTTAAAATGTGTTAGCATTTGCCTCTCATTTGTGAGATATTGATTTTTGCTGAATGCTAGCCATCACAGTTCAAGAAAACAAGCTGCCCCTTTCCTGCAAATGCAAGTCTTACAGAACCAGACCAACACGAATTAAATCTCTGACAACAATTCCTGTGTGCACACAGACTCATGGTGTGATACTAGGCAGAAAACAATTTTTGATTGGCAATTTCAAAGCACATTTACCGCTGTGGTTTTGCAAGTGATAATTACTGTAACAGCCTGACACATTTTCCTTATAGTTTAGAGAGGCAGAAAAGAGCACATGTCCTAACAGCTACTTGAGAGCATGAGCATGTGGAACCTGGGTGAGTAATAAGACTACAGCAAAGGAAATGAGCCTTGGTGACGGACAGCAAAGGAAATGAGCCTTGGTGACGTTGAATGTGGCGTTACACACTACTATATAAAATACCATACAGTGCTGAATAGTAAGCATGGGACTGCAGGAGAAGCAACTGCCTGTGTGCTAGGAGTGTGTTTCTGGAGACTGTGTATTGTCAGGTGCAAGAGAGATCTGCATGGACGCTTGCACAACTGCATGAAGACTGCACAGATGTTTGTAAGAGTGCATGTGGGGTAAGGGTTAATTGGAGTTTTGAACATGTAGGATCTACCTCACCCATTGCAGGAGTGTAAGGAAAATCTACCCTGTTGTTTTCAAATGTGTGAGCATTTGCCTCTCATTTGTGAGATATTGATTTGTGCTGAATGCTAGCCATCACAGTTCAAGAAAACAAGCTGCCCCTTTCCTGCGAATGCAAATCTTACAGAACCAGACCAACACGAATGAAATCTCTGACAACAATTCCTTTGTGCACACAGACTCATGGTGTGATTCTAGGCAGAAAACAATAATCCTTGTAACACATAAAATCTATTTTTCTTTTTAAGTCATTCTTTCTTACTTCTGATTGTACATTAGCATTTAGTATATTCTGACGATCGTCTTGTTGCTTTCTACTTGGAACACTATTTCCAGTGGATATATTTTTTACATTTTTTCTTTGCTTCAGGATATTTTTAAAAAAATCCTTAGTCTGCTTACCAGAAGGCTTTTTCTTGTTTCCAACATGAGGTTCTTAAACTAATTTTTTTTGTCCAGTTGTCTTCAAATATAGATGTTGTTGCTGTTCTTTTCTCTTTCTTGATTTTATAGGCATCTTTAATTTATTTCAACCTTGTTCAGCAATACCTGAAAGAAACTAAAAAAAAAATACCTTTATGTAATTTATATATATTACTATATTTTTTATGAGTTTTTCAAAACCTATCATATGAGCTATCCCTTTCCTACGACTGCAAGTCTTACACAATAAAAGCTACACAAATTAAATCTCTGACAACAATTCCTGTGTGCACACAGACTCATGGTGTGATTCTAGGCAGAAAACAATATTTGATTGGCAATTTCAAAGCACATTTACTACTGTGGTTTTGCAAGTGATAATTACTGTAACAGCCTGACACATTTTCCTTATAGTTTAGAGAGGAGGAAAAGAGCACATGTCCTAACAGCTAGTTGAGAGCATGAGCATGTGGAACCTGGGTGAGTGATTAGACTAGAGCAAAGGAAATGAGCCTTGGTGATGTTGAATGTGTTAGCGTTACACACTGTTATCTGAAATACCACACAGTGCTGAATAGTAAGCATGAGAGTGCAGGAGAAGCAGCTGCCTGTGTGCTAAGAGTGTGCTTCTGGAGACTGTGTATTGTCAGGTTCAAGAGAGATCTGCATGGACGCTTACAGAACTGCATGAAGACTGCAGAGATGTTTGTAAGAGTACATGTGGGGTAAGGGTTAATTGGAGTTTCGAACATGTAGAATCTACCTCACCCATTGCAGGAGTGTAAGGAAGCAACTGCCTGTGTGCTAAGAGCGTGCTTCTGGAGACTGTGTATTGTGAGATGCAAAAGAGATCTGCATGGACTCTTGCACAACTGCATGAAGACTGCAGAGATGTATGTAAGAGTACATGTGTGGTAAGGGTTAGTTGGAGTTTTGAACATGTAGGATCTACCTCACCCATGGCAGGAGTGGAAGGAAAATCTACCCTGTTGTTTTCTAATGTGTTAGCATTTGCCTCTCATTTGTGAGATATTGATTTGTGCTGAATGTTAGCCTTCACAGTTCAAGAAAACAAGCTGCCCCTTTCCTACGAATGCAAGTCTTACAGAACCAGACCAACAGGAATTAAATCTCTGACAACAATTCCTGTGTGCACACAGACTCATGGTGTGATTCTAGGCAGGAACGATTTTTGATTGGCAATTTCAAAGCACATTTACCACTGTGGTTTTGCAAGTGATAATTACTGTAACAGCCTGACACATTTTCCTTATAGTTTAGAGAGGCAGAAAAGAGCACATGTCCTAACAGCTACTTTAGAGCATGAGCATGTGGAACCTGAGTGAGTGATTAGACTAGAGCAAAGGAAATGAGCCTTGGTGATGTTGAATGTGGTAGCGTTACACACTACTATCTGAAATACCACACAGTGCTGAATACTTAGCATGGGAGTGCAGGAGAAGCTACTGCCTGTGTGCTAAAAGTATGTTTCTGGAGACTGTGTATTGTCAGGTGTAAGAGAGATCTGCATGGACGCTTGCAGAACTGCATGAAGACTGCACAGATGTATGTAAGAGTACAGGTGGGGTAAGGGTAAATTGGAGTTTTGAACATGTAGGATCTACCTCACCCATTGCAGGAGTGGAAGGAAAATGTACCCTTTGTTTTCAAATGTGTTAGCATTTGCCTCTCATTTGTGAGATATTGATTTGTGCTGAATGCTAGCCATCACAGTTCAAGAAAACAAGCTGCCCCTTTCCTACGAATGCAAGTCTTACAGAACCAGACCACCACAAATTAAATCTCTGACAACAATTCCTTTGTGCACACAGACTCATGGTGTGATTCTAGGCAGAAAACAATATTGCTTGTAACACATAGGAACTACCTCACCCATTGCCGGAGTGGAAGGAAAATCTACCCTGTTGTTTTCAAATGTGTTAGCATTTCCCTCTCATTTGTGAAATATTGATTTGTGCTGAATGCTAGCCATCACACTTCAACAAAACAAGCTGCCCCTTTTCTACGAATGCAAGTCTTACAGAACCAGACCACCACAAATTAAATCTCTGACAACAAATCCTTTGTGCACACAGACTCATGGTGTGATTCTAGGCAGAAAACAATATTCCTGGGTGATACCAGTACACCTTTACTTAAGGTGAAGACATACTCCATAATATCTGACAAGTTCAAGGCAGTTAAATATCTTCCAAAACATAAAATGTAAAACACAACTTTAAAACAAAAATCTCATTTATATTTTTTATATCAAAATGCACCACATACATCCCCTCTCAAATTCATAACTCACCTTTAAAAGTAGTTAGTTGAGAAAGAAATGTGGCACTCACACAGCAGATTATCAGAGCCAGAATCTGTGAAGTGTACACCTCTCAGCAGAACCAGTAAATGGCAATGTTTCCCTCTCTTTTTTCACACATATACATGTTAACTTCAAATCACAGTGCTTCCCACATTTTTTCAAATGGAAACACACATTTCTATTAGTTGCAAATTTCAACCCTTTCCAAATGATCCCTACCCCCAACATGACTTCTGCCTCCTACCATAGCAACAGGTCATGGAACACTGGTGTGAGCAGAGAGGTCAGAAGTTCAGCACACAATGTTTCTAATCCAAAGAGCAAGAGTGCTTGACTTTTCAAACCTAACAGCATATCCAAAGTAATCTTCTGTGGGAACACATTTTTGTGAACCAATACAAAACATGCTTTTAAAAATTTAAACATACAGCCTAGTTTTTAGTGTAGAATGGTCTAAAACAGCCAATAAGCTCTTTTTATTTAAAAAAAGCATGTAAGCCTCCATTTTACAACTATCTTTCTTTTCAGATTGCCATTCTACTGAAAGACACCTTCTGAGTGCATCAAGATCTCCTTGAAAGATGTTCACAGTGTGGATTGTAGGTCGTAGCTATGTCTTCTGGAGTGAAAAGTATGCAGAAAAAAGAGGTATTTTGAAAGACCTTGCTTTGCCAAATGTAGACATTAAATGGATTGGTCAGAGAGGGTTAAAGTGGCACCAATTAATGCCTTTGGTGAAATCCTTTCTACATCTCCTAGGCACTTTAATTGGGGTAGGTCTGGAAATGCTTGTTAAGGACACCTTTGTGCAATTGATGTCACTTTTTCCACAAACTACCTTTGTATATTCATATATATGCCAAAGGCAAAAGTGGAACTGGTCCAACCAATATTGTCCGCAGATTGACAAAGCAAGAAAGCACGTCAATAAGTCTGTTTCTGCTTTCCTCAGAGACTATGGTATGGGTTCTATATACCACAACAACTTGCATTACAACATGCAAGGCATTTATAGAGGAGACGGTGTTCATTTCACAGATGAAGGCAACAGAGTCTTCCTCTTGAACTTTAGACTCTGCATCGGTACTTACTTGTAGGTACAAAAAAACACTCAATGAACACGACGGCTGTTTTTAGAGCCAACCAACATCTAAACACTTAAACTTGATTTTTAATTCTATTTTTTTATGGTTTTTTGCCGCCGTGCGCGCACCGTACGCGCACCGTGCGCGCAACCGCGATATTTTTTTAATTTTTTTTTTTTTGTGACCTAAGGGGTCTTTCATGGTCCCCCTGAGAAGGCCTAGCGGGTCAGGGACTCTCTACCCTGCCCCCTTTTCACGTTCTTCACTTGTGTTTTTAGCTCTCTTCTGCCTCTAAAACTCAAAATTGCGGCTGGGGGGTGCGCGCACCATGCGCGCACCCCGTGATTTAAAAAAAAAAAATGTTTTTTTCACCCTTCGGGGTCCTTCAGGGACCCCCTGGCAAAGGCTAGGGAGTCAGGAACTCTCTACCCTGCCCCCTTTTCACACTCTCCACCTTTCTTTTTCCCTGTCACACACACAACACACAAAACGGCGGTCGACACTTCCTGATTTCGTCCGATTCGAATGTTCACTGTCATGAATCCACAAATCAGAATTACGCTCGCGCACGTTAGGGTGCGCGCACCGTGCGTGTACGGTGCGCGGACGGTGCTCGGCTATAGATATTTATGTGCTTTTAACTGCAATTTTCTCAGGAACTGAACAGATTGACTCCATATATGCAAAAGGCACATGCCTGGCCTGAGGACTACCTCTTTGCCAAATTTCAAGTAATTCTGTTCAGCCGTTCGGGCTGTATCTTCGACTAAAGGTCCTATGGGAAAATGCATGGGGAAAACGCGTTTTGGGACCCCCCTTTTTTCTCGGCCCCCGCTTGACGAATCACCCCGAGATTTTCAGTTTAGGAACTGAGCGGAGCGCCCCATTAGTTTTGAAAATTTCGCGAGGATTCGTCAACCGGCGCCAAAGTTATTCAAAATAGAATTTTCAGATTTCCTATGGAAACACGGTCCTAACTTCAACTATCTACTGGCGACCGCCAGTAGATAATATATATATGCACTTTTAATACCAGCAACAGACTTCTGTGGTGAGCAGTAAATGAGGAAATTAGGAAACTTCATAACAAATACATCTCCCAAGATGGCCACTAGAGACAAAAGAGCCCAAATGCAGCACAAATATCACCCAGATGTAGCCCAATGACAGAAGTGTGCAAAAAACTTACTTTTTGTGTTTTTGCAGTTTTTTATAGTGCAGACTTGTCAGGTATTGGAGTGCTTTACATGAGCATAGGTTACAGCACACAAGATCAAATTCATTTTGGTTGTAGACATGGGGAGATTAAGTGATTTGACCAGAATAACAGAATGTTGAGCTGAAGCAGAAACTCCAACCTGGTTCCCCAGTTGCAAACTCTGCAGCTCTGGAAGTAACACCACATCATCTCCACTAAGTGCAACATTTAATCAAGTGGTCAACTGGATAAAAAAACATAAAGATAACAAATAATTTAAAAGTGCGTTGTCGCTATTTGAAAACTCAGAAAATATGTCCTCATTTTAGTTTTTTAGAGCACTAACCATACTTTTGATGCAAATAAGACCCTCTCATATATGGAAATGCTCTGGGTATTACAGTTTTGATTACATCAAGATGACGTCAGGTGTTCCACACTTTTGTAATAAATATAGAATGTTAGCAATCTAGTTGTTCATTAGGATACTGTTGAGAGCCAGAGGCCAGGGGCACGGACTCTGAAAATTGAAGGCAGGTAGGAGGGTGCAGAGGCAACAATTTGACCACACTGGGCAGGCAGGAAGGGCAGTGGCAGCACAACAGACTATGGAGGGCAGTGGAAAGGGGGGCAGGGGCAACAAACCAACAATACAGGACTGGCAAGAGAGGCTCTGGCAATATAATAGACCATTGTGGGCAGAAGGAAGAGGCAGTGGTAGTACAACCATACATGCCAACAGACCCGATTCAGCCAGGAAACGTCCAATTTTTTTAAGCTCAAATGGGCTTTATTTGATCTGTCTCCTGTCTACAATCTCCTCTTTTTCAATGTAACTCAAAGGGGAAAATCAATACCCCAGTATTTTTTCAAAATCTCCCTCTTACCAAGTTCAAAATGTTCGCAAGTATGGTACATAAGATCATGGAAGGCAGGAGGAATTGGGGTAGGGACATGGACTCGGATAACAGAGGACAGGAGGGACATGGAGAGATGTACCAAACTGACCCTACAGGGCAGGCATCAGGGTTTCCAGCAGCACAATACACCACACAGGGCATGCGGGACGGGAGTCCAGCACAACAATCCATAAAAAGCAATAGGGAGGGGGCAGGACCATGCACATGGACAACAGAGAACAGAGGAGAAAGAGGCAATGGTAGCTAGCTGACCATAATAGACAGACAGGAGAGAAAGCTGCAGCATAACAGACCATAAAGGGCAGGGAGGCGGATCAGGGGCAGGAGGGAGGAAATAGGGGTCTGCACATGGAAACAGAGGGCTGGGGGCAAGGGGGCAGGGCAGGAGCAGCAAGATGACCATGGAGGTCAGGCAGGATGGGCACTAGAAACAAGACACACCATGGAGAGCAACAGTGACACTATGATGGCATACGCACAGACCATGGAAGGAAGGTGGGAGGGGGTCATGGTCAGCTAGCTGACCACACACGAAAAGTGGGAAGGGCCGTGGTAGCACAGAAGACCATGCATGGCAAGCGGGGGGGTTAGTGGTAGCACAATGGCTATGATGGGCAAGATGGAGGGTGCAGGGGCATGAACAAAGGACCATGGAGGATAGAAGGGAGGGTCAGGACCTGGGCACAGACAATAGAGTTCAGGGGAAGAGGCCTCGCAACAGACCGCATGGGGCAGGCAGGAGGAGCAGTTGCAGCACAACAGACCAGGGAGGGAAGAAGGGTGTGGCAGTAAAATGGACCATGGAGGACAGGAGGAAGGGGATAGGGGCATGGCATGTGGACAGGCAGGGTGGAGGTGGCAGGGACAGGTTACAGTCATCTGACAATGCTAGGCAGGTGGGAGGGGAGTGGCAGCTCAACAGAACACTCAGAGTAGAAAGGAGTGGCAGGTCCATGGAACATGGTGGGCAAAAAGGATGGAGCAGCGGCATGCACAAAGTCATCGGAGGGCAGGGGGAAGGAGAATAGGGGCAGCAAGCTAAGCACAGAGGCTAAGCAGGAAGTCAATGATGGGGCATAGAATTGGGCAATGGAGGGCAGGAAGAGTGGACTTGTACATCATGCTAAATGGAGGGCAGTGGCAGCACATCAGACCATGCATGGCAGGAGGGAGGAGGCTAGTCCATGGATTCAGACAACAGAGGATAGGGAGGAGGTGGATGGGGCAGCAAGCTAACTGTTCAGAGAAGGTGGGTATTAGGAACTTTATTGGTATTAAAATGTGTGTCTGTGCGAACTACTTAAAATATGAACAAGTATGCAGCATAATCTCACTTTTATTAATGAAGAAGAGGACGTTTGTGACTGTGACTCTGGACTCACTTGGCAGAACCACCCCCTGACCCTCCACCCCCATTGCAAAATGTAATGCCAGTGAAAAGGGTAGGTGAACGCAGTGTTATATAGAACATAGTCCTGAGAGCACTATTGAAAATGAAAACTAGATATAGTGTATGGTATAAACTATGCACCAAAAAGTGTGATATAAGATGAACCGGGGCGTGAAATATAATATGCAATACATTGTGCACAATTACAGATTGATTGGAGAGCGCGAGATAGCACAGGCACTATCGTGTGCTATGCGATATGCGCCTTGGAGTGTAATATGCACAGGACAGTGTTGTGTAACCTAACTAGTCTGTAAAGTTGTAATATAAAATATGTGCTGGGGAGTGTAACGTTGCATATGCACTGTGACAAAGATATGGATCCCAGATTGTAATATGTATGGCATAGCGCTGGGCGTTATAACATAGGCATCGAAGAAGGCACGTTAGCTGGGGCAATATAACCCATGCGAAGGCAAGTGTGGCATGACATATTCACGGGGTGGTGTTACAGTGCACATGGGCTAGAGAGTGTCATAGCATGCGCACTAGCTGGTGGAATACAACACAGAGGTGTGTGGCACTGTGCGGGCACTGGTGAGTGTAACACAGCATTGGGCTCAATCAGGAGCACGCAATGACTCTCAAGTGAGGTTCGTCTCCTTTCCAGAGAGTAAAATAAAAAGTATTACACATCCGGCGGTGGATGTGTGTTTTATTAACCGTGAAGGGGGTTTCTTGCATAGTTTTGGTCGAATTTTTGGCGAATCCCCTTTGAATGGCTTGGTGTGCGTGTATTAAATATGCCCATCAATAGCTACCCATGTTTGTATAAATAAACGACAAGGGTGTCTACTTGGAGAGTACCCACCGGTGGGGGCGCCAGGATAAGGCACGGCAGGGCGTCAGACACGTGAGAGCTTCACTAGTGGTGTAAATACATTCCACGTGGATTCATTGTATACATAGTCACCTTTTAATGAACATCACGCAAATCGTCATGGTGATAGGTACATACAGTTTGTCCAGCATGTCCTAGGTGTTTCTATAAATATATTAAAAAAATAAAATAATAAAAAACAAAGTCCATGCCCCTAGGGTTGGGGTCCCCGGGGCCGATCAAGGCCTTGGGAGGGGGGCCACGTGGCCCCCTTCCAATTTAAAAAAAAAAAAGAAGGTGAGAGGAGGTCTGCCACTCTATCACAAGGATGATGTCATCAGTGATGTCTCAGTGATGTCTTTTGAGATGTCATCAGTGATGTCATGAGTGATGTAATATGTGACGTCATCAGCAGTGCATTGCGGGCGCGCAAGTTATAGTTAGCTGAAATAACTGTAACGGGGGAATTTCCCTGAAACCTATGTTTTTTTCAGTAAAAAAAAAAGAAAAAAAAAGAATATATATATATAGATAGATAGATAGATAGATAGATAGATAGATAGATAGATAGATAGATAGATAGATAGATAGATAGATAGATAGATAGATAGATAGATAGATAGATAGATAGATAGATAGATAGATAGATAGATAGATAGATAGATAGATAGATAGATGTAGTTATATATATATTACCTACTGTAGGTCACAAAAGTGTCATAGTGAGTCTTGTTGTGCATGGAAAGTTTCGGGGTGATATGTCAAGCGGGGTTGGAGGAAAAGGGGAGTCAAATAAAATATGATTTCCCATGTTAATTCCCATAGGAACCATCACCTCTGGTATTGTCTCAGCAGCCTACCACACCAAGAAACTCTTCAAAATAGTCAAAGAATTTTCCAACCCTACAGCTCCAGAGAACACCATTCACCCCTCTGAAGAACTCTGCAACACCTTCACAAACTACTTCAACAGCAAGATCACCAACATCAGCAACAATGTCAACCTCCAACCTGCCACCCTCAACCCAAACTACGTCAACCAACCAGTGAACATTTGATTAACCATTACCAACTGGTCTGCACTCACCGCCCTGACCACCTCAACTATCAGGTCTTCCAGCCATTCCGGACGCTCACCGACCCCTGCTCCCACCACCTCTACAACCTCCCAATGAACCCATTAAGTACGTAACTCACTAGCATCATCAACACCTCCATCTTCACAGCAACCTTCTTGGACATGTGGAAACACACAGACATCAGACCCCTCCTAAATAAAGCCTCCGCCAACCCCAGCTTATTCAAAAATTATCATACAAATTTCCTGCTCCCCTATCTGGCCAGAGTATGCAAGAAAGGCATTAACCCCTTCAGCGCGGCGCGGATTTCTGCGCTGTGCTGAAGGTTCTGTGTGCGGGCGCGGCCATGACGGAGCACTTCCGTCATGCGCACAGCGCAACCGACGCGCATGATGGAACCGCTCCTTCATGCGCATCGAAGGGGTTAACCAGCAGCTCACCAAGTTCCTGGACAAACCCATCCACTGAACAACTCACAATCAGAACTTCCGTGCCAAACACAGCACTGACACCGCTCCACTCATTTGATATCATCTCTCACAACACCCTCATCAACAGACTCTACAGCGTAGGCATACAACAAGACACCCTCAAGTGGTTCGCCTCCTTCCTTAAAGGATGCTCACAGAGCATCTGACAGCCTCCCTTCATCTCTGCATCCAAAGATATCATATGCGATGCGATGCTCCACAAGTATCATCTTCCAGCCCCACCCTGTCATCATCTACATGACCCCTCTCGCAGATGGATTCAACATAATCTCCTATGCAGACGACACTCAACTGAGCCTGTCACTCACCAAAGACCTCTCCATCTCCAAAACCAACATGACCAATGTAGCCAAATGGATGAGAGACAACTGCCTCCAACTCAAGCACTGATCTTTAGAAATAACACCTCCCCATGGGACCACAACTGGTGGCCTGCAGAACTCAGACCTACACCCACACCGACTGGCCATGCACGCAACCTCGGCATCATCCTCGACAGCCAACTGACCCCAAAATGACAATTCAATGCAGTCACCTCCTCCTGCTTGCACACACGTTGCATGCTCTGCAGAATTTTCAGAGTACAGAAAGATAATCACCAGCTGCCTTGACTATGGCAACCCCCTCCACGCCAGCATCTCCCCCAGCTCCTCAGAAGACTCCAGACCATACAGACCACTGCAGCCAGACTCATCCTGGACCTCTGCAAACAAACCCACATTGCCCACCATCTGAGAGACCTCCACTAGCTTCCCACCCAGAAGAAATGCCAGTTCAAGATCCTCATGCATGCCTACTGCCTACAAAGCCCTCCACAACCTCAGACCTGCCTACATCAACAATCGACTGAACTTCCACCTTCCCTCCAGACACCTGTGCTCCTCTTTACATGCCCTCACGCACACACCCTGCATCTATCACAGCTGCAGCAGTAGCCGCTCTTTCTCCTCACTGCCAAGACCTGGAACAACCTGCCCCTCCAGCTCCACACAGCCTCGTCACTGGCAGACTTCAGAAATAGAGCAAAACCAAAGGAAATGATGGACGGAGTGTTGAACATTGCAAGCACTCACCCCCAGTCAACTGATCTGGGTTTTATCCATCACCGTTCTTTAGCCCACTCTTCCACCCCAGTTCAGACATGGCCATATGCAAATCAGTCTGACCCTGTGCCTCATGGGAACAGTCCAGCCCGAACTGCCAAGCCATGTCTTCCCTGGACCGGCAATGTTCAACACTCCGTCCATCATTTCCTTTGGTTTTTGCTTTGTTCGCCATAAGTTGGCAGGGTATGCTCAGACGTGAGTCCCTTGCTCACTTTGCCACTGGATTCAAGCAAGCCTGGCTGAAGACGGCTGAAATGCCAGAAACCGGTCCTAGGAATCTTGTCTCCGGTCCAGGGAAGACATGGTTTGGCAGTTCGGGCTGGACTGTTCCCATGAGGCACAGGGTCAGACTGATTTGCATATGGCCATGTCTGAACTGGGGTGGCAGAGTGGGCTAAAGAACGGTGATGGATTAAACCTAGATCAGTTGACTGGGGGTGAGTGCTTGCAATGTTCAACACTCCGTCCATCATTTCCTTTGGTTTTTGCAGACTTCAGAAATAGACTGAAGACCTGGATCGTTGGCAGAGACACAGTGCCCAAATAGCCCTTGGGGTTGCAGAGTTGTGCTTTGTGTTTAATCAATTGAACACAAGTACAGTCCGAACAGATGGACGGAATTACACCAAATTTGTGAGGAAGGTAGATTTTGGTTCACAGACCATGCTTTCCTTCACTATCAGTTGAGAAATGTAAGAAAAGCAAATAAGGTTATCTGGGTGGATACTAAGCACACATCTCATGGGGAGATCTGATTGACTGTTAGCACTTCAACCAGAAAGTGCTGGCAGCCATCTTGGGACCAATATACCTGATAGTAACCCATTGAAATGCATTTTAGTGAATTGCAGGTTTTGAGAGCCACAAAAAGGAGAAATCATTTGTTGATGGTACCATACTAATTTTAGGAATTGTGGTGTGTTCTAAGGTGGTTTTACCACATGAAAAAGACTTCTGCTGGGATTTCATCAATCATGATTTCATCAATCATATGTGAGAGAAAGCAGTTTCTTCCTATAGAGACAATAGAAGATGCCCCAGAAGCTAAAATTAGAGTGTATTTTCTGTAAATTCACACTATGTATCTCAGCCATAAAGTCTGATATTCTCAGTAAAACACATGCTTCCACCAGGAGCAAGCAGTTAGTTGATTCCCTTGTGTTATACTGCAGCCTCCCAGAGTGTTCTAAAGAAGGACTAGAGCGCTCATTTTTTAATGATCAGTCAAACTGGTAAAACCTAAAACATTTACTTTAGAAAGAAAGAAACTGAGGGGGTTCATTTTGTCATAGAAACTATGGTTAGTGCTGTAGAAAGAAAAATTAGGACATGTGAGTTCTCAAATACCTTCCGCTTCAGTTTAATTAAAACATTCTGACATGTTGACTGAAACACGCACTTTCAACACCAGCAGTAGACTGCCATTTCACTCGCTGTTGATCAGCAGTTTACTACAGTTTTCTGATGAGCAACTAGAATTCTAACATTCTAAGTTTATGCCAAACGTGTGGCACATCTGACCACCAACTTAATGGAATTGAAGTGGAAAACTGAAAGCATTTTGCATTTTCTACTGAGGATACTGCAGTTAATGAGGAGATTAGCAAGCTTCATAACAAATAGGTTTCCGTAGATGGCCACCAGAGAGAAAAGAGCCCAAATTTAGCACCAATATCACACAGATGTAGTCCAAATATAGCCAAGTGTCAGGCGTATGCAAAACATCTGATTGTTTTGTTTTTTTGCACTTTTATATAACTCAGACTTGACTAGAAGGTATTGGAGTGCTTTACATGAGCATCAATTACATTACACAAGAACACATTTCTTTTGGGCTTTAGGCATGGGGAGATTAAGAGATTTACCCAGGATCACAGAATGTCAAGGTGACGCTGAAACTCAAACGAGGTTACCCAATTGCAAAGTCTGCAGCTTTGGCAGTAACATCACATTCTCACTCCGAAGTGCAGCATAAAATCAAGTGATCAACTGGATTAAAAAAAATAAGGATAGCAAATAATTTAAAAGTCCTTTGTCCCTAGAACTCACAAAATATGTCCTCGTTTTAGTTTTTTAGAGCACTAGCCATAATTTCTATGGGAATAAAATCCTCTTGTTTTTATAATTTCTAAAGGAAATGCTGAAGGTATAACAGTTTTGACTACTTCAGGATGACATCAGACGTACCACACTTTTGTAATTAATACAGAATGTTTGCAATCTAGTTGTTTATTAGAATACTGTGGGGGGGCAGATGTCAGGGGTACAGACTCAGATAATTGAGAGCAGGGAGGAGGGTGCAGAGGCTACAAGTTGACCATTCTGGGCTGGCGGGAGGGGTAATCTGTGCGATGCAAATGAAATGAGGGGCAAACAAGCAACCCATTAGCGCTGCCTGGAAAGAAGTAGTATCCACTTGTGAAACATGATAATAGACAGAGGGGAAACAAATATATGAAAGTGGAACTATAGAAGGAGAAAACTGAAATCTAAAGAACTGGCCAACTACCCCAGACAATGAAGCACAATCATTTTTAGGGGGATGTACACATGTGATCATAAAATGGCATAATTTACAGGGCAAGAGAACCAACGACTGAACCATTACGCAATTGCAGTAGGATTTCATGGATGAAAGCAGAATGTAATTGGCACAATGGCAGAACGGAGCTGACCCAAAGTCCCTTTATATCTAAATGGATATGTATTTATATATATGGATGCACATATTATTTAATGATTGTTTATTACAAGGTCCTGGGAAACAGCTACAATGCAAATTTGTTCTACCAAGCATTTGTCAGCAGAATCCTTTCCTACAAATGCATTCTGTGAAATTTCATATTAAAAAATACCTATCTGTAGGCTTTAATATAAAGAAATTACAATCTATCCTTTATTGGCTATTTACTTTAAAATATGCTTTCCACAATCAATAGGTCATGCCTACTGCATTTATCACAACCTTTTATAATAAACAGATCAGACCTGAAGCATTAGAAAGCAAATTCCTAGTACAAATAACCAGCTAAAACCTCCTGGACTGAGCTTAAGCAATCACACAAAGCAACCATTAGATATGTCGTCATAAAATGACATAGTATCCAACATTGCCTTTGGCCAAGCAAAGCCAAGCAAAACACTATTTCTTCTAAGTGGTCCGACTGAGGTTTTTGACAGTGCATATTATCCATATCCACAGTTTGTGAGAGTAGGTAACCAGCACCAAAACCCTTTCCAACTATAGTAATCTGAGAGATTCCATTTAACAAAATATCTATCTGTAGATGTTAATATGGAGTGATAACAGCTACCTTTAATTGCCTACTTACTATAGCATATGCTTTTTACAATCAATATTTTGCCTACTAAATTTATCATAACATTTCATGATAAACAATCATGCATGCAACCTTTATAGTTGGCTTTTCACAACAAGCAACTCGGACCTACTGTGTTCACCATAAGCCTTTCAACAAGGCAACTATCAGGTATGCCATAATAAAATTGAAAACATGATCAAAATACTGTTGTCAAAACCATTTTAAAAAATCCCTGCTAATAGAGCCTAATATGGATTGCCATAATGCAAATCCTCAATCCTCATGATTTATTTGTGTGGGTCACCAAGATCAAAACCTTTGTCTACTAGTGCAATCAGCGAGATTCCATGTAACAAAATACCTGCCTACAGGCATTAGTACAGAGTAATACCAATCCACCCTTAAAGCCATGTGCCTTTAACACATGCTTTTCACAATAAGTAAGTAAGGTCTATTTGCTTTGTCATAACTTTTCATTATAAACAGGACACACCTAAATAATCTGACATAATGTTTCCCAGTAATCCAATAAAGTTTCATGTCTTAACCAGTGACTTCACACTATATACAACACAGATGTGCACATAAACTGGCAGCCATCAGGTATACATGTGAAAAATTGCAATTATGTGCAAAAATACAGTTGGCAAAACAATATACAACCCCTCTCAATAGGGCCTATCAAGAATATTCACAGTGAAAATCTACTTCCAGGATTTGTCATAGTGGGTGAACCACACCACAATCCTTGCCTACTATAGTAATATGTAAGATTAGATTTAACTAAATACCTTTCTGTGGCCTGCAACATACTGTGATAACAATCCACTGTTAGAGGCCTACTCGATTTACCACATGCTTTTCACATTAAGCAAGCCAGGTTGTAGTCAAGTGGCTCTTTTGACATGGTTAGCCCCCCCCCCCCCTTTTGCCTGGAACATGATGTAATTTCGAATGAAAGTGCACTGAGTCAATGCTAACCAGATTACCAGTGCCAGAGCTCTTATAAAAAAATGTACCATGCCATGATTGGCACCACTTCAGCAGCCCCTATGAGTCCCTAGTAAATGATACCCTTGGTACCCAGGTCATTGGGCCTAAAGAGGGTCCACTAGGGGTGCCACCCTAGGGACCTCTCACCAAGATCATGTAAGCTGCCATTGCCACCTGTGTGTCTTGGGACAGAGAAAACTGAAGAGTCGACATGACACACATCTCTGTGTGCCATGCCCCCAGACACCGTATGAAGTATAGGTAAGTCACTCCTACTGCAGGCCTGGCTGCCCTAAGGCAGGGTGAACTACATCACATGTGTGGTAATATCTACCCAAGCAGATACAACCCTACAATAGCTATGTCCATTCTTGGATATTGTTAATGTTCATGGCAGCCATGTAGAGTACACTGGCTAGACACCCATCTTTACGGGTTCCCCAGCACCATGTTGGATTCATTTTACCCAGGGATGTTAGGTAGCAAACATCATATCTCAAAAAATTCACACTGATGCCAGTGTTGGATTTATTAGATAATGCACACAGAGGGCACAGTAGAGGGGTTACTGAAAATCTACCAAACACCAGTGTGTTCTCTGATTAGTCTTAGCCAGCCTGCCACCACCAGACATCAGAGCCCGGGAACAATGTCTGCTCTTGGCGGAGGTGCTTAACACCTCCTCTAGGCCAGAACGGCATTCCAAGGTGGTAAGCTTCAAAGGCAATGACACCTTTGAAATTCCGCCCAGGCATCAACTGTTAGTGGAGGAAGCCAATCCCCCTGTCCTGCTCCCCTTTTGGCAGGTGCACAAGTGGGTAAATTAGTTAGATTAGGAGGTGAACCCACAGTTAGCCAGCACCATACCTAAGGTGGGGCAGGTGATGTTGACCCCACTTTACAGATTCCTCCATCTTGGGATGCAGAGAATTAGCCAATTAGGGTCATGGTTGTGCCCACTCCCCACAGGAAGTGGTCACGTAAAGGGTGTAGAAATCCTAAAGGTAGGTAGCCCATTGGCTACTACCTGTCACTCCCTGTAATGCCCCTACATTTAGAATTTAGGTGGCACCACTCAACCCTGAACTTCAGAACCAATTGACTAAAGAAGAAATGGACAAAGAAGAGCTTCTGACCCGAGAGGGGAAATTCTGATGCAGAATTTTGGCATAAAACCCTGCTTACTGTCTCAAGGACTCAACCGTCGTGGCGTGCTGTCTTGTGCTGTGGTTATGAGGCCTCCAAGAACCCCGGAGCAGCTCCAGGCTGTGGACAATTGCCAGAGAACTCCCTTGGAGTAGAGGAACTACTTCCCGGCAGTCCATCGGCACCAATCCCGCAGAGTACGGTCTAACAACTTGCTGCTCTAGAGACTCTGACGTAACAAATGAGCAAGAAGAGTTACACCAGCCTTGGATTGTCAGATCTGTCCCCCCACCAAGTGAGAGTACAAAGGACGGATCAGAGCCTTGACCTAGCAATACCCGAGGTACAAGACCACATGCAACCTACTCCAAAATGAAAGTCAAATCCGGACTCAAACTGCCCAGGAAGCAAGCACCCATCGAGGGACATTGGAACCCCTTAGACCCACTTTGTGAGGGGCCCAGCTGTCTGAAAATCATCCCTGCAAGCTGCTTGCCCATGACCGCGAAGACAGCCTTTATGCACAGGATCCGGCTGACATATCTACTCTGCACCCAGGCCGCCCGGCAAGTGTACCGATGAACCAGCTGTGCTACTGTGGTCCTGAGGCCCTTGTGACATGATCCCTCGTTTGGGGTCCCCTGGACTTACCTGTAAGTCCCCCTGTGCAGCCTGTTTTTAGGTGGCCCCTCTTCTTTTTCTTCATGGCGCACCAGCTGCCAATGCCTTCAGCACTAGGCTTGGGCCAAAATTCCGTTCCGTTCGCGGAAATTGCGATATTTTGGCATTTTCGCGTTCCGCGGAAAGCGCGAAAATGTCAAAATTTCCGCATTCCGCAGCTTAGCGATAATTTTTTTCTTGCTCGCGCTGTAAAACAATACATTCTCGCGCGCGCGCGATCGCCTTACCTGAATCCCTGCGTTCTCCGACAAGTTTTCTTGACCCGGTCGCGTTCTCCACGAGATGTTGGATTTTGGTAGCCATTTTGCGCTGTCTCGCGAGAGTTCGCGGCCGCATTCAAGTCATTTTTCACGCGATCACGTCATTTGTCGCGCGATCACGTCTTTCTTCTCGCGATCATGCACCGCGCGAGTATGAGAAGATTGAGATCTCGAACATGTCATTCTACATCGCGAGCCAGAGAATGAGGACGCGGGCACATGAAATCGAACGCGAACAGGAGAAAGAGACCGCGAACACGTCATATCCAACGCGACAGGGACAAAGAAGAGAACGCGATCATATCGTTTTCGACACGCCGGCGGAAGTAATGTGAAGCTCGAGAACTCAACAACGTAAAATTTACAATTTGGAGAGGAATATCGGCTCTAGCAGCATGAAACCATCTGCAAATACTGATTTTGGATGAAAAGAACTCCTTACATTCACATTTGGCTTTCCTTTTTTGTGCAAGGAGTCATTTTTTTACAAGGTGGAGAGGGGGAGGAAGTGACACAGATTCTCCAACTTCCTGTTCCTGTCCAGCAGGCTCCTCCCAGTGCTTTGTCCATCTCCTGCTCATTCTGCCTTTGGATTTGGAGCTGGAAAGATCACTCTTTTTGTCTGCTGCATCAATTTATTTTTGATAATTAATTATCATCATTCCTTTTTTTTTTTTTAATTTTTTTTAATTTTGTGGGTTGTAGTAGTAGGCCCGAGCTAGCCATGGGCATGGCCTCATGGGTGTGTGTGTGCATGATGAAGCAACTGTTCCTTTTGTTTTTTGAATATATTTCATTTTCAATCACATTTAGGGCATGGATGGCATTGGATTGAGTTGGGGAAGTGTGTTTTTTGGGGTGGCCATGCTGATGTTGTTGGGCCTGGCCATGTGGCTGGTGGCCATTTTGAGGCCTAGGCCTGCAAGCTTGCCTGGCCTTGTCTGCCAACAGGCCTGCTTTCATCCACTGCTACCAGAGCAGGTAGCCACAGCTTTAGTAATCTACTGTTTTCTGTGTGCTCTGTTGGATTTAGACATCATTTTGGGCATGGATGGCATTGGATTGAGTTGGGGAAGTGTGTTTTTTGGGGTGGCCTTGCTGATGTTGTTGGGCCTGGCCATGTGGTTGGTGGCCATTTTGAGGCCTAGGCCTGCAAGCTTGCCTGGCCTTGTCTGCCAACAGGCCTGCTTTCATCCACTGCTACCAGAGCAGGTAGCCACAGCTTTAGTAATCTACTGTTTTCTGTTTGCTCTGTTGAATTTAGACATCATTTAGGGCATGGATGGCATTGGATTGAGTTGGGGAAGTGTGTTTTTTGGGGTGGCCTTGCTGATGTTGTTGGGCCTGGCCATGTGGCTGGTGGCCATTTTGAGGCCTAGGCCTGCAAGCTTGCCTGGCCTTGTCTGCCAACAGGCCTGCTTTCATCCACTGCTACCAGAGCAGGTAGCCACAGCTTTAGTAATCTACTGTTTTCTGTTTGCTCTGTTGAATTTAGACATCATTTTGGGCATGGATGGCATTGGATTGAGTTGGGGAAGTGTGTTTTTTGGGGTGGCCTTGCTGATGTTGTTGGGCCTCGCCATGTGGCTGGTGGCCATTTTGAGGCCTAGGCCTGCAAGCTTGCCTGGCCTTGTCTGCCAACAGGCCTGCTTTCATCCACTGCTACCAGAGCAGGTAGCCACAGCTTTAGTAATCTACTGTTTTCTGTGTGCTCTGTTGGATTTAGACATCATTTTGGGCATGGATGGCATTGGATTGAGTTGGGGAAGTGTGTTTTTTGGGGTGGCCTTGCTGATGTTGTTGGGCCTGGCCATGTGGCTGGTGGCCATTTTGAGGCCTAGGCCTGCAAGCTTGCCTGGCCTTGTCTGCCAACAGGCCTGCTTTCATCCACTGCTACCAGAGCAGGTAGCCACAGCTTTAGTAATCTACTGTTTTCTGTTTGCTCTGTTGAATTTAGACATCATTTAGGGCATGGATGGCATTGGATTGAGTTGGGGAAGTGTGTTTTTTGGGGTGGCCTTGCTGATGTTGTTGGGCCTGGCCATGTGGCTGGTGGCCATTTTGAGGCCTAGGCCTGCAAGCTTGCCTGGCCTTGTCTGCCAACAGGCCTGCTTTCATCCACTGCTACCAGAGCAGGTAGCCACAGCTTTAGTAATCTACTGTTTTCTGTTTGCTCTGTTGAATTTAGACATCATTTTGGGCATGGATGGCATTGGATTGAGTTGGGGAAGTGTGTTTTTTGGGGTGGCCTTGCTGATGTTGTTGTGCCTGGCCATGTGGCTGGTGGCCATTTTGAGGCCTAGGCCTGCAAGCTTGCCTGGCCTTGTCTGCCAACAGGCCTGCTTTCATCCACTGCTACCAGAGCAGGTAGCCACAGCTTTAGTAATCTACTGTTTTCTGTGTGCTCTGTTGAATTTAGACATCATTTTGGGCATGGATGGCATTGGATTGAGTTGGGGAAGTGTGTTTTTTGGGGTGGCCTTGCTGATGTTGTTGGGCCTCGCCATGTGGCTGGTGGCCATTTTGAGGCCTAGGCCTGCAAGCTTGCCTGGCCTTGTCTGCCAACAGGCCTGCTTTCATCCACTGCTACCAGAGCAGGTAGCCACAGCTTTAGTAATCTACTGTTTTCTGTGTGCTCTGTTGAATTTAGACATCATTTTGGGCATGGATGGCATTGGATTGAGTTGGGGAAGTGTGTTTTTTGGGGTGGCCTTGCTGATGTTGTTGGGCCTGGACATGTGGCTGGTGGCCATTTTGAGGCCTAGGCCTGCAAGCTTGCCTGGCCTTGTCTGCCAACAGGCCTGCTTTTTCATCCACTAGGATCAGAGCAGGTAGCCACAGCTTTATTGATCAAGTGTTTTCTATGTGATCTGTTGAATTTTTAGACATCACCTTCCTGAGAGTGTAGTGTGTGGCTGTACACAGTACTAGTAGTATAATATAGCTCTAGTTAAAAAAAAGTCATAAATGGCTAGACTATCTTTTGTTTGCACTAGTACAGTACTAAGTAACTGAACCACAAAAACAAATGCAACATTTCACTGATGTTCTTCTCCTGTCTTCTTTGCTTTTAGGTGCACAAAAGACAGAGTAGGAGGTGTCATCGGCATCACCTGGCTACCCGTTGTACTGCCAGCCAGACAGAAGTCCTGCTGCGCATCACGCCCACGTGTGACCAGAACTTGTTGTGCATCTGCCTCCTGCCTGACATCGGAAGAAGATGGCCCCAAAGAAAGGTACCAGGTCCAGTACCAAGAAAGTTGCTGGTGAGAAGAAGGAACAGAAAAAGGAAGTGCCATTAACCACGACTGGTGGTGTGCCGGCCAAGGTTTTTTTTGGCACCAAAGCGTTGTCCGGGAACCAAGCTGGGACCAGCACAGCGGTCCAGCAACCCCACCAGCCTAGGCCCAAGGGCTTTACAGTCGCAGAGGTAGCCAGTCTACTAACGGGCAGCGATGTTGAAGAAATGTCATTACCGCAAAGTAGTACACAATCAAGTTCAACGCAGGCGCAAACTCAGCATATCAGTGTCAAGCCGCCGCAACAAGAACAGCAGCAGCAGCCGCCGCAACAAGAACAGCAGCAGCAGCCGCCGCAACAAGAACAGCAGCAGCAGCCGCCGCAACAAGAACAGCAGCAGCTGCCGCAACAAGAACAGCAGCCGCCGCAACAAGAACAGCAGCAGCAGCAGCCGCCGCAACCAGAACAGCAGCAGCCGCCGCAACCAGAACAGCAGCAGCCGCCGCAACAGCCCACCATAGTAGTTGTTGCTCCTGACGTAGGGGCATTTCAGGAAATCGAGCTTCCTGCAGACAAAGCGGAGCGAAGTCAAACCACTGTTTCAGAACATCTATTGTCTTTCAGACCACCAGCAAGGAAAAGGAGGCTTAGTCCATCATCTTCTTCTTCAAGCCCCGCTTCTGATGATCGTGATGACACTTGGGTCCCACCAGCTCGGTCTGAGAGTGAAGTACGCCACAAGACATTGCTTCTGAAAAGGAAGGTCCCAGAAAAACTTAGAGTTATGGAGGTAGATGTAGAAGAGGGGGGTGATGATGTTGATGAAGACGAGCCAGTCATCACGCACATTACTCCCGCCCCAAAGGGATTGGAGACCGACATTCTCACCCTATCCAGAAAGGCTGATACTGAGCGGGATGTAGAACGGATCTCACCAACACAGGTTACACCACCACTACCTCCAGCTGCCATATTTTCCAAGGCCCGGCAGGGACCTACATCCAGCTCAACCATCTCAGTAGGAAGTGGTAGTAAAAGTCACAGTGTAGGTGGACAGGGTCACATATTTTCAAGCACCCCCTCAAGTTCATCTGGTGTTGAAAGTGGCACATCCAGCAGTGCCAGAAAGTTCTCCTCCCCAGTTTGGGACTTCTTTTCTGTTAGCGCCAAGGAGGAGAACGTTGCTATATGCGCAATTTGTCGGCAAGGTGTTCGGCGTGGTAAGCTTGGTACAAACTATGGTACCGGAGGACAAGCAAGTCATCTCAGAATACACCACACTATTGTGTGGGAGGATCACCTACTTAAGTTAAAAGAAAGTAGGAAAACTAAACCCTTTGAAGTTGGTCAGGAATCAGGGAGCGATATTATTGTGGTGGCAGGTGAAGAACAGGGAGGCATTTCTAGCCCTGTCTCCAGTAGTGCAGTCACTGCAGTGGTAACGCCCACATCCTCCTCAGTAACATCAGAGTGGCACCGCAGTAAGAGCCATACTCAGAGTGTGGGTGAGACACCAAGGCGACCGGCGAGTACCTCAATGAGACAATCTGTGTCGTTGAGCCTTAGTGGGTTAATGGCACCACTAAGGAAAGTAAGCCAGCCTACCATTGACAGCATGTTTAGGTTGGAAGGCCAGTTCCAACGCAACCACCCAACGGCACGATTGTACAATGCGAAGCTGGCTAAAATGTTAGCGCTGGACCTTCTTCCTTTTTCATTTGTGGAAGGGGTGGGTTTCCTTGAATTTGTGTCTGCCATCTGCCCGAAATGGAAAGTTCCCAGCCGGTCCTATTTCGCAAGAATTGCTGTTCCGGCACTACATCATGATGTGCTGGAATTGGTTGGTCACGGTTTGCAGCAGAGTGCTGTGCACAATATCCACCTGACAACAGACATGTGGACCAGTTGCCAAGCCACAGATTACATGTGCATCACTGCACACTGGATCTCTTTTGTGGGGGTTAAAGATCAACTATCTGCACGAGGTGTTGTTGACACAGCTGCGATTTTTGAAGGTACTCGGAAACATGCAACTGTAGCCATGTTCGCCATGGAGAAATCTCATACGGCTGAAAACATTTTAGAAGAGTTTTGCACCAAGGTTTTGGAATGGCTGCGGCCCAGAGGGCTTGGTATTGGTTTTGTTGCCACAGACAATGGCAGTAATGTACTTAAGGCCATGGAACTTGGTTCCTATTTCAGGGTTCCGTGTTTGGCACACTGCATAAACATTATAGTGCAAGACTTTCTGAAAAAAGAACCCATAGTAAGCAATTTACTGTCCATCTGCCGAAGAATATGCACTCATTTCAGCCATTCTTTTAAAGCTCGGAAGCAGCTGAGGATCCTCCAACGTGAGCGTAGGATGCCAGTCAAGGCACTCATCCAGGAGGTGGCAACACGTTGGAACTCAACGTATTACATGCTTGATCGTCTGTGCGAACAGCAGAGGTCACTCAATGATTATGTCTGGTACAGAAGCAGTGATGCTAGTGTTAAAGGCATGACCCTTCAGAGGGAGCAATGGACCCTAATTCAATGCCTGACTGAGATGCTGTCTCCTTTTGAGGTCTTCACACGTGAAGTCAGCAAGGAGGACTGTACAATGGGCCAAGCTATCCCATTGTTGCAAATGCTAGAGCATGAGCTGAATAATGTGTCTGAATCCTACAAAGGTGTAGAGGACAGAAGGCAAGCCCATGACTTGGTGGAGAGCTTATCCAGGCGCTTATCAGAAAATGTAAGGATACAAAATCAAATTTTGTCATAAGAACATTACATTTGTGCCACAATTCTGGATCCACGTGCAAAATTAGGACTATTCCTTTCTTTTTCCGACACTGATGTTGCCCGCTACAAAAGTTGTATAGCTGAAGCAGCCATCAAGTTTGAAAACGAAGGGCTGCTAATTAAAAGCCCGCCACATCAACCCACAACAAGTACTGATACTGAAGCAGGCCATGCAGAATCAAGTGCAACTTCGTCGGCTGAGGGCAGTGCGGTTGGCTCACAATCGCAACACTCACCATCACCATCGACTACAAAAACAATAACTGGATCATTCAGCCGAGTACAATCATTATCAGATTGGTATATAAAGATGGGCCGTAAGCACAGTGCTGATGCACAGAAAAAACAGCACAAAAGCTTACCAGCAGCAACCCTGAACATTGAGCGGATGGTCCAGGCCTATCTGGACGACCCAACAGAGGTGTACGTTGATCAAAACCCAGTGCAGTATTGGTATAGGAAAAGGTCTGAATGGCCACAGCTCAGCAGGCTGGCGATAAGCTATCTGGCTTGCCCTGTCGCAAGTATCTCTTCCGAACGTGTTTTCAGTGCTGCTGGTTCCATTGTAACCTTGAGAAGGACCAGTCTATCTCCCAAAAACGTGGAGAGGTTAACAATGATCAAAATGAATCAGCACTTCATACCACCGAATTACACAATGCATGAATCAACAGAGGAAGATGAGGACAGCGGCTCAGGTGACGGAAGTATTCTGTCAGATGATTACCTACTACTGGAAGATCCCCCAGAGTTTGAGGACGAGCTATACTTCCCTGACAATTAGGCTCGCACTTACTGTCTTCCTCCCTTTTTTCCCCCTTTGTTTGTGTCTGTTGTTCCGGTTATAAACTTGTGAATCGCAACCAATGCATTATCACCGTCTTCTAATCTTCTAATTTAAGATACAAGTTTCAGGTGTCTGCCATTTGACACTACAGTCCTCAGAATCCAGCTCCTCCGCTCGATCATACTGCATCTCCTGGTCAATTCCATTTCCCTCATGAATGATGATTGGATGATGGTAACAACAAATTCAAACTTTCCTCGTCCTTCCAAAACAAGTGGACCATGAATCTGATGACTTCTATAGCTATCCTCCTTCAGAGCCGAGAGAGACTGGCCATTAACTGAAAATAAGATGCAACAGGTAATGATTGATGCCATGCATTGGCCGCAGAATAGCAGACTGAATGATGTAGATTTTGTTGTGTGTGTTGCGCATGAATGAATTGATGTAATTGTGCACTGCCACTAATCAACATTCTACAGAACACACTAATTTTCCCCTTCTGGCAAACAAGAAATGTGTACTTCTCCTGCATCTTGGTGATACATTGCTTTTAATTCAATACAGGAAGGGGACTCACTCAATCTGCGCAATGCAAATGACTGTGACTTAACAGCACCGTCCATCATGATGATGGCAAAAGAGACGGCCTGCAGCGTTAACGAGATGAGATGCAACAGGTAATGATTGATGCCATGCATTGGCCGCAGAATGGCAGACTGAATGATGTAGATTTTGGGGTGTGTGTTGCGCATGAATTGATGTAATTGTGCACTGCCACTAATCAACTTTCTACAGAACACACTAGTAATTACTAATTTTCCCCTTCTGGCAAACAAGAAATGTGTACTTCTCCTGCATCTTGGTGATACATTGCTTTTAATTCAATACAGGAAGGGGACTCACTCAATCTGCGCAATGCAAATGACTGTGACTTAACAGCACCGTCCATCATGATGATGGCGAAAGAGACGGCCTGCAGCGTTAACGAGATGAGATGCAACAGGTAATGATTGATGCCATGCATTGGCCGCAGAATGGCAGACTGAATGATGTAGATTTTGTGGTGTGTGTTGCGCATGAATTGATGTAATTGTGCACTGCCACTAATCAACTTTCTACAGAACACACTAGTAATTACTAATTTTCCCCTTCTGGCAAACAAGAAATGTGTACTTCTCCTGCATCTTGGTGATACATTGCTTTTAATTCAATACAGGAAGGGGACTCACTCAATCTGCGCAATGCAAATGACTGTGACTTAACAGCACCGTCCGTCATGATGATGGCGAAAGAGACGGCCCGTTAACTTAAGATGAGAAGGAACAGGTAATAAATGATGATAATTAATGGCATGCATTGGACACCTGACTCTAAGCTATTGGTCTTTGTGTTTGCGTTGTTTGTTGTGCACAAAGTGATGTCAAAGTGTACTAGTGGTAATCTATCTTTCTGTACACAATAAAGAATGACTCAAGTCAGTAATATTTATATTTCTACTCTTGTTGTGTTATAAAAATTACACTTGTACTGCAGGCCGATCTTCAGTCAGTAGAAGTATCAGAGCTGATGATGAAGTCAGGAGGATGTTTCATGAGTGGCATAAAACGGAAAAGCCTAAAGGTAAACATGTGAACAACAACCACAGCACACCCAAATGTCTGTGTAGAAGTTGAATAGAGTGTAGCGGTGGGATGACTGCAGTGCATTGATTTTACTAACTTTAACTGTAAAATGCTATGTCTGGAATGGATAATGTGCTTTGCGTTTGTCCAACTCTTTGAGAGAAAAAAAAAGGACTCTAAAGTGTTAACGTAGGATGTGCTAATGGTAAGCACTGTGGGCCTGATCTCTCCTGTTACTGTTGAAGGTCTATGCTGGAAACAGACTACAGTAGAGATGATGCATATGCATACATGCCACCTCGGAAAGTGTTCTTGTTGCACTACACCATCACTTGTGCATTTGTTTTCACTTTCTTTCTGAATATCCCCTTTGGTTTTCAATCTAAAATTACAGGCCGGGCCTTGTCCAAAACTTTGTAAAACATTACAATGCACATTAATTACCTTACCAATCAATCACCTTTTTATTCCAGCCGGGCAGTGGCGAGTGGTGAGGCGACACACCCAAGATTGATGGACGAAAAAAACCAGTCCACATTTTTGACCAGGATAAGACAGTAACAGTATCCACTTTTCACTTCTTTTAAATAATTTGATTAATATCTTGTATACATTCTTTACAACAGTGTGTTCTTGGAGTTGTTATTATCAATCATCATTACGTTTGCTCTGTGTTTACGATTCTTCACTACCAATATTTAAAATTTCTATTTGCTATCTGTTAAAGTATTAAGGCCGGAACAGAACAAGAAATAGAAGCGTATGTAATCCGGGTCTCATCATGCATGCATTTCCTTTTTATACCTTAACATATGGAATGGATATGGTATGGTAGTCTTCAATGATTGTCGTTTGTTAGTCTATGTATGCATACTGTTTTTCTATGTCAAACCTTTCCCAAAATCCCCCTTCCCATCCAATCAACGGACCCTAACCCTCTTCCCCGGGCTGTGTGACTTATTGTCGAGGTGTAACTAAATTAAATGTACACCAATACTTAATCACACACTTGCTGGGGCGGATGTGGTGAAAGCAACACTACTTCAATTTCAATGCAGAGCGATGATCTTCTTCTGCTTGCCCACCCATGAGTAGGATATTTCAGAGGTTATTTTATTTAACAAAGGACCATATACCTCAGCATGAATTGCCGGCATTGATTGGATTTGTTTGTTGTCATTCCTCATATACAGCACTAACTGTTAGACTGTAGGCATAGTCAAGTCGACAAAACTATAGTTTGTAACTCTGTCTAGTAGGCTATCCTCATAATAACCAGCATTCAGTTGTTTTGTCAAATATTTGAGCATATAATTGTTGCTCGGTAAATTCTGTGATGTACTTCATTCAACTACTCCTCTAACAGTCTCTCAAAGGCGATTGACTATCTCCTTTTCTTTTTTTGGAAATGCTGCCACCCTGCCAGTGTATACTACTACTACTATACTACCACCACCACCCCAATCATGGCATGTATGAAAAAGGAAACCATCTTCACCATGCAGCCAGTGCTGTGCCACAGTTGGACATAAACATCAAGCACCGGTAAGAGAGAAGTTTGGGGGAGGCAGAATCAATAATGGACATGTTGTCAATGATTTCAGTTTCAAACACCACTCCAAAGAATGCATAGTAGGACCAGTCAATGAGTGAGGTGTGTCGCATCTATCTGTTTGTGTCTTATACAGTCAGCAAATTATTGAAATCAAACACACGCTATGGGCGGCCATGCACCAGCAAAGAAACAGTGTGATGTAAAACAGTTACCCCACCTACAAAACATTAACAACATTGCATGTAACATAGAAAAATATATTTAATTGACCCTAACAAATAAACTAAACCCACAAAAGCTGACCCACCCACCTCCCTAACCCCAACGACTGTCCATAGAAGTAGAGAACGCCCAAACGAGTGAAGAACGAACAGGAATTAAAAAAGGGGCAGTGACAGGGACTAACTGGTGGGGCGGGACTGGAGGAGGACACGCATCTGGTCCTCTAAATGGGCGACGCGGCGTCTAAGGCCGCGGCAGTTGCAGCCACAGTGGGGGGGGGCACCGGAGATGACACGGTGGCAGCGGGCAGCCGCCCGGCGGTGGCGCCGTACCGCTGGAGGGCGGTGGCTGGGGCCCGGGGCACAGGAGGAGCCTTCAACAGCTGCAGCAGCCTCCTCCTCCTCCTCGGCTAGGACCACCAGCCGCCGGTATTCCTGCTGGATTGCCTCCAGCTTCCGGCGCCGTGCCTTGGCGGCCAACTCCTTACGGTTGACTTTCGGAGTAGCTGTGTATCAAAAAGAAAAAAAAAAGACAATTGTAAAATATACTCTTAGAAAAACAGTAGGACAAGGTAATTATTTATACACATAGTGGCATGGTAGAGTAGCACTATAAAATAAAGCACAGTAGTACATAACATTTTAAATGTCGCCCGTCCTTCTTCCTTCCACCTGTCTTACACTTTTTAGTTGAACAGTGCACCAGGTGCTCTTCTCCATAAAACTTTCAAAGCGGAGTTGAAATCAGATAGATGAGGACATTGGTTACTCAATACTCCGGCTCCTAGTCCTATACCAATTAAAGGGAATTCTAGTCTTCTAGTTCACTCTTCAAACGTCCCCAAGAACTCATACTTACTTACGACATCGGATAGCGGGCGGACTTTGTCCGCCCGCCATCCGACTGCTAAAAAGGGTGGGGGTCACGTGGGGACAATTAATTAGGATGATGCGCCCGGCACAGTGGCGGGCGCACCCTGTTTTTTTAAATTTAAATTCTGGTTGGCTTTGCTGAAAGCAATGCTAAAATGTTGTGCTGCTTTTCCAAGCACAACATGACGGGCCTCGCACGGAGCCTGTCACGTTTTGCTTTGAAAGTCGGGGGGGTACCATAGCATCGGTAGGTACCCTCCATGGAGGCCCCCAAGCATACTCTGCAATGTGTGCATGCCTTTCCGTGGCGGACGGCAATGCCGCCACGCAAAGGCATTCCAAAATGCAGATTATATGGCTGCCGGTGTGGTGAGAGAGACACCACCGCCATATTGAACCCTTTTCCGCCTGGACATGTCTGAATATTTTCTACAGGGATGGCGGGAGGTTTGCCCCTGCTGTGACGGCAGTGAATTCCAGCCAGCCCGGCGGGGGCAATACGCCCACCATCCTAATGGGACCCTAATTCACAACTGTACAGTATACATATACATACAGTACACCTTTGCAGTGAGTGTGCTGTCAAGTTCAACAATAGTTAAAGATTATGAATCTAACTTACCACCGCCTGCCACTGGTGCTGCCACTCCCCCTCCGTTGCTATCTGCAACTGCCGCATCCTCGCCCTCGGCGTCGCCTTCGCTGGCCCCAGCAATGGTGGTCGGTAGTGCGCCTAGAAAACATTACACATTTATTAGGCGACATATACACCTCCCCCCTATTGATCAGTAGCAAGGTTGAAAAATGAGTTAATACTAACATAAATCACTAGTACAAATCAGGTAGTAGTAGAGTAGACACTAAGTTATATGATCATTGTAGCATTTGCTTGATTAGCCCTAGCCATGCACATGTGACGTTACCTTTACCTTGCAGCTTCTTAAGACACCTTTGAGCCCACATGACCTGCCTCACACTGCTACTGTCTAGTCTACGCGCTGCGTACAAGCGGTCAACAAACATTAACAAGCCACTTTTTTAGGAAGAACTGGTGTACTACTGTTACTGTTAGTCCATATTGCTTATCCATAGATGCTACACTTTTTGGCACGGCTGAGAAATGCTTGCAAGTTGCAATATACTAACGCACACCATTTCTTTTTTCGCATTACAGACGCAAGATTCCCTTCTACGAACCAGAGCTTCTGAACGATGCACCAACTACCAGTACTAGGTTCTTCTGAGGTGAGGGGTCCCTTCACTCACATCTTCATTTATAAATGTATATAAACTAAATTGCTATGGGATGGTGGTGCTGCCTTCCACCACTTCAGTTATCATGATTTAATTCCCAACTGTATAAGTGTAACAATGTATATTGTTTTAATGTTATTGATTTGCCGGTTGGTGCTGCTAAGAAAACAGTGTACAGACCTTCTCAAATTGAAATAAAAATTTTAAACTTACATAGACTTTGTGGTATTTGGTGTGGAGTGGACTAACTTACACGAGTGAGCAAATTAAAGTAAGGGTGTGCATGTGAATTGCTTCCACGACAGAGGTTGGGTGTGTTATGTTCTGGGTTGTCTACTTGTTGGTTATCTTGGGGGGAGGGTTCCGAGACCTAATAGGTATGACAAGACAGTACTATAGTCAAGCAGTGGAATTGTGGTGGGTGCGGAATTTCTGATTGAGGTGTGCAAGGAAGGTCCAACCTACCATCACCAACATCCTACTTTCTGGTGCAAATGTATGTGCAAGATCCCTACAACAGTGGTATGTCCTATAGGGTATCATATCAAAATATTAAGAAATCTGGTAGGGCTGTTGTTGCTGTGAATTTTCAAAGCCTAAACATCAACAAGAGTAAAAAGTAGTACAAGACAACGACCCAACGGATTGTACGAGCTACTGGTGAATATGAGTTTTATATTACAACCTTTCACAAAGAGTGGCACTGGCCAACTGGGCAAGACTAGCTACTACAGTACAGACAGACAGACAGACAGACTGATAGTATGTAGTAGTACTCAGTCATCATAGCGGAGGCAGGGATAAGCTTTTTGAAACCGTACAGATCGAAGGATAATTGGTGGTAAAAAAATAGCATTTGGAAACACACTATAGTTCGGGAGAAATGGGGCAGTAAAAGTTATGGAATAAGAAATATTATTAAAAACAAGAAGACTTACTGGGGCCAGCAGAGGAGCCCTCAGCGGTGTCCTCCTGGTGGTGTTCCTGTCCCGCCGACTGCCCAGTCCCTGCCCGTCTGCCCCTGGGTGCTGATGAACAGGAAAGATATAAGAAAGAGACAAACATTGATGGATGGTGTCAACTTAAGCAAATACAATATTTTTCAACAACGGTCAAAAAACACTTATGTAAACAATTGCAATAACTACATTGACCGATCTCATCTGGTCAACATGTAATATCGGGGGATTCACAGTTCGACTACTTAAGTTACTATTTATCAACAGTAATCCATTCTTCCATTCTGATTCCAGAAAACTAAGTTACAAGTAAGCCTAAGTATTAGTACAACGTACCACCCACCTAGCCCACCTATTCCAGGCATGCCAATTGTACATTAAGTATGCATTTCCACTGTATTCCTCAACAATGTGTATGATCCAATCATGGACACATGAACATGACTACATTTTTTGTATACACCAAATTTTGGTTTGATTGATGCTGATCTGCTACTGCTAAGTAACTGCAAAGCCTACCTCCACTCATTGAACAAACTAGAAAGGTTCTAAAGACTGCCGTACTAGCAGCACGTCACGTAACTGAGTGAGGGGGGCATCACGCATACCACTAACCAATTAGAAGCTCATACAAAGTACCTAAACCTATGTATCAATCCGCCCCTATCTATTTGTGACAGGACAAAGTAAGGAGTGGACGTGAGTCACTGTAGCATTACGTAACTTAATTTCTCTAAAATAAACTCGTAAAGAATCACGCTAAGCAAGCGCAAACGCAAAGCTGCAAACAAGTAAGATTAGTAGTAGCGCAGAAGAGCACCTGTGTCATAATCACAGAAGACTTTTAAACGTTATTAACCTGGAATGTATTGCAAGCAGCAACATTCTAGCTGGTTGGAAGGAAAAAAAGATATTCGCAATATATAACATAGAGCAGAAGAACAGACACAAAGTTGTAATAATTAAATAGGTACTCACCAAGCCCCGGGACCTCCACTCCTAGCAGGTCCAGCAGGTCCTGCTCACGGTCCAGGATGTCGGACCACCGGTGCGTCAGCTGTGCCTGGGTGCGCCGGACCCCAGAGATGCGCGACACTGCCCGGCGCACCTTCCCCCACCGCTGCCGACGCTCCCGGAGGCCGTACCCGGACCCAGGCCTGCCACCTGCTGCCAGGGTTGAGGGGAGGTGGCGCTGCACAAAGAAAATTAGTGCAGCCAACTCCGCCTCCCCAAATAAGGCCCGTGCATGCACCCCTTGTGGGCGCCGCCTTCCGCAAGGAAGGCGGTCGCGGCTCTGGCTGCGCCGGCGAACAGCCCTGCCCTTGGACATGGTTCTGGGGACGGGGCGGGAAAGAAAAGGTAAAATAAATAAAGGAGTAAAGGAAATAAATAGCGGGCAATACAAAGAGAAAAAGTAGCTAAAAAACAAAAAAAAAGTACACAAAAACCAAAAATATAGAGGCAGGAAAATAGTTAGAGAAATAATAAGTAATAAAGATCCAAAAAAAGTGGCTATAAACAAAGGATTGAAAAGATTTAGGGAGGATTGAAAATCAGGCCCCAGAACCATGCAATAGAGTGGAAAACAAGATGGCCACGCCCATTGCGACCACGTGCGCAAGTTCGCGCAATATTTTCTCCCTGAGCAAGCAAAAAGCAACGCGATCAAGTAAAAGCGATCGCGAACAGGAAATATCGACCGCGAACATGCATTGCGCGACCCGGAACAGGAAGTAAACAACGCCAGAGGGCGGGACAAGTGAAAACAAGATGGCCGCGCCCGTGAGCAACCGCATGGGTAAGTTGGCGACCCGCGAACACGCAAAAAATACCGCGAACAGGCGGCAAAAAAACTTCCGCATCTTCGCGATATTTCCGGCGTGTTTGCGGAGATTTTCTACATTCTCGCGATAATTTGCGGAAGTTAATTCCGCAAATTCCGCCCACCCCTATTCAGCACCATGCTGCCAGCCGAATCCGGGATCCGCCTAACTATCCACTGCTGGAACATTGGACATTGACCTGCTTCTAACCTAAACAGCAAAAGAGAACCCCTAGAACCGACTACGATTTTAAATGCATTTTTTAATTTTCTCCCTCAGACTTTTATTGTGCATAATTGCTTACAATAGTAAGTTATTTTTCAAACTTCGATAAATCATAAGAAATGAAGTACTTACCTGTGAACAAAGTTCTTGCTCTGAAAAATTAGATATAAATAAGTGTTATTTTTGCAAATTGGTCTTAGATTTATTCTTGAGTGGGTGCCTCATTTATTGCCTCTGTGAGTACAACAAAGGCTTAGCACTACCCTCTGATAAGCCTACCTGCTCGCCCAAACTACCACAAAAAGAGTGTTAGTATTACCTACTTTTGCCTCTGTATACCAATCTGAGACAACTGGACTCTCTGCACAGTATACTTCATTTTAGTATATTTTAAAGAGAGCCAGCTCCCTACACAGGTTTTCTGTCTTTGTCTTGTAATTATAAACAGACCAAATTTGTGCCATCTGGCATAACATTTCCCTGCACACCACTCTAGCCTATAAAGCTGTTATCATTAACTTGTCATCATAACCAACTGAGGTCTACTGTAATGAGCTTAAGCATTCCCACAAGGCAACCATCAATAATACAGTCAGAAAATTAGAAAGATATGCAAAATTACATTTGGCTAAGTAAAATACTATCTCTCCTAAGAGGGTTTATAAAGGATTCTTGAAGAGTAAACTTTCCATATTCACGGTTTGACCAGCAGCGGTGCCTTCATAAGGGTAGAGGAGCGTTGCCCACTCTGCTGCCAGCGCAGCAAACTTGAAAGAAATACGGTAATAAAATGATTTTATTACTGTTTTATTTTTTCAGTGCAGCCTGCCAGCCTGAGGCAAGGTTGGGGCGGGGCCATCACTGCTGTCTGGCAGCAGGGGAAGAGGAATGATGCACACAAAGTTTAAAGTGTGCATGTCACTTTGGATGGATGCCTTGTGACGGCCAGCCTGACATGCGACTTTAAACCTCTCCAACCCTAGCTGTCTTAGACAGCTGAGTGGAGAGCAGGCACAGGCCTCCAGTGCCGGAGGAGCATTGAGGCAGCCCGCTCCAGCCAATCATGGCCCATGGTGGGTAACAGCACGAGGGCAGCATCTGGATTGATTAGGGGTTAGCTCAGAGACCTCTCGCTGCCTTTTTGGTGAGGGACAGCGGGACCGGTAAGGGGTAGGTAAGTACGTTTTTTAATTTAATTTTATCTACTGTTTTTAGATTTTATTTATTTCTACACATTGCTAAGTAGTATGAGAAACTAGCCATGGCTTCAGCCTCAACTCTAGAACGCTTAATCATGGCCTGTTATAAACACTTTTATAATGCCTAAGGACATTCCTGTAGTGCTCGCCTGATTGCACCACTACTTTCCATAGCAGTCAGCCGCAACTGGGTTTGTCACACCGGGTAACCAGTAGCAAAACTCTTGACTACTGCAGCAATAAGTGAGAGTCCATGTAACAAAATACCTATCTGTAGGTGCTAATATAGAGTAATAACAATCCACACTTAAATGCGTATTGAAATTAATATATATGTTTCACAATAAATATGTCAGGCCTAGTGCCTTTATCATGACATTTCATAGTAAGCAGGTCAGGCCTATAGAAATGATCATTGACTTGCCACCATAACCAACTCAGTCCTCATTCATTGAGTTTTGTCACAAGCCAAAAACTGCACTGTAAGCATACATTTTAGTGAAAGCACACAAATTAGGCCCAATCAAATCCTGTACTCTGCAGAATCAACATGTGGGTGGAGCCTAAGTCCCTGTCTCAGTAGTTCTCTAAAAAATATTTTTTGTTGATCTCATAAGGTCAAATGGCAACAGCACTGTCATCCAAGATTTAAAAAATCCATGTAGATTAGGTTAGCCCTGGGCATCTCATACTGCTCTCTGAACTCTCAGTTTAATGATGGACGGGGAGGTGCTGAAACTACCCTCCTTCCATCTGTTTTTCTGCCAAAGAAAACCAAACACTGTAAATTATCTAATTATCTAAGACACTTTAACACCATTACAATGCCGTGTGTGTGCGCCTGAAAATTCAAGCGCAGGCAGCCATACTGTTGCTGGTTCAGGCAGTTGGATAAATAAAGTAATAACAGCTGTGTGGAGGGAAAACACTTTTTTTCTGGGGAGGTGCACATCTTCTGACCAATCAAAACATGCACTCCTGGCTACCAACCTATGGGAGGAACCCAATCCCTCCCCCCCCTCGCTATAGTACTTCTGAAAGTTTTTTTTTAGGTTGATGACATTACATCTGGTGACAGCTGTGCTACAAAGCCAGATGTAACAAGCATTTGCAATGCAATAGGTCTCCATTTACCAGAGTTTGATCTATTGACATTGGAAATGAAAATAGCTTAAACTCTCGCAAATGCGAGACCTATTGCATTGCAAATAAGTTTTTTGGGGGAAAATGCACCATGCCGCGCTTTCACGTTAATAGAGGCCACACCCCTTTCTTTAGATGAGCCCTGTCTAAAGAAAAGTCTGCAGCCGCCATTAAAGTGAAACCGCGGCATGGGCGCTTTTAAAAAAAAAACATTTGTTTGTTAAGTTGACATACAAATGCTTTTGTTTTTTAAAGCGCCCCATGCCACGGTTTCACTTTATTAGCGGCGGTGAAACTTTCTTTAGACACAGATTGTCTAAAGAATTTGTCGCGGCCTCCATTGATGTGAAAGCGCTGCATGGGGCGCTTGTAAGCAGAACAAAAATAAGTTAATAGGGAAAAAACAACATGCAACTGCGTTCGGAGCCGCAAATATAACAAAGGCGCGACTGACACTGTGTTGTGCTGTGCTGTTGAAAAAATATATATATGAGAGAGGCATATGAGAGAGAGTGCTATGCCTGCAACAGCCGGCAGGTGCAAACCATTTAAAGAAATAGTGTTTGGAAGCTGAATTAAAGCCTACCGAGTAAAAGCACAAGTAAGAGGGTGAGTTTTTATGGGAGGCTACAAGATGAGACAAGGCAGTGTTAAGGAGGGCCTACTAAGCCTATGGACATAAGCCAATGAAAATTATGAGCGGAGAGTGGGAGGAGCTTCAAGTCCCTATCTGAATACAGCATGCCTCGCAGAGCAGCACATGCGCTTCTCAGGCTCAACCTAAAAAGAAGGGGCATCCTTGTGTTTCAAGGAAGTAGGAGCTGGTCTTAGGTTTAATTATCATAAGGACCTGGAAGAGGAAGGTAGAATCTAACTCAAGGATATTGCCTATAATAATCCAGCAATTACATTGTGTTTGAGATTGGTTCTAAATAAATAAAATAGGAAAAGGAAGTATACATCTGGAAGCTTCTGAGATTTAAACGGAAAATAACTCGTAGTTGATTGGAAAGGCATTTCGAAAAAGTAACGGATCGATAATCTACCTTGAAGAAAAGGAGGACGGATGTGAACAGTGCTATTTAGTAGTATTTGTTTTTCACGAGTTAATGATGCGATTCAGCTGCCAAAGAACCACTTTCTGCCTCAGAGGATTTAATAAAGGAACACAATGACGTAATGCTAACCTGGGGTTGTTTAACCAAGCGCACTGTTAAGAAATAATGAAGAAGAACACTACCAATAGACTATTTTTTCTGGGAATGGCTTTTTCAGGCATATTTTTTTCTGTTTGTTCTTTATTCCTTTCTCCTTGTTTACACAATTACATATTTATTAAAAATTCACCTTTCCTTTTTAAGCAAATTAGGGCTGTCTGAGCTCCGTGCTTTTATTTTGGTTTTTATTTAACCAGGTCTGTCCTTGGAAGCTGGTAAAACACTCGCTATTTGTAATTATTGCTGGATATCTACACAGATCAAAACGAAATCAAATAAAAAATAAACACCAAAAGAAAGCGAAAAAGAGAAAGGCAGTTGGACCCTTTCCCATCATGTTACATGTTTCTTTTAAACAAGCTTGTTGAAATTATTTGTCCGACTGCTTTGTCTGTGTGTGAGCATCGGCACTGCAGCCGTCCATAATATTTTAAGATGCTGTTAGCTTTTTTTCTTGAACAACTACATATGCAGTCCAGGGTAATTGGAATGTGTGGTGTATGTCTGCATTTACATCAGAGCAGAGAAGCTTTTTATTTTAATACATCCCGCGCAGCACACCCTCAGCGACGGAGTTATGGGAGGGACATGCTGCATTTACACAGCATCAGTAAAAGCATTCTCATCAGGAGATAAAATTAATTGGGCATGGCCCAAGGCTAACAAGGAGGCTCCTTTATCTTTGGGGATGGCTAGAGATTATGATCTTTTTCTGTCTCTTTTAAAGGCATTGTCAACATGCTTCAATGTATTGTCAATTTAAAAGTGTAGGTTACGTTTTTATGGGTGGTATTTGTTTTCCTCTTATTAAACCTTCACCTATATCCATTGCTATAGTCCCAATTTAGTTCATAATTTAGTATATTTTGATGTACGGCAGTTCAGCAAGCCTTCCTGCTGCACTGCCGTGCGCTAAAATAAAACAAGCATTTGCAATCAATGCAATAGGTCTCGCATTTGCGAGGGTTTAAGCTATTGACATTGTAAATGATCAATGCCTTCTTATTTTTTTGTTTTGATAATAACACATAAATAAAAGGCATTCTCATTTGCAATGACAAAAGATCAAACTCTTGTAAATGCGAGACCTATTTCACTTCAAAGAAGCGGCCGCCATTGTCCCGGGCTGCTTGGAAAGTGAAAGCGCACATGGCACCCTGAATGTTACATGAAAGCATGTCGTGCCTGCCCTGCAGTAGGAGAAACTCATTTAAGAATATAGTGTTTACAGACTAAATAAGACATACCGCGTAACAACAGAAGTAAAAGGGACAGTTCTGCACAAAAACAACCATTAATGGCATTTTGCTCCTTCTATATGTCCTACAGAATGCAGCACACATAGAGAAAAAAATTAGGAAAAATAAAAATATTTCTCCTCGATGCACCACTCCTATGCCTCCCCTGGGGAGATATAGGATTCTGACACATTCCCAGGTTTACGACACTGTAAATCTGGTTATGTGTCAGGTTCCATGGATGTTGATTGGGAACACCCACAGCAACACCCATGGAACATCCCTTTCATGTAGAGTAATGCATTACAGGGGCCCATTTTTACAAGGCCATGAAAAGTCAAGCAGCAATTGACTTTATGTGGCCTTGTATACATGGGCAGGCATACTGTGCCGCTGGTGGGTCTAAAAAGGTGACGCATTTGCAGCACAATGGGCTTGTAAATGAGGCCCTTATTGTATTGTCCAAGACACCAGCTTAACTCTGGAGCTTCTCTTTAGGATTAGCACTCCAAATTGTAAAATAGAATCTATAAACAGATATTTGTATTATGCAAAGACCCAGGGCCTCATTTAGTAGGCCATTGCGCTGCAGGTGCATCACATTTTCTAAGTGTGTTGCGCAGAGGTGATTCAGAGGAAGCTGCAGAGCTGCTGAGCAAAGTCTTGCATTGTAGATGAGGATGCCATCAACGAGGAACTTGCGATTCGAAGGAATGCGCCAAGGCTGATTCACTCAGCAGCAGGTGCGAGGAAGCTTAGGGGCTGCAAGTAAGGTCCTACGTAGGGAATGTGTTTCATGCAGCAGTGGTTTCAATGCAGCTGTTAGAGGATGCATTACATTGCATCAATTTGGCTCATAGGGCCAAAGTTGAGTTTGCAGAGGACATTTAGGGCCACTTCCAAGGGTCCACGACTGGGGTGTCATCACTATGGGGGTTGGACACACAGCAGATGGAGTCTAGGTACTGGGTTCAAGGTGTTTGGAGCCGTTTCAGTCCCTGAGGCTCCGATCAGGAGGCCAGCCATCTAGCCTACAGAGTCACTCTGGAGGTCCTGGGTTCAAGATGCAGACCCAGTCCTTCTCACTCAGGCAGCAATGCAGCAGTGCAGCAAGGCAGCAGGTACAACAGAGTAGCAGGCCTTCTTGCAAAGTAGCACAGCATTCTTTCTAAGTCTTCCACAGGTCCAGATGTGTACTGAAGAGTTGGGTCTGAGGGTCTAAAATGTATATCTCATCCCCACTTTGAAGTAGTAGAAGGTTGCGGAGGTTTACAGCAATAGAGGTGTCTGGAATTTACTGACTCCCTGCCATGGCCTCAGCTTGTCTTGGGACACAACAGACTAGTGGCAAAAGCTCTGTGAGTGTGCTCAGACAGAGCCTTTGTGCTCAGCAAGAGTGGTAGGTGACAGCTACTCCCCTCATTAAGTCAGAGATGGCCCATCCTGCTAACACCTGTTCCCCCTTTGTCTCGCTGTCTGGTGGCAAAACACAAAGACCAACTGCCACCTGCACCTAGTCATGTGACTCAGAATATAGGCTACAGGTACCAAATAGCAAGGAAAAGAAAATAGCAACTTTCTAAAAGTGGAATTTTCAGAAATGTGACTTAAAATACAGCATTACCGTTTAAGAGGGTTTAAAGCTACAATTCTTTATAGCCACCAAACTCAACATTCCTATGTGCTCCCAATTAAAAGTCATCAATTTAATGAAAAGAATAAGATAACCCAATGTACATGTCCAACTTTTTTCATACAGTGCACCCTGCCCCATGGCCTATTGAGGGCCTACCCTAAGGGTGACATTTGTATTAAAAAGGAAAGTTTAGGCTTGGCAAAAAGTTTATTTTTGCCAGGTAGAAATGGCAGTTTAAAACTGTACCCACAGGCTGCAATGGCTGGCCTGAGGCATGTTTAAATGGCTACTTAAGGTGGCACAACAAGTGCTACAGGCCCACTACTAACATTTAATTTACAGGCCCTGCCTACATGTAATACCACTTTACTAGAGACTTAAAGGTAAATTAAGTGTGCCAATTGGGTGTATGCCAAATTACCATGTTTAAAGAAGAGAGCACTTTAGCACTGGTTAGCAGAGGTAAAGTGCTCAGAGTCCTACACCCAGCAAAATGAAGTCAGCAAAAACAGGAGAATGGACGGCATGTCAAGGATTTCTTGTCCAACACTGGCCATATGTCAAGATTAATCCTGAGTCAGCTGTCACTTCAATGTTTCAGTGTTGTTGTCACAAACTCTTCTGGACTTTGCATTCAATTCTAAACCCTTACTTTAGAGGGTCTACAGTGTTCATATTCTGAAACTCTCCTCATCGCCAAACTCTTCACAACATTTAAAATTTCAGTCACCAACCAGCCTAAAATGAATCTCTCATCTAATTATGAGCCTGCCTTGTCACCCTCAAGTCTGTGAACATGTGCAACATGTGTAGCGATTGCCACCTATGGCGCAGGCATATGGGGGTATGTTAATGTTAATTCGCTACAAAAAGCTGAAAATACTTTCCTTAGGTTTCTTCTGGCAGTACCGGACAGCACGTCTACACTTATCTGCCACACAGAACTTAGCTTACCTTACCTCGAGGACGTGATTAAAACACAACCTGTCCTTCTGTGGCATAGGGTCTGGACCAATGAAGAATCTTCATTTAACCGTCTAATTTTAAAGGACGCACTGGACCTTTTTCTATGCGTCAGGTACCCAGAAAGGATCTAAAGGATTTATGTATGTCATATTTGAGTGAACTTAGATTTACTAGTGAAATGACTAAATCCACGGTGGTGGCACATCACCTTACATTGATCACAGTCAAAATACAGCCTTACATTTTGTCAACTACTAAGGATTTTGACAGGTACCTGCTAACGCGTTTTAGACTTAACATCTTGCATAGAACCCTGAGCTTCCCTGCGGTAAATGACTGGTCTAGATCACTTTGTAATTGCCCTTGTGATGATATATCAGCCGAGTCATCTATACATATTCTGTTTTTCTGCAAATTTTATTCTATACCCAGGAAAAGATGGATAGTCCCAGTATTAAAGAGAATGGAACTGAGACGCTGCCGCCCGGCATTTCTGGAGTTACAGAACTTAGATACTGTATTTACTGTTGCTTCTGTTACTGCCTTTTTAAAAACTATTTTTAAATTTCGTAAATCAATTGTGATATGAATTCTTATTTATATGTTTTTAGCTGTATATATCTTTTTTATGTCAATTATGGAAGTTGTCTGAGATTTATAAATTGTACTTTTATGGTTACTTGTATTATTCAATAACCAAATAAAGTTATTTGATTGATTGATTGACTGTGAACATGTATAGCATTTGCAGCACCAGTGGTCCTGAAAATACCAAACTAATAATGTATGCCCTCCTAAACTGTAGAGTGTAAAACTGTGTTAACATACTAACTGCTTTTTAAGTTCTGGGCATTAACTTGCTCAGCTTAACTGGAACCTCATCACATCTGTCAGCCTTTACACTGGTGGTGGTATAACAAAAAAAACACAGATCATAAATTGCCGGAGTTATTAGTTCAGATTAACATTTCTCAGGTTTAAACCACTTCAAAATTAAGTTCACCACCTCAAAATTACCTATAGTGAGATTCATTTAGATTTTTGACCCACCTGAAAATATCCCAGCATTCTTTAGCAAACTAATGGAACTTCTTACTTGTCAACTCACAGTTTCATTGGGCACTATTATTAAAGTTTAAAGTTTAGAGCCATTTCCATACAGATATACAGTTATATGTTTTGGTAAGCATTATAGAGGAAATTAACCAATCAAAAAACCTCTGATCCATTCCCCCAGGTCCCGTACACCTACATCATCTTCTCTAAATTCTTAATGATCCATTGTGCATCTAAAGACTAGTCAATCATTTCATAAAGAGATCTAGACAAAGATAATGATGGCCAGACCATTATTTGCCAGCCCCCTCTCAATCATGCTGCATGTATAAACTAGTATAAACTAAACTCTGATAAATGTGCACTGCCTCCCAACGGAGACAGGTCAGTTATCATCCCCTCCATTCTCTCTCCACCCAAAAAGAAAAACACTTAAGAAACGTCCCTGCCATCCCCACCACAGGAACATAGCTCATAATCTCCTTTGATGCCACTACTGGGAAAAAAAAAACACTGTTCCCGCATACACTGTTCCCTAAAATAATATCACCTCAAACTTAAAGGCTTCACCATTTCATTGTTCCATTCTTTTTGCATAGAATGCCACCTGGAACATTTCTTGCCCCCATATCTTTGCTTTTGGACTATTTATCGTCCTTTAAAACCTCTGTATTCATATCTTAGTGACTGTCATTGCTGTTGCAAACCACCTCATATGTTGGTGCATTCTCTCTGAATGAAGTGAGGTATTATGTAGTAACACCACTAGATCTGTCAGAGGCCCCCTAAAGCAGACTCTAATTCATTACCCTCCATACTGTTGTTGAGTAATTGAACACACTATGGCATTCCCAGATTTACCTTACAGTGTTGCAATCCATTGAGCACACCTCCAGCATTTCACCCATAGTATAGTCCAGCTTTATTTTGCGGTTTAGGAGACTAGTGTATTCTGTGTACAATCTTAAAATACCTACATTTTAATTGGGCCTCCCTCTGGAATTTATCATGTTCCTTTAGCATATGCAACCATTCCATCTCTGAAAACGCAATTTGTATCTCTCACGACAACCAGTCTTTCCATTACAAAGCCACTGATCTCAAATAGGCTGCATTTGTTATGATCCCATAAAGTCCACCAGGTCTGTAACTAAATTAATCTGAGCTTCATCCCATGGCAGCTATGGCACAGAGCAGACTGGCTTAAGTTAGGGCAATGCTAAAGAATTTATGCAGCATCCAAACATTAATAAAGTCAAAACACCAAACAATAACCAATCCAAATTGAATTAAAAATATTAGTAATTTTAATAAGCAAAATGACACCAGAATGACAAAAAGGGAAGTGGAGATATGAGTTTCTACATTCTTAAGGGAATAGCACCAAGATGCTGTATGGGGCAAAAAAGTACTGTATGGCATTTTCTCTACATGGATCAGTAGTTTATGCATCATTTGGGGTACTAAGGGGGATGTTTTCAAAAGGATCCCCAAAATTGAAGAATATTTCACATTTATTTGTGATATTGTAACAGATATAATATGCAAACTATTTTTGACATACAGTACAAGTCTAGAAAAAGCCACTAATCAATGAATTGTAGTGATTGAAATGCACAGTACAACTTATTTGTAGTGATCTATTGTGCAGTTTTGTTTTTTACAATCCATTGATTGTTTTTTCTCCACTGTTAGAGGATGATGCTTCATAGTCAAGTCAAGTCAAGTCAGATAATTTATATAGCGCTCTACATACCCAGAGGGTCTCAAGGCGCTTGGAGAAGGGTGGGGAAATTACTTGTCGAATATCCAGGTTTTAAGTTGCTTTCTGAATGCTAGGTGGTTCTGAGTGAGGCGAAGGTGAGTGGGAAGTGTGTTCCAGGTTTTAGCCGCTAGGTAGGAGAAGGATCTTCCCCCCATGGTGGTTTTGTTGATGCGAGGTACAGCAGCAAGGGCTTGGTTGGAAGAGCGAAGTTGGCGGGAGGGGGTGTAGAAGGAGAGTCGTGTGTTGAGGCATTCTGGTCCAAGTTCGTAAAGTGCTTTGTGTGCGTGGGTAAGGAGGCGGAATGTTATCCTCTTATTGACGGGGAGCCAGTGGAGGTCTTTCAGGTGACCAGAAATGTGGTCTTTACGCGGGATGTCTAGTATGAGTCTGGCTGATGCGTTCTGGATGCGTTGGAGTTTTTTCTGAAGTTTTGCGGTGGTACCGGCGTATAGGGTGTTTCCATAGTCCAGGCGGCTTGTAACCAGTGCGTGGGTGACCGTTTTTCTAGTTTCAGTGGGGATCCAGCGAAATGTTTTTTTGAGCATGCGAAGAATGTTGAAGCAAGATGATGAAACGGCGTTGACTTGTCTGGTCATCGAGAGTGAGGAGTCCAGGATGACGCCCAAGTTCCGTGCGTGGTCCGTCGGGATGGGTGCTTTTCCAAGGGCCTCTGGCCACCAAGAGTCGTCCCAGGCAGAGGGGGAGGTACCTAAGATAAGGGCTTCTGTTTTGTCTGAATTCAGTTTCAGACGGCTGTGCTTCATCCACTCGGCTACTTCTTTCATTCCTTCATGTAGATTGGTTTTGGCGGTGTTAGGGTCTTTGGTGAGTGAGAGGATCAGTTGGGTGTCATCAGCGTAGGAGATGATGTTGAGGTTGTGTTGGCGAGCGATGGCCGCAAGGGGGCTCATGTATACGTTGAAGAGGGTGGGGCTGAGTGAAGATCCTTCTGGCACGCCACAAATGACTTCAGTGGCATCTGACTTGAATGGTGGAAGGCGGACTCTCTGAGTTCTTCCTGTAAGGAACGAGGTGATCCATTCCAGAGCTTTTCCTTGGATACCGATGTTTCTGAGGCGTTGTAATAGGGTGCTATGACAGACTGTGTCGAAGGCTGCGGAGAGGTCGAGGAGGATGAGGGCGACTGTGTCTCCATTGTCCAGTAGAGTTCGAATGTCGTCTGTTGCAGCGATGAGTGCGGTCTCAGTGCTGTGTTTGGCTCGGAAGCCGGACTGTGAGGAGTCGAGGGATCTGTTGGTTTCGAGGAAGGCGGCGAGCTGGTTGTTGACAGCTTTCTCGATGACTTTGGCCGGGAATGGTAGGAGCGAGATGGGGCGGTAGTTTTTGAGTTCGGTGGGGTCTGCTGTGGGTTTTTTCAGAAGGGCGCTGAGTTTGGCGTGTTTCCAGCTTTCCGGGAAGGTGGCGGAGTTGAGGGAGCAGTTGATGACGTCTCGGAGGTGTGGTGCTATGATGGAATCTGCTTTGTTGAAGATGTGGTGAGGGCATGGGTCTGTGGGGGATCCTGAATGGATGGAATTCATCAGGCGGATGGTGTCCTCAGTGGAGATTGGGTTCCAGTCGTTAAGGATGTTCAGGGGGGGTGGAGGTATGGCAGAAGGTTGGGTGGGTTGGTCTCCGGATTGGTTGTCAAAGCTGTTGTGGATGTCAGCGATTTTGTCGTGGAAGAACGAAGCTAGGGAGTCGCAAAGTGTTTGAGAGGGAGTGATGTCGTTGGAGTTGGCAGTGGGGTTGGTAAACTCTTTGATGATGTTGAATAATTCCTTGCTGTTGTGGGCGTTTTTGTCTAGTCGGTCTTTAAATGAGGCTTTCTTGGCGGTCCGGATCAGTTGGTGGTGTATGCGGGTGGCGTTTTTGAAGGCGTCCCTGGTGCTGGTGTTTGGGTCTTTTTTCCAGGCCTTCTCAAGGGATTGACAGAGTTTCTTGGATTTCTTAAGATCATCGTTGAACCAGGGGGCGTTTTTGCTGCCTAGTTTGATTTGACGTTTTTTCAAAGGTCCTAGGTTGTCGGCGCTGTTGGTTAGCCATTGAGTGAGGTTGATGGCTGCTTGGTTGGCGTTCGAAGAGTGGGCAGGGGGGTTTTGAAGAAGCGATGAGGAGATCTGGTCGATGGTGATTTTGTTCCAGTTTCTTCGCAAAGTGGGTTGAGGATGGTTGTGGGTTGTGGTCTTTTTGTAGGTAAAGTGAACGCAGCTGTGGTCCGTCCAATGGAGAACTGTGGTGTGACTGAAGGAGATGTGTTTGCTGGAGGTGAGGATAGGGTCGAGTGTGTGACCTGCGTAGTGGGTGGGGGTATTAACAAGTTGCTTGAGTCCGAGGTTGGCGAGATTGTCCAGGAGGGTGGTGGCGTTGCTGTCGTTGCTATTATTTAGGTGAAAATTGAGGTCTCCCAGTAGAATGTAGTCCTCGGAGGGGAGGGCATGTGGAGTGATGAAGTCAGTGATGTCTTCAATGAATTGTGCACGGGGTCCTGGTGGTCTGTAGAGTAGGGTGCCTCTTAGTGTGGTCTTGGGGTCGGTGTGAATCTGGAAGTGAAGGTGCTCGGCGCTAGCGAGGTTGACGTCTGAGCTGGTTGAGATGCGGATGGAATTCTTATGGACGATGGCGATGCCTCCTCCAGTTTGCTTGGTGCGGTCCTTATGGATGATCTTGTAGCCTTCCGGGATGGCAATGGTGATGTCTGGGGCTGAGGAGGCGTTCATCCATGTTTCTGTTAGGAAGGCGACGTCCGGAGAGATGGTGTCTAGTAGATTCCAAAGGTCGATGGCGTGTCTGTGGACCGAGCGGGTGTTGAGCAAGATGCATTTAAGGTGGTTGGTGTCGGATCTCTGTTTGGTGTTAGTGGATGAGGAGTTGGTCTTGGTGCCATCATACTTGCAGGAGTTGCATGTGAACGGTCCATGGGTGTGTCCAGGAGCGGCTTGGGCGCAGATGGGGAGTCGGCCGGGGTTTAAGGCTAAGAGGGTGGAGGCGTCGTATGTAGTGCGGGTGGGGTGGGTGGTATGGGGGCCAGGGGGTCTGGCGCTGGGCGTAGACGGGCTTACCTTTGGCGCAACCATTGTTTATGCTGAAGTACTATGAAAGTTGAGAACAGTAAAAAAAAGGAAAATTCTTACTATATTGTAATATAGTCTTACTGTATAAGCAATTTGTAATATGTTTGTGTAATTTTGAAGATTAAATACTAACACATCTTTACCTTGCTTTTCTTGATAATAGGGACTGCAGCTGAACATCATTAGATATCTCAAAATACTTCTTCTACCACACATATATTGCTTACAGATATGCATGAAAAGTGTTTTCAAGCATACATTATGCTTGTCATACCTTCCCATTAGTTTTTTTTCTCAATTTCCCAAATAAAACACATTTCTAGGTAGCAGAACAATAACTTACTCAATTATTCAAGAAGTTATTTATGCAGGCACTAACACATCCAATCACTTACTTATACAGTCTCTCATAGAAGCAGTCACTCAGAGATAGAGCCACTTATACCCACTATTTCACTTATAGATTATTTCACACCTCCATTCATTCACGAAAACAGCCAGTGACACACCTGAGTCCCTGATATTCCAGTCACACACCTATGCACTTACCCGTGTAGCCACTTACACAGCCACTAACTCACCCATAGAGTCACTCAGACTAGCTCTCACTCACCCACCCACTCACTCACACTAGAACTCACTCACCCATACAGTCACACATACCCTCACTTTCCCATACAGCCAGTCACACATGCACTCACTCTTCCAATCACGTACTCACGCAACCACTCTTGTCATATACAGGCATTCACACACCACTCATACAGTCAGTCACACAGCTACTCACTTTCTCATACAGGCACTCAGACACCCATTCACTCACCCATACAGCTTTTGACATAGCCAGTAACTCACCTATACAACCACTGACACTAGCATTCACTCACTCATACAACCACTCATTCACTCACTCTATCACCCATATCCATTTGATGCAGTCATTCAGTCACCCATTTATCACTGACACACTTATTCAATCAACCATCCACCACTCATGCACTCAATCACTCATACACCACTCATGCATTTGCCATTTACTCATTCAGGTAAACATCCATTAGTACGCGGCTGTTACACCGCGTACCATTACTTACATACACTCATTCAATCAGTCAAATATACATTATTCGGTTAATATAAAACCATAAAAGTACACAACATACAGCAATTATCACAACAAAAATAAAATTTAAAATACAATTCATGAGTAAATATTGGGCAAGATAAAACATTGCAGCAGCAAGGTGCATAAATATACAAATAAAACAGATTACCAATAATTCCTATATAGCTCATTCAATCATACATAAATCACTGATCCACTTATACAGTCACCCACAGACACATTCATCTAGTCATCTCATTCAATCTCCCATACGCTACTCATACACTCATTGTAGGAAGCTAGCTCTCTATATAATGCGCTAAAATGAAGTACACTGTGTAGAGAGTCAAGTGATTTCCCAATAGGTAAGCAGAGGTGAATGTAGATAGTTCTAATACTCATTTTGTGGTAGTGTGGGCTAGCAGGTAGGCTTATCAGAGGGCAGTGCTAAGCATTTGTTATCAGATACAGAGGCAATAAAGGAGACACACACTCGAGAATAGATCTGAGACCAAGTTGTACAAATAAAGACTATTTTTATATATTTTTAGAGACCAAGAACACAGTTCTAAGGTACGTACTTTTTGAGTTAGAATTTTTAAAGAGTTGGGAAAATGTATCGTATTTGTGCGCAATTACGCACCATAGGAATCAATGGAAAGAAAATAGGAAATTGTATATAAAATCAGGCAATGTTTTCACAAAGTTCACCTTCTCATTTTGGGTCGAAGTCAGGGCCAGGTCCAAAGTTCTAGCAGAAGAAGTTTGGGAGCTCCCGGATTGGACAGGAGCAGAGTGCTGAAGTTCTTGGAATCTGGTGCGCAAAGACAAAGGTGGGCCATTTGGAAATTCACTGCACAGATCGACTTATAGGTAAGTCTGGTGGGTCTCCTTAGAGGGAGCCGGTCACAAGGGCCTAGGGACCATAGAAGCAGAGCTGCTTGGTCAGTGCTGGGGACGGAGGGTCCGGATGCAGAGGGAATAGGCCAGCCAGGCATTGTGGGTCTTCAGTATCCTCGCTGTGTGGAGTAGGCAACTTGGAGAGGCAGTCTTGGGACAGCTGTGCCACTCAGGAAGTGGGTCTTGGGGGTCTCAATGTCCCTTGGTTTTTACCATTGTGGTGTCCGGTACCCTGGGTATTGATACACCATGGCTCTGGTAGGTCCTGGGGCCTCCAAACTTAGTACAAAGGCAGGTCTGACCCTCTGGAGCTGTTGTACTTCTTCTTGCTTCAGTGCTACATCAAGGTCGTCAGGAAGCAGCAAGTCAACAAACCGGACATCATGGGATTGATACCTGCGGTGTGCAGGGGAGTGATCCCTTCACTCCAAGGGAGCTTCTCAGTGATTTCTTGAAGGATGGAGGTGCTCTGAGGTTCTTGAAGTCCTTGCAGGTTAAAGAATGACACAACAGCAGCAATTATTTAGTCCTTCTTGCAACGGGCAGGGTTTGGCACCTTTTCTTTCTGTAACAGGTCTTCAGTTCTTGTGCAGCGGGTCTTCTTTTTCCTAGCCTTCTTTGGTCTGAAGAATCTGATTGTTCCGGTCTCAAGGAGTCACCTAAATACTGAATTATGGGGTGTTACAAGGGGAGACAGGTAATAGCCAATGGGCAATCTACACCCTTTAATGACCACTTCATGTGGGAAGAGGCACTACCCTAGCCCTGATTAGAGGCTTTCTCACCATTTCAAGATGGTGGAATTTCATGAGAGGGGTTCATCTCGCCTGCCCCGCCGTAGGGGTGGGTCAGGCTGACGGGGACCCTCCTCATCTAACTACTTTTCCACCTTTCCTCCCACCAAGCATGGAGCAGGAAAGGAGGTTTGGCCTCCCCCATTATCTGGAGGTTCCTGGGCTGGATTTCAAAGACCACATTGCTTTTAAAGCTTACTGCACGGTAAGGCCACACTGTCCTACAGGAGGTGTGAAACACCCCTACCCAGAATAGGTATTGTTTCTGTCCTCTGAGAGCACTGGTTCTCATCCCATGAGGTCAGAAACATGTCTGATAGTGGCCAGCTGGTGAAAACAAGCCAGATACCCCCTGCTTAAGTTTCAGGGGACCCTCTAAAAGGGTCTCCTGTGTGAGTTTATTAATAAATCCCAAACTAGTAACAGTGTGGGTTTATTAAGACAAGATATTCGGTACCAAACATCTTAGAAATCAGTGAATCCATCATGGATCTAGGAAACTAGTGTTGGCAAGTATCCAGCCCATGTACTCTTTATGGCTTCCCTGTTCACCTACAGCATCACAGAATGGACTGGACATTGTAGGTGCATGGGTTTGAACTGGGGTGGCAACGTGAGCTAAAGAATGGTGATGGATTCAACCCAGATCTAATAATGACTGGGGGTGAATGTCTGAAAAGATTCAGTGATCCGTCCATCATTTCCTTGTGCTTGCATTGTAGGGGCTTATCTGCTGATGCTGATATGTCTACATATTGGATATAGTGCACCCTGCCTTAGGGCTAAAGGCCTGCAGTAGGGTTGACTTGCATATATCTTATGCAGTGTAGGGGTGTCATGGCACACAGGGCTGTGTGCCCTGTTGACTCTTCTGATTTTCCCGTACCAAGACACATGGCCTGTAATGACAGAGTGCATGGCCTTGGTGAGGGGGCCCTAGGGTGGCACAACCAGTGCTGCAGCCCCAGAGGACCCCTTTCAGTACCTATGCCCTAGGTACCAGAGGTTTCACTTACGAGGGACTTATCGGGGTAGCTGAAGTTGGGCCAATAGTGGTACAGTGTGTTGGGGAAGAATGGCACTGGGAACCTGGTTAGCAGCGACCCAGTGCACTTACAGTTTGTAATTACATCCGGCATCACTCAAAAAGTGGGGTTAACCATGCAAAAAGAGGAACTTTCCTACACTCATTGAATCATTTAAGCACCACTGATGTGCTCATTCAGTTACCCATACAGCACTTATGTACTCATTAAAACATCTAATTACCACTCATGTACTCATTCAATCAACCATACACCACTTATGTGCACTTACTCATTCATCCATGCACCACTAATACACTCATTCAATAATACATGCACCACTAATCTACTCATTCAGTCACCCATATACACACTTAGGCATTCATCTCATTCACTCTCCCATACACTACTCATGCACTCATCCACTCATTAAGCACCTCTGGTGCCCTCATTCAGTTGCCCATCTACCACTCATACACTCATTCAATCATCCATACACACTCATGCAGTCACTCAATCACCCATGCACTCCTCATGCAAGCATTCAGTCACCAATACATACTTTTAAACAGTATTTCATTCTCTGATGAATGGCTGATATTCAATCACCCAGCACACCACTCATGCATCCATTCAATCAACCATGTATCACTCACGTACTCATTCAATCACCCATACATTACTCATGCAGTCATTAAGTCACCCATACACACGTTTATGCAGTCTCATTCAGTCACCCATGTATCACTGATGCACCTATTTAATTATCCATACACTACTCATGCACTCATCCAATCATCCATACATCACTCATGCATCCATTCAATCATCTATGCACTACTAAGGCAACCATTCAGTCAACCATATACACACTCAAACAGTCATTCAGTCACCCACGTATCACTGATGCACTTATTCAATCACCCATAAACCACTCATGCACTCATTCAATCATCCATACACCACTCATGCACCTATTCAATGATCCATACACTACTCATGCACTCATTCAATCACCCATACACCACTTATTCACTCATCCAGCCACCACTCACATACTCATTCAATCATCCAAGCACCACTGATGCACTTATTCAGTCACCCATACACCAGTCATGCACCCATTCAATCATCCACACACAATTCATGCACTCATTCAGTCACCCATACCCACACTTATGCATTCATGTTTATCATCCAAGCAGCACTGATATACTCATTCAGTCACCAATACTGTAAGAAGTTGGCTTTCTATATAGTATACTAACACAAGGTACACTGTGCAGAAAGTCCAGTGGATGCCTTACTTGTACACAGAGGTTAAAGTAGATAATGCTAATGCTCTTTTTGTGGTAGTGTGGGCAAGCAGTTAGGCTTATCAGAGGGTAGTACTAAGCATTTGTTGTACTCATAGAGGATATAAATGAGGCAAACACTCAAGAATAAATCTGAGACCAATTTATAAAAAATTGTCAATTGTGTATGTCTTTTTAAGACCAAAAACGTCAAGCTACAGTTAGTACTTTAGGAGTTCCAAATCTTGAGAGTTCAGAAAAGATACTGTTATTGAAGCGCAATTACGCATCATTGAAGTCAATGGAGAAAAGCAGAACAATGCAGATGAAATTAGGCACAGCTTTCACAAAGTTCACCTTCTCATTTTAGGTCAATAGTAGAACCAAGACTAAGATTCCAGCAGCAGAAGATCGGGAGTGTGCCGGTTTTGACCGGTAGTTGGGTGCTGAAGGTGATGATAGCTGGTGTGCTACGACGAAGGGGACCACCTGGAAACGCACTGCACAGGGGGATTTAGAGGTAAGTATGGTGGGTCCCACTGCAGGGAGATGGTTGTAAGGGTTGCAGGACTATGGGATCATGGCTGGTTCATCATTGCCAGGGCTGGGGGCAGAGCAGATAGTCCAGCCAGACATTGAGGACATTTCAAGACAGCTGGGCTACTCAGGATGTGGGTCTCAAGGGTTTTGACATCTCTCGATGGGTGGTTGCTTCTGGTTTCATTGGAATCTGCCACAAACTCTTCATCTTGCTCTTTGCTGTAAGGGTTCCGGTACCCTGGGTATTGGTACAGTGCAGCTTCAGTAGGTCCTGGTGTCTCCAAAACTTTGTGAGTAGACAGATCTGACCCTCTGAAGCTGTAAACACCTATTTTGGTGGGAATGCTACATCAAAGTCATCGGGGAGCAGCGCGTTGATTAACTGCATTTAGCAGGATTGGTGCCTGTGGTGTGCAGGGGAGTGATACCTTCACTCCAAGAGATGTTCTTGCTGATTTTGTGAAGGCTGGAGGAGCACCATGGTTCTTGGAGTCTTCACAGGTTCAGGACGACATAGCACTAGGCCTGGGCGGTAAATTCCGTTCCGTTCGCGGAATTTGCGGAATTTGGGTAATTTCGCGTTCCGCGGAGAACGCGAAATTGCCCAAAGATCTGCGTTCCGCGACTTCGCGACATTTTTTGCTTGTACGCGTTCTCAATATGCGTGTTCGCGAGATATTTCACTCCGAGCACGCAAACAGCGATCGCGAACAGGAAAAAAGTATCGCGAGCAAGCAATTTCGCGTGTTCGCGGAATTTCTGCGTGTTCGCGGAGATTTTTTACCGTTTCGCGGAGATTTGCATAACGCGATTACGCAAATTCCGCCCACCCCTACATAGCACACCACAATTTCCAAAAGTCCAGAGGCAGCAGGCAGGGTGTGGTGCCAATTTTATTCTGCAGTAGGGATTCTGTTCTCGGGCATTGAGTCTTCTTTGTCCTGTTCTTCTTCTAGTCCATTGTCTCTAGGTTCCAGGTCTAGGGATGCCACCTAAACACTGAATATAGGAGTATTATTTAAAATGGGATACAAGTAGTAGCCAATGGGCTGCCTACTTTTAGGGTGCCTACACCCTCTAAGTGACCACTTCCAGTGGGAAGGGGCACTACCCTAGCCCTGTTAGGTTGGTTCTTCACCAACCCAAGATGGTGGATTTTCAGGAGAGGGGTTCACATCGCCGGCCCTATCCTAGGGGTGGTGCTGGCTGAGTGCGGACCTTCCTCATCATCTAACTAATTTTCCTGCCATCCTCCTGCCAAACGAAGAGCAGGACAGGGGTTTGGTATCCGTCACTATCTCGGGAAGCAAGGGCTGAACCTTAAAGTTGGCAACACATTTGAAGATTCCCACTCTGGAATGCCATCTCAGCCTGGAGGAGGTGTGAAGCACCTCCTCCCAGAGAAAGCTTTTTTCTGGCCTCCTGAGAATGCAGGCTCTCACCGCATGAGATCAGAAACCTGTCTGGTGGTGGCAGCCTGGCTATAACCAGTCAGAGACCACACCAGTGCTTGGTAGGTTTTCAGGGGACCCTCTAAAGGATCTCCTGTGTGCATTTATTAGTAATTCTCCCACTGGCATAATTGAGGATTTATTAAGACAAAATGTTTGGTACTAAACATCTTAGGGTACAGTGAAGCCATCATGGAGCTGAAGACTCATAATTAATGGTGGACAGAGTTGGCGGAGTGCCACTATGCGGAATTCCATGGAGTTGACTAAAAATTCTGTTAAAATCCACTACGCCCTAACCATGCATGCAGGCAGCTGACCTGGAGGGTTCCTGACCCCCAGACTGCCACCTGAGTTACTGCTTACCTGGATCTGGCGTTCTCTGCTATGCCCAGGCTGCCCTCCTTCCGCCCGTCTCCTTGTCAGTGAAAAACCCCACGCTGTATGACTTGGGAGGACTGCGTAACCTCTTAAGACATACAGCGTAGGGGTTTTGGACCTATGAGGAGACAGCCAGGTAGAGGACAGCCTGTGCATGGCAGAGAATGCCAGATCCAGGACCAGGTAAGACTGCGTAAGCCACATCGGTCTTCTCAGTAGGAGTAAGGAGCAGGGGCAAACTCCACCACGCCGTGGAAACAGAGTTGTTACCGAACTCTTTGTTCCCAGCGGAGTTGGCAATACTCTGCATAGTCGAGGTACTCTTTATGGCAGCCCTGTGCACGTACAATGTCCAAGAATGGCTCAGATATTGCAGGATCATATCTGCTCATACAGGTATGACCACACATGGCTATAGTGCACCCTGCTTTAGGGCTGTAAGGCCTGCATTATGGGTGACTTACCTACATCTCATGCAGTGTGGGAGGGCATGGCACACAGGGTTGTGTGCCCTGTTGAATTTTCGGTTTCCTCTGTACCAAGACACGCAGCCTGCAGTGGAAGTTTGGATGGTGTTGCTGATGGTCCCTGGGGTGGCACAATTTGTGCTGCAGCCCCAGTGGACCCTCTTCAGTAACCATTCCCTTGTACCGGGGGCACCATTTACTAGAGACTTACAAGGGTGGCTGAAGTTGTATCAATCATGGTATGGTTTTGAGGAAAGAGATCTGGCACTGGGTTCCTGGTTAGCAGGGACCCAGTGTACTTACTGTTGAAAATCACATCAGGCAAAAAGTGGGGTCTAACCATGTAAAAAGACACACTTTTCTATATGACCCCCCTGAAACGAGAAAGAATGACACTAACCTTCCCCTGGGGAGTCTTCATCATCTAAGTGGAAGAACCTGGAAGGGCAATCTGCATTGGCATAGTCATGCCCAGGTTTGTGTTTCACTGTAAAGTCCAATACCTGTAGGGATATGGACCACCTTAACAAATTGGGGTTTTCTCCTTTCATCTGCATGAGTCATCTGAGAGGTATGTGGTCTGTTAGGACAAGGAAGTGAGAACCAAAATGGTATGATCTCAGCTTCTCCAGGGACCAAATCGCAGCAAAGCATTCCCTCTCGATGGCACTGCAATGCTGCTCTCTGGGGAGATGCCTCCTTCCTGTGAAAGCAAGAGGTTGGTCATGGCCATCATCGTTTGACCTCATCTATCCCATGTTCAGAGGTATCTATCTGCACTATGAACTGCTTGGTATAATCTGGAGCATTTAGAATGGGTGCTGAGTGCATTGCTTATTTCAGGGTGTCAAACGCATTTTGACAGCTCACTGTCCAGTAAACCCTTTTGGGCCTTTTCTTGGAGATCAATTCTCTGAGGGGGTCATAATGGATCCATATCCCTGCACGGACCGCCTCCATTACCCACTGAAACCAAGGAATGTCTTGACTGGTTGGTGGTTTGAGCTCCCCAATCCAGAATAGTATGTATTTTGGGTTGCAGTGACTGAACCTGGCCTCCACCCACAAACTGGCCCAAGTATACTAACTTGCACTGCCCCATCTGGCACTTACTTGCCTTGATAGTGAGGCCTGTATTCGGAAGAGCCTTCAGGACCTTTTGGAAGTGGGTCAGGTGGTTCTGCCAGGAGAAGCTGACAGCGCTATCATCCAGATATGCTGCACTAAAGGATTCCAGCCCAGAAAGGACTTTATTCACCAACCTCTGAAGGTGGTAGAGGCATTCTTTAATGCAAAGGGCCTCACACTAACCTGGAAGTGCCCATCTGGGGTTGAGAACACTGATTTCTCTTTTACCCCAGGACTACCTATCTGCTAGTACCCTGATGTGAGATCAAAGATTCTCAGATATTTGGCTGCCACCAACATGTCAATCAATTCACCAGCCCTAGGAATTGGATGTGCGTCATTTTTTGTTACTGCACAGAGGGCCCTATAGTCCACACTAAACCTAATTTCTTTCCACTCTGGGAATGAGACTTGGGGACTAAAACAACTGGACTGGAGCAGTGGCTTTCTGAGACTTCAATGACACCAATTTCCAGTATATTGCTTACTTCAACTTGTATGCTTTCTTTGACATGTAGATTTTGTTTTTGACAGGTAGGCTGTCGCCAGTGTCCTCATCATAGGTACACCAGCTAGTGTGACCAGGGGTCAAAGAAAAGGGCTCAGAAAACTGATTTAGGACTTGTTTGCAATCTGTCTACTGTTGGTCAGTGAGGATGTCTGAGACGACCACTCTTTCCACTGAGACATCTTTAGGGCTGTGGGAGAGGAAGTTAGGGAGAGGTTCACTCTTTGCTTCCTAATCCTCATCAGTAACCATGAGTATGGTCATGTCAGTCCAGTCATTATATAGTTTCAGGTGATTTCCATGTATGACCCTCTTAGGAGTCATACATGTGCCACAGTCCACCAGATAAGTTACCTTCCCTTTTCTTTCAAGGACAGGGTATGGTCCAGTCCATGTGTCCTATAGGGCCCTAGGTGCCACAGGCTCCAAAACCCACACCCTTTACCCTGGTTGGAACTCACCATGGCAGCTTTTTGGTCATGCCAAGCTTCTGAAACTCTTGGCTGGTCTCAAGAATGTTGTTGACTTTCTTCATGTACTCAGCCATCCTGGAATGAGGGCCAAGCACATAATCAACAATATCCTGCTTAGGCTCTTTGAGAGGTCTCTCCCCTCCTTCCTTTACAAGACAAATAGTCCCCTGACAGGGTGCCCAAAATGTTTTTTCAAAGGGGGGAAACCCTACTCTCTTTTGTGGCACCTCTCTGTATGAAAAAAACAGGTATGGTAGTAAAACTTCCAATCTCCTTCTGAGTTTTTCAGGGAGTCCACCAATCATACCTTTTAGAATCTTGTTAAATCTGTCAACAAACCCAATTGTCTGTGGATGGTATGGTGTAGTGAACCTAAATGTCATTCCACACTCAGTCCACATATGTTTCAAGTATGCAGATATGAGGTTTATATCTCTGTCTGATACTAACTCCTTAGGAAACCCAACCCTAGCAAAGATACCAAGGAGAGCTTTGGCCACTGCAGGGGCGGTGGTTGTCATTCCAATAATTACCTCAGGATACCTGGTGGCATGATCCATTACCACTAATGTAAATTGATTTCCTGATGACGTTTGAGGGCCAAGTGGACCAACAATGTCAATCCCAATCCTCTCACAGGGTACCCCAACCACTGGAGGTGGAAGTAAGGGGCCTTTAGGTGGCTGCCTGTCTTGCCACTGGCGTGTCAGGTACACAGGAGTTGCAAAGCCCCTTCACTTTCTGAAACATTCCTTACCAGTAGAAGTGGTTGACTAACCTACTCCAAGTTTTTGTCTGAACAAGATGCCCAGCTAGGGGAATATAATTTGCCTTATGTTAGAAGAAACTCTCTAAACTGCTGAGGTACTCTCCTAGTGGCACCAGGTTTGGGGTCTCTGGTCTCAGTGACCCTCCTCCCAATGGGTCCTGTGGGAAGCACTGACACTTTCATTTTCTTTATCAGAAGCTTGCTGCAAGAGGCTTTCAAGAGGGGTATAGGTTATCTGACCCTGGCACAGATCTTCCATAGGGGGCCCCCCTCGGCATAAGAGCTCTGCTGTGTAAGGCCCAAGCTCCTGGGCTCAGTTCCCTCTGGGGATGACAAGTTTTCTCCCTGAGGAGAGGTTGATTCATCATTTCAGGCTCCAACACATCTTTTTCACACTCGGTTCTGTACTGTGTTCTGGGTTTCACACACACCCATTCAGGTATTCCCAGCATTGCTGCATGGCTTTTTTTCTACCTCAGCCCATGCTGAGTACTCCAAATATTTCCCAAGCAGACACTGTATAGGGATAGCAGAAGACAGCACTACTCTTTGGAGGCCACTAACCCCTTCCCAATCTAAGGTCACTGAGTCAATTGGATGCACCTTAGCCTGAACGTCAGCACTGAGAATTGCATAGGTCTCTTGACACAGATATTGATCTGAGGATACCAGTTGCTTAGTCACCATGGTGAAACTAGATCTAGTGTCTCTCAGGCATCCCACCATAACTCCATTGATATTTAGCTCTTGTCTGTATATTTCCAGGTTACTAGCCAGGGTAGCTACATCCACTTCTCCCTCTGAGACTAGAGTTGCCTCAGTGAGAACCTTGACATTGTCAGGTCTCACCTGTGCGCCCATCTGAAAACTCACCACCGCATTTACTGCAGGGGTGCTAAATGCATTCTTTTTGTTCTTACAGTTAGGGTCTCCAATTCGGTATCCTGTTGTCTTGCAATCAAAAGAAACTCCAAGCCTTCTTGGGATCTTAGTTCTTACCCTGGTGTCCACCCCCTCCCCCCCCCCTTGGACTGTGATGAGTTTCTGAGCTTTGATGAGTTTATGAGCAGGTTTTTATGGGTCTGAAGAATAATTATTTTATTTTTAGCTTTTTGGCCAATATCTTTCCCTTGGGGGTCTTTTTGGCCTCTTTCTTTTGATCAGCCCAACCAGTGGTAGTTTTGGTCACCCTCACTTTGTCCAATGGTCTTCCTTCTTTCCCATCTCTAGAGAAGAAATTGGACCTAGGTCAAGTAGATGCTGATGCAATTGCTCATTGTAACAATTACTTAAAATATACTCTTTCACAATCAAATTGTATGCCCTTCATAGTCATGCACATTGTTTCCAGTTAAGCAACCATCTAGTGTTTTCACTGAAAAGTCAACAACTTCCACCGAGGACTGGCTCTGGGTTTTTCGAGTCTCCCTGAATTTTATTCTGTATTATTCAGTGGTGAATCCAAAGCCCTCAATCAGGGTAACCTTCATGAGGTCATAAGGTTCAGCATCTTTCTCATTCAATGTTAGGAGTCTGTCCCTGCATTTTCCTAAAAATAGATTCCACAAGAAGGGAGCCCAGTTCTTCTCGCTACCCTTCTAGCTAGGCAAGCCCTCTTAAAAGCAGTGAACCATTTGGTGATATCATCCACCTCAGAGTGTTTAGGGACAATCCCTTTAAAGAGTTTTGAATCAAATGAATATGCTCTTTCCCTATTTATTCAACTGCTGCCACTAGAGATAGATCCTAGGTCCATTTCTTTTCTTTGTCTTTTTATGTCCACGTTGAGCTTCTAAGTTCAATCTCCTAATCAATCTTTCTAGCCTGAGGTCATTCTCTGAGGGACTCTCGTCTGGTTCTGAGCGGATGGACTCAGCCACCTCCTCAACTTGATCTTCAGAGTCTTCCCCCGAAGTGTCATCTTCATAAGATTGAGCAACTAGTTCTGGTTGATCTCTTTCAAACTCTTATAAAAGCCTTCTAAGCATGTCTCTTTTTACCATGTTTGCTGGTATTGATACAATAACCCTTACTGAGGGTCCTCAGCCTGGCATAGGACAGGTCCATGTAAAGGGTCAAGTTGAGCTCCTGAGCCTGCATATCGGTATCAGCCATTATTTTACTAAAGTTTGGAACTTTTTAGTAAGTTAAAAAAACTCTAACACCAAATACTTTGTCCTAACAATAGCACTAGACTTTTCAATTTCTAACCGCTTAGTTTCAGAGACTTAGCCAAGGCCCTAGCAGTTAATTTTAGAAAATTAGAAAAAATAGACCCAATGAAAAATACAACTATACAGGGCATCGAATCTTCTTTGTCCTGGTCTTCTTCTTGTCCATTGAATTCAGATTCCAGGTCTAGGAATGCCACCTAAATACTGAATTTAGGGGCGTTACAGGGGGAAATAAGAAGTAGCCAATGGACTACCTGCCTTTAGGATACCTACACCCTCTAAGTGACTACTTCCTGTGAGAAGGAGTGCTACCCTAGCCCTGATAAGTAGTTTCACCAGCATCCCAAGATGGTGGATCTTCAGGAGAGGGGTTCACATAGCCGGCCCCACCTTAGGGGTGGTACTGACTGAGTGTGAAATCTCCTCCTTATTTAACTATAGTGTCTGTCCTCCTGCCAGATTTGGAGCAGGACCAGGTGGTTGGCATCCTGAGTTTTCTGGGGAAGCCTGGGCTGAACTTCAAAGGCGGCAATGCCTTTGAAGCTTCCCGCTCTGTAAGGCCATCCTGGCCTGGAGGAGGTGTAAAGCACCTCTGCCCAGAGAAGGCTTTGTTTCTGACCCCTGAGAATGTAGGCTCCCACCCCATGAGGTCTTAAAAATGTCTGATGGTGGCAGACAGTCCATAACTAGTCAGAGACCACAAAAGTGCTTGGTAGGTTTTCTGGGGATCCTCTAAAGGGTCTCCTATGTGCATTTATAAATAGCTTTCTCACTGGCATCACTGAGGATTTATTAAGACAAGATCTTTGGTATTAAACATCTTAGAGTACAGTGAAGCTATCATGGAGCTTGGAGACTCGTAATAACAAGTATCCAGCCCATGTACTATTTATGACTACCCTGTCAGCTTCAAACAGCCAAGAATGGCTCAAATATTGCAGGGTCATATCTGCTCATGCAGATATCTCCACACATGGCGTATAGTGCACCCTGCCGCAGGGCTGTAGGTGACTTACCTATTTCTCATGCAGTGTAGGAGGGCATGACACATAGGGTTGTGTGCCATGTTGACTCTTCAGTTTTCTATGCACCAAAACATGCAGCCTGTAGTGGCAGTTTGCATGGTCTTGGTGAGGGGTCCCTGGGGTAGCACAATTTGTGCTGCAGGTCCAATGGGCCCTCTTCCAAACCCATGTCCTAGGTACAAGGTGCCATTTAATAGGGGCTTACAAGGGTGGCTGAAATTGTGTAGATCGTGGTGCAGTTTTGGAGAAAGAGATCTAGCACTGGGAACCTGGTTACCAGGGACCCAGTGCAATTACAGTTTGAAATCAAATCAGGAATCAAGCAAAAAATGGTAGCTAACCATGTCAAAAGAGGCACTTTCCTACACATACACCAGTCATATACTCATTCAGTCACCCATACACCACTCATGCACCTAGTCAACCATCCTTGCACCACTCATGCACTTCTTTATGTACCACTCATGGAGTCATTCAATTACCATTCACATACTCATGCACTCATTCATTCATACAGCTGATCATTTTTTTAACCATGAAAGGCGGTTCTAAAAAGAACCATTTTTAAATGCATTTTAATTTTTTTCTCCCTTTTATTCCTTTAAAAAAATTGTGATGGAAAGCACAAAAATAGTGAATAAATAGAGGACAGAATTAAAAAATTTGCAAATGTGCTTTCTTGCTGATTCCAATGTCATATCAACACACTGCTCTTGAACTGTGAGACTAACATTGAAATTTAGGCAGTAACAGCTCACCTCCTTCAATTCTGGACATGGTTGAGGCCTTTCGTTTCGAACGTCTACAGGAACTGGCCCTCCAGGCATAGATAGTGCAGCATTGGGGGTTGATGGTTGCTCCCAATCTCTCTCACGTTGAGTTTCCTTCAGCTGTTTTTTATAGTATGTCTTCGGTTGGTACAACATAGAGGTTGTTCTACAAGAATTTCTTTGTTTTGCACTACCTCTAGAAAGAGTCTTATTGCACAAGGTTCACTTCACCAGCTTGGACATAGTTTTAGATTGCCTGACGGGATGGTAAAAAATGTCCGGCCAATCTTGCTGGTGACTTTTCATCATGGGACACCCTTCCTCCAGGTGCTTAGTCCTGCGGCTGAATATTGTCTTTTTCAAGTTCTTCTCCTCCTAAAGCCATTTTTTTTTTAAGGCAAAAATAAACAGGAAAAACAGGTCTGCACTATTTAATACAGAACAGGTCCTGGAACACTTCTAACTGCAACCAGAATATTCAAGAAGTAAGAAACAAGTGGAAACTTCCTTCCAAGTAAAAAAAAACATGTCTCCTCCAATCACATCTCTCTGTTTTGAGATCATGTGATTTTCACGTATATGGACGTCATCGAGAAGACTGATGTCGCACACACCGACATCATCCTGAAACCGTAAAAACGTAGTAAAAAGTCTTTTGTAATAAAATACTTGCAGATGTACAAGTTTCTATGGAATAATATTAAATTACTGACCATAAACAGTGATTAAAAAAGCTTTATGTATATCTATTGTACTTTTTAGTAAATCTTTATATTCGGGGTTAATCACATTACTGGAAGCTACATGTCGCTGCCTTCTGTGTCATTGCGAACATCAACGTTGTCACGAAAATGCAAAAATATAGTTAATGCTTTTTTTAAATAAAAGAGCTTGCAGATGTACATGTTTTATGCTATAATATTAAATTACTGATCACAAACACAAATTAAAATAGCTTTATGTATGTGTATCAAACTTTTAAAAAAAATATTCATGCTTAATCTTATCACTGGAAACTACATATCCCAGCTTTTCACATTATAGTGAATACAGACATTGTTGCAAAAAATTTAAAAAAGAAAAGAATAAAAATATGGGAAAACAAAATATTATTCTACATAATAAAACAAACCCCTACTTTGAAAACTTGGAGTTATCAATAAGAAAACCGTAGACATTCACTAAAGAAACCATAGTTAGGAAGAAGATTTTAAAAAACCTTATTAATTCACAGTAAAAAACAAAGGTTACATGGATGTTATAGTTAAGCTCACATTTCACTCATACAAAACCAGAGAAATTCAACAGTTAAAGTTACCTAATACTTGCGCCTGACACAATCAGTGACATCACCAAGGCCACCGATTTCTTTATACAATCTCTTTAATTGGTCTCACAGGTGGTATAATGTTTAAAGCAAAACCAAAGGGGATGATGGACGGAGGATTGAACATTGCAAGCACTCACCCCCAGTCAACTGATCTGGGTTTAATCCATCATCATTCTTTAGCTCACTCCGACACCCCGGTTCAGGCATTGCCATATGTAAATCAGTCTGACCGTGTGCCTCATGGGAACAGCCCATCCCGAACTGCCAAGCCATGTCTTCCCTGGACCGGAAACAAGCATCCTGGGACCAGTTTCTGGCTAATCAGCCGCCATCAGCCAGGCTAGTTTGAATCCAGTGGCAAAGTGAGCAAGGGACCCACGTCTGGGCATACTCTGACAACTAAGGGCGAACAAAGCAAAACCAAAGGGGATGATGGACGGAGTGTTGAACATTGCAAAAGCACAGTGGGTGCTGAATGCTCAGATGTTTACATCACCCGAAATGGACTGCAGTTTTGTTAATAAAACGTACAAATGTGCACTCAATGTTCCATTGCAGTCTCTTAAAAATGCAAAGGCGCACAGACCTTGTACCAGTGCAGCTCTAATGGTCAGACTACAGTTAACTATCAAAAAAGAGCTTGTCTGGAGGGATGAAGCTGCACTCATGTCGAGATGTAGAAGCAGGACAAAGCAGTCAATATCAGGAACTGGCTTCTCGCCTAACCTGTTTCAAGGTCCATAGCTCTTCATCACAGGCTGCCACTGAGACATTGAACAAACAGTGCCAAGGCCACCAATTACTTTGTAGAGACTCTTTAATTAGTCTCACAGGTTGTATGATATAGCAGAGCATCATGGTACTGATAGTTTAACCCACAGTGGGTGCTGAATACTCAGAAGTTTCCATCACCCAACATGGGCTGTGGATTTGTCAATAAAACCTATAAATGTGCACTCAACATTCCGTTGCAGTCACGTAAGAATAGAAAGGCACACAGACCCACTTTTCCTTCTTGTAGCAGTACAGCTCCAATGGTTGGACCGCCTGTGTGCAGGACCAATGCCGGCTCCTGGTGGAGGTGGGGAGCCGGAAACAACCGCTGAGGCATTGAGTATTCCCCTGCGGCCCTATTTTGTGTTTAAATGTGGGCTCTTGTTGGATAAACAGGCAGGTGAGGTTTCGTTCTGAGCATGATGATCATTTCAAAGAAATTTAAACTCAACAGGAAGCACTTAACAATATAAACATGTCAGGTGCCCCAGTTGAAGCTACCCTTGTGTAAAGCACTAATGATCCTAATGTCTTGGGCTTGGTGAAGGTGTTTTCTTGGTAATTCCACTTTGAAAAGCAATCTGAAATCCTGGTTAGAGGTGAATGTATCATTGATATATCAGTGCACAATCTGTAGTGACTGTAACAAGTGGTGCACTTTTTTGTCCTCTCCTGGTGAGAGCACTGTCAATAATTCTCCCTTTAAAATACCACAAAAAAGCAAATGGCAATATTCACCTACAAGTTGGCCCTTTTGGCCCTGCCCTATCCACCTTAGTAGTATATGAAATTCGTTCCACCTTTTACCAGGATGACGGCCAGCTTACCAAAAGGCACCCCCTGCGCATTTCCCACCGATTTTGGTGACACGTTCTTGATGCTGAGGAATATGAGGACATCTCTACCAAACAAAGAAGCACTTACTTCATACAGTTAAGAGGAAGTACCCTTGTTTAGTGGAGATTCACGCCTGTGTAGTCTTGCTGTCTTCTCGATACTAGAACAAGAACATACAAATATGGCTACATTTCAATCTGATAACACACTATATCAATGTGAGTGTAGGTTTTGATGCAGCTATATGATGTCTCACCTGTATTATAGTGATGGGAGAAATCATTTTGATTGTGAGTGTTCACGGGGGAGGGCCAGGCTATAATGTATTTGTGTATAGGCATATGAAGTAGGAGGATCACTAGAGGGGGTGCCTACATAAAAAGAGGGCTCCAAGCTAAGACCTTCTCATGTGCATTGATAAGTATATGATGGCCCTAGGGAGTCGATGGTCCACTGTCGGAGAGGGGTAGTTTTAATTTTACT